>NC_136635.1:0-382500 GCF_949748355.1 Melanostigma gelatinosum | reverse complement strand
ATACATTCCAGTTATTTTAAAAGTACGGCCACACTAAGGCGGTAAAATGTATATCGACATATTTTCTCTCTGTTTCAGAGTAAAACATTTAGATCCAAGGCAAATAGACTGTAGGTTATGAACTGTCTGTAAACACTTTGCGCTTTTCACAGGTGGTTGACGGGAGAGTGGGGATCCTGCTCCATCTCATGTGGTAAAGGCCTTCAGCAAAGGAAGGTGGTTTGTGTTTACCATCAACAGAATGGCTCACTCATCCACACCAGAGACCTGTATTGCCAAGGAGGAAAACCTCCTGTCCTGCAGTACTGTGAAGGCCACCTCTGCCTCACTGTATGGGAGGCTTCAGAGTGGTCCAAGGTACGTCATACACACACTGTACTGATGTCATGTGAAAAGCATTACTGGTCCTGGGCCTTGTTTCCTATGGACAATTAATCTTAGAAGTGAATAGTGTATCCATGGATGCTCTTAAATTATTGCACATTGTCCCTTAAGGTAGCACTTTAGAGAGACTGCACGCGCCCACCATTATAAGCGTCTTAAAAATGTTAAGCAATACATTTTCTAATTGGATGAGATCAATGACAGAGATTTGGAGGCATTCACTTTCCATCTTACCTTTCACATTCATGATATATGATAACATAATACTGTTATTTCATATTATGCAATTCAGTGAGCAACAACAATAACAACTTGAAAGATGTAGTGTTTGGTTCCTCCTACAGGTTCCAGTCCTCTAAGAGAGGGTAGCAGGTTCATTTTCAATCATTTCTAAGAGTGATTATGATGATTTCAGGAAACCCCCTTTCAAGATGAATTTTAAGGTTATCTGAGCCTTAGGATGCTTTGGGGAAATAGGAACCTTATCAGTTTTGGACATGTCAGTCATGCTTAGTAGAAATGTTAGATTTTAATGGACTCAGCAAATATTGTATGGCCCTTTATGTTTATGATTATTAAAGTAAAAACAAGGTTGCGTATTTTTTGGTTTTCAAGATATGAGATTTTATATAGCTGGCCAACATTTCGGAATCAACCATGGTTCTTATTCTACAAATTGTATCCAATGTTTAACAATAAATTAGATAATTAAATAATAATAAAAAACTGTTGCTTTTAGAGTATGCAGAACTGTTTTTGTCTCTTGTTTTCTTGTCAGATTCCACAAGGTGACATATTCCTTCTCTGTTAAAAAGTGTTGTTTATTCGTCTCAGCTTTTTAAAGTAGCAAAGCAGTATAAATACATAAGTATGCTCAGTGATGTTTGCCCAACAATGAGTTGGACAACATTGTCCATGTTTATGGCAATGAAGTCAAAACTAGTAAAAGTAATTGTAAAAATATGTCACCCAGTGCCAAGGTATGGGACAGAAGAATTATCTATATAAAACATTCTTGTTAGCTTCCTTTTCCTGTTCCTTTACGCTACTGTTTTCCACTTTTCTCATCATATTGTTGTTTCATTACTTCCTCCAGTGTTCATCAGACTGTGGTCAAGGTGTTCACAAACGGACTGTGTCGTGTACAAACCATCAGGGTGTATGTGATCCTCTTTCCCAGCCCACTCAAGAGGAGCCCTGTGAGGACCATTCCAAATGTTACGAATGGAAGACTGGAGACTGGTCCAAGGTAGGACTGTCTCCAAATTCCATGGTTCATATTTGGTTAAGACGCAATTAAGGTGAGGCAACTCAAAAACTTATCTTAACACATTTCCCATATTCCCTCTCAGTGACTTCATTCACCAAGAAAAAGTAAAAAATACTGGCAGGACATAATCTTCCTATAAAACAACGGTTACTTACAGTAAATCATTTGCTGAAATCGAGCCACCACTCAAAAGAAGACCAACACTTCCAGAAACACGAGCAGACAAATCATCAGTTCATTCAGATAACACAAACGACTTATTTATGAGGTCAAATAAAAAGTGAGTGGATGTGAAATTATTCTAATAATCCTTCATTGCACAAGGAAACTGTGTGTTCAACTATAGTGAAGTCGGAACTGGATCTGAAAAAATGTGAGTGGATGTTTAAAGCAGACCGGTAATAATATTTTGGTTCGCTTTGTTTCAAAATTTTCAAATCATCTGACTGGTTATACATTGACTTATCTTTAGCAATGTCATAACACTCAAAATTACTACAACAAGAACGATTCTTCTTGTGTTTTTCCTCTATGGCTGCACCTTTACAGTATGTTTCTCAATCAGTCAATCATTCTGCTGTCACATACCAACCAGTCAACATCCGGACTGGCTATACTGACGCCTGCCATAGGCTCCTAATATCTTCTTATGTTTGATAAGAGACATTGGATATTTTCTTTCCTCCACTTAATGCCACTGTGTTGAGATATTATTCATTATACTCATTACAACTGTATTTCTCACACCAACAGTATTAACATATAATGTTCTCTGTGTGTGTTATCTAAATATCTAGGTAATATAAATATAAATATTTGGGTTATAGTGATACTAGTGAAACTGTCTGGTGATACTGGGGTATATGCAAGTTTGAATAGTGCAACTCTAGGAAATATAAGGCATATCATCAAGAAGGTTAATGCAAATATGTCACATGTCAAATTGAGATAAAATATTCTGGAGAAGTGTTGAAGCAGACAAGGGCAGTATAATTGGATGATTAGAACAGGGTTCACTGTAGAGAAAACAGGATTTAACTTGACACTTGGCAGAGTGAAAGGACACAGTAGAGCCACAGGCAAAAACATTAAGCGTTATGTCTGGGTCTTTCAGAATCAGGATGTCCAACATGAGATCAACATGGAGCACAGAAGGGATTTTAAACTGGCCTGCACAATGCAGGAGGCAACAAGGGGCATAATTATCCTATTCATTGTACTAAAAAAATGTGGCTCAACCTCACAAAAATTGCAACAAAAACAAACCAAATTAATTTTGTGAGAAATAAAGACGTATGAAGGGGAATTTTTAAAAATATGATCCTTGCAAAAATGCCTATTAAGCTAAATTGCATTAACTTTACAAGCCTACATTGTTGTGCATGCTAGATTTGACCATGCTTTATTTTGTCCAAGAAGAAAAGAAACAACACACAGGCCTACAGTATATCAGTGTACCGGTATATTAATACAATTGATTATGATCATGTCATTGGTATGGTCCTATTCTACCCAGATCTGATTCTATTCTACATAGATTTGAGGCCTGTACCACGAAGATTTGGGTTATCTGTCTGAACTAACCCTAACAACCGCGATCCCGTTAAGCAGTCCTACAAAGCTGGTCATCAACTCTGTAAATCAACCCAGGGTTTCTCAAACAGTCAACGATTCATTGCCAGATGTCCATTTTGCATGTGTCTGTTGAAACTTTCTTTTAGTATGGATTATGACTTCAACTTCTTCATATTTGTGTAATATTAATTTACGATTTACATACAAATATTTGATTGATCAGTATGCAGCGCTTTTATACGAGTTGATCTCTTATCTCAATCGTCACCTGCTCCAGAGAAGTTTAGGTGTTCAGCATAAGTTACCATGGTGATCTATCCCAGTCAAAAGTGACAAAAGACAATTTAATTGCTGTTTTGTCATTGTTCATGTCTTCCTTGTTTTAGCTGTTATATTATATTTACAATTGTTTCACTCTTAGGGACTTGTAGCATTCCTATTGTTTCGGAGTTAATGCAGCTGTATAAACCAATATCCCCTGAACAAACAAGCCCAGACTTACTCTTACACGCCCACACATGCACGCACACACTCGACACAATTACATTTTCTTTTGTTGTTTGTAATGTATTGATTTTGTTATAATATTTCATATCTTGTAAAAACATCTTGTCAACAATATTGTACGGAGTCACATCTTATGCATTATTCATTTTATGTTCTCTGCAATATTGTAAAATTGTAATATTATATAGGTGGAGGCTTCAAATAAGCCCAGTTGGCTTTTTGCCTCTTCCTGCACTGTGATATTATGTATCTCTGGTATGTTTGTTTATTTTTATTTTATTGTTTAAATTGTGCAAAATAAACTAAACTAGAAAATGCATTTCCTGCTGAAAATGCGTTGGAATGCTGAAAGCTGAAATGAATCTCAAAAACATTGCTGAAAATAGATATCCAATTTAAAAAAAATTGCAAAACGCTGAATAATTCAATAAGTTGAAAGATTACAAATATTAAGTTATGTCACCCCTCTCCTGAAAGAGCTGAACATTTTGATATTCGAACGGTTTCTGTAGCTTAAAAGAATTCCAGCAGTGGTGATATTTGTTGTAGTAGTAGTAGAAGTATTATTCGCAGTATAAGTATGAGTAGCATTTGAATAAGTACTAGTTGTAGCAGTAGTGATATTTGTAGTAGCAGTAGTAGTAGAAGTTGTCGTCGAAGTATTTGTAATTAGAAGAAGTAGTAGAAGTAGTAGTATCAGCAGTCGTACTAATAGCTGTAGTAGTATTAGTACTGGTAGTAGCAGGAATAGCAGTATTAGCAGTTGTGGTATCAGTAATAATAGTAGTGGTAGTGGTAGTAATAGCAGTAGTGGTAGTAATACTATTTATGGTAGCAGTAATAGCAGTAGCAGTATAGTAGCAACAGCAAAAGTTGTAGTAGTAGTGGTAATACTAGAAATATTAGCAGTAGTAGTAGTTGTCGCAGTATTAGTAAGAGCATTCATTATTTTAAAAAAAAAGCCTAATTTTGAGTGAAACGTTTAAATACAGTTAATCCATGAGGCTTTTATTTTGAAAGGGTGGGACTGGGTGGGGGAGGGAGGGGAAGAGGAGACATAATTATCATGTTTGACACATAAACAGAGGTTATTAAATGACAGGCTTCATCACAAGCAGTTCAGTTAGAATTCACTCTCTGGGGCTTTTATTTTAAAATGGTGTGTGTGTGTGGGGGGGGGGGGGGTAGAGGAGGGGGGAAAGACCTCTAAAGATCCCTATGACCTGAATGACTGTATGAGAGACACAGAGAGAGAGGGAGAGGAGTGTATGTGCGCGTGTGTCTGTGAGTCTGTGTGTTTATCAACATCACTAATTGGCTCAATCGCAAACACCTGTGTGCCTGAAGCCATTTCATGGAGATAAAACAGGAAAACACCTCAAACAAATCATCAAAACTCCCATAACCATAGCTCCTATTGCTCCGATATTAATAATTGAGGGGAAGAATGAGTTGAAGAACAGATCCTGTAAAAATTGTGTCTGTAGTGTAAAGAATGTGGCTTAACTGGCGATCTAGAAATGGGGTACCGTGTTCTGTGGAAGATGTTTTTGAAGCAACATTTTGCAAAAACAGAAAGTTGGTTTTGCTCTCAATTAACGGCTTCTGTGGCAAATGTGGAAATCTGTGGGATTCTACAGTAATTTTTCTACGACAAGGACAATATTAGCTACTTCTACATCCAGAAATTATGCATGAAGAGTGAAGATTGTGGACACAGTGGCAAAACACAAATGTTTTTTTCACAAGAATCTCAAGCTGCTGTTCACTCTAGCGGTGACATCACGCACTCTAAGCTGCGCAATACACACCCATTATAAAGTCAGAAAAGGGCTGAAAAATCATAAAAGTTAAATTGCTGCAGTTCAAAAAGTTTAAAAGATATCAAAAAGCTGAATCATGTTGGCAATAGTTGAGGGTTTTCTCAACATTTGAAAGTTGAAATGGTGTCTGTCGCTGAAGGTATGAGGAAGTTGAAGGATTTGAAAGTTGAAGAAGTTTTTGAAGTTTTTGAAGGATTTGAAAATCTTCTCCATAGAAACCCATTCAAAAAAAGTTGCAAAAAGCTTAATAATTCAAAAAGTTTAAAGGTTAGAAATAGAAAAAGTCATAGCAGACATGAGCTGAAGGAGCTGAACATTTTGATAGTTGAACGGTTTCTGTAGCTTAAAAAATGAAGAAGAAGAAGCGTTGCGACGAAACGGGGGACGGAAG
The DNA here is from genome assembly GCF_949748355.1 of Melanostigma gelatinosum. Lineage (NCBI taxonomy): Eukaryota > Metazoa > Chordata > Actinopteri > Perciformes > Zoarcidae > Melanostigma > Melanostigma gelatinosum. Next base: position 376,550 of record NC_136635.1, on the reverse strand, counting down.
AAATAGTGGAATAAAGAAACAGGATAACAATAGTTGGAATGCTTAACAGCATTCCAACAATTAAAATGGACAACTTCTAAAGAGTCACAGTATGAGCAAGGAGAACTGACACTTTTAATTGACTGTTTCAGTGTTCGTCATCCTGTGGGAAGGGCCTGCAGTCGCGAGTGGTCCAGTGTATGCACAAACTGACTGGTCGGCATGGTAATGACTGCTCAGTGATGCTTAGACCACCCACCTACCGACCCTGTCACCATGGTACCTGCAATGACAAAGTCAATGTGAACACCATCACCTCTCTCAGGCTAGGTGAGACATTTGTCACAACTCTGTTCTACAGTGAGGTTGAAAGGTTAAGGTTGCCTTATTTATCTGCAAGAGTACAGTTTATACCCGAAGACCTCTGACCAAAGAGACAAGTGAAATATTGAGCAGCTTGTCATATTAACCAAGCTACTTACAATAAGTGTATTCAACATAGGTATTCAAGAGAACTACTCGTCACCAGAAGTCATAAGTGCATCTCCTTTTTTAAACAAGCATCTAAGAGCATAAACCAGAGCCACAGTGCAGAAACAAACTAATAAAATACGCACATTGTCTGCACAGGTTAGATACTAGGGGTGGGAATCGCCAGAGATCTCGCAATACGATATTATCGCGATACTTGGGTCACGATACGATATTATCTCGGTACTTCGATATTATCGCGATACTTCGATATTATCACGATGCTGCGATATTCTGAGTATTGTGATAACATATATTGCGATTTATTACTTTTTTCAACTTCAAATTATGTCCCCAAAGGAAAACTGTGTCAACAACATGTTTTATCTGAGTTCTTTCTCTGATGTCTCCATCTTTGTTTCGACCAACTTCCTACCAATCACGCACGCAGACCCGGCACCTCTGCTGACCTCACCAGAAAACAACTCAGCACCATCTAGTGGACTGAAAAAGCAATTGATTTGATTATTATTTTTTATTTTATTTTTTAAATAGTTTATATAATAAAATATCGATACTTGGCGTCCGTGTATCGATATAATATATTTTTTATAGCATATCGCGATACTATGCTGTATCGATTTCCCCCCCCCCCACCCCTATTAGATACTTAATCTCAAAGTGTACTGGGATTTGTTACACATTGTACGCTTTACTCCTGCTTGGCCATCTCTGACCCATTGTAGGATTAGTCATTGGTAGTCTATTTCATTTATAAAGCCATTCTGGGTAAACTCCCAACCCGCAGTGCACTTTGATTGCATCGAAATCTGTCTGTAGTTATTGTCTGAGATCACAGGATTTGGTCTTGTGGTCTGTTCCAAGTCACAGACTGAACTGAAGGAAAATGTTTATATGTTCTCTCCTCACTTGGAATACCCTTCAAAAACAGGGTTTTGAGGAGATTTCTTCACTCTGCCTGATTTATAAGTTAAATAAGAAAGTTGGTATTTGTGCATAGGTATTTTAATACTTCAACACATGAAAGTATTAGGGCTTACCTGATTAAATAAGGGTTAAATGATAAAATAATATAAAATAAAAAAATGTATTTCATGACACAGCATCCAACAAAATGCTCCATCCATGCCATATATATAACCCAAGTATCATAAAATATTGAGCTTTTTAATGTTTAGTTCCAAAATGAACGTTTGAACATTATACCTGAGGGACTGGCGTCATCTTAGATTTGATCTCTCATGGTCCTCAGAAGTCAAATCTGACTTCCCTCCACATCAATGAATAAACATTATGGTTTATGCTAGAAATGTGAGGCTTTTCTCATAAAATACACAATTTTCATATTATTAAACGTGTCGACTGTCCTATTTGGCATGAACAAAACTAATTTCAGTTTGACTTGTTATTGCTGTTATTATTATTATTATTGCTGTTGTTGTTGTAATGCCTTAATATGAATGAATCAGCTCAAATTTATATGTGAAAATCAAAATACCATTTCATCTGTGAAAAAACAATAACAACTGTTAACATGACTGTTAACTGTTACTATAATTCATAGTAACGTAATATAATTTAATTCCATGTGCAAGTAGCTACACTGACATCTATCTTTTAAATTAGCCTTACAGCATCTATCTGTAGCCCTAACAATGTTTCTTTCAGGGTCATCCAAGACTCATCTAGAAAAAGGTGAGTAGTATAAGGTTACTTTTATAAGTAAAAAACCAGTAAAATCAAGACAAATGACATAAATTACATACTAACTATATAACCATACAAATCACATGCCACTTGTTAAATTGACTCAACACCATTTTCCCCCATACTTGGTTTATTCTACATACTACTACTCGGTACTCTTGCAGATAGAAGATGGAAGTCTGGCTTAAACAAACATTTAAAAAACATGTTTAGTCCTTTGTAAGGTGTTATTGTGTTCTCAACCACTCTGTCACACAGTGGCAAGCTGCTAGTATTGGTATTTTGCAGTATTGTTTCATTTAGTTTGGAGGATTATGAAATTGTGATGTTGACATTGACTCACTGCCTTCTCACCCCCAGCTGCTCTGACCTACAAATGCATGGGGGACCAGTGGACAGTGTACTGTCGTGTGATCCGAGAGAAGAACCTCTGTCAGGACATGAGGTGGTACCAGCGGTGCTGTGAAACCTGTAGGGACTTTTATGCCAAGAAAATGCTGAACAAAAGCTAATGACTAAATGCACCCACTTTTCCTCCACATAACATTCCTTTTTGTAAATGTTTTAAAATTGTAAAAACAATTATTAGAAAACAATTTCTTTAATTGATGGAACTTTTTGTATTTCAAAAAGGAAAAGTACATTTAACATGGAACTTTATGCTCCTCGATTTGATAAAGAAAAGAAAGAAAACAGTGGCCTTTGAAATGCCAATCCAGACGAGTTATTGCACATAATGATTGAATGAGTGTTTACAAACAAAATGTTATTGCACTTTTGTTCATATAGTACTTTTAAAATAAAAGTGCGCAATACTCTACTTTTGAATTCATTATTGGATTTTTGTGCATAACAATGCGATTTAGTAATATAGTGCCAGTACACTACATATAATTGTGAGGTTATAATATCATAACCTTCATTATACCGATGCAGCCACCTATAATTTCCCCTACGTCCGTGATGGGGCCCAGGCCAATCAGTGACGGGTCCCCTCTGGGACTTTGCTGGGTACTTGGCTGAGAAGAGATCCCCAATGATTACGTAGTGAACGCGGGGCCGACTCGTAACACCCCAACTGTTGAAATCAGTTGCAATGGTTTATCTATCCACCTAATCGCGCAGTAGTTATCTAAGGTGAAGCGGTTTACAGCAGGCTCAAATCAGCTGTTATTTTCATATTGTATCGAGTGTGTCTCTCCCATCGATCATACTTTTAATGATCATTGTCATACCATGATCATATTATGATGATGATCAGGTCATAACAATAATTATGCTGCTTTTTTTGTTAAACACCAAGTAGGCCTTGAGTACCAAAAACCCTGGTGGCAGGAATAAATGGCTACTGCATATACAGTGACTCTTTATCCACTTAACACAGCAAAAAGGAGAGAATTAGCCCAACAACACAGGACAAGAGATCTAGCTTCCTTTCTCCCACCAGTGTTAGAACCTTGGCCACTTCACCTTGTAACAGGCAATGGTGGATCCGGCTCTTGCCAACTGGATGGTCTCCACAACCTGTACAGACAGTCCAGCCCTCCTCAGCCCTCTCGGGCCCTCTCAGGAGCCAAGCCTTGAGAGGATGGCCCCCCTCAATTTAACAAATGCTTTTATCCAAAGCGACTTACAGTAAGTGTATTCAACATCGGTATTCAAGAGAACTACTAGTCACCAGAAGTCATAAGTGCATCTCCTTTTTTAAACAAGCATCTAAGAGCATAAACCAGAGCAAACGTACAGTGCAGAAATAAACTAATACAATAAGTGCAACAAACGAATACAATAAGTGCTGAGTGGAAGTCTCAGGGTAGTACTTCTACACTTCACACAGACTCATCCAAAACCAGATTCATAACACAAACAATATTTGCCTGTTTTGTAGATCTAAAAAATACTTCTGATACATAGTGGCATAGTGGATTGCTATTCCAACTCATTCAGTGTGGCAATGGAGGGAAAGTATACAACTTTGCTACAACAAATAGGAACAAAAGGACAGAATGTCTGCAAACAAGGAAGAGGGGTACATCATAGAGGAAATGTATACCTTAGCTATGTCAATATTTATATTAATGAACCAGCTTTGTGTCTTGGAGAGTCTTCCAACCCTGGATTAGATTTACAAGGCAAAGAAATGAAGGTCCTCCTATATGTACCGATGTCCTAGTTCTGCCTACCATAGCATCTAATGAACCAGTGGCAGACATCATGGGACCCAACCCCCATTGAACAACTTCACCTACCTGTATGGAAATCCTCAAGGTTTGCAGAAACAACCAAAGCAGAGCTGGAGGAATTAACAGTGTCTCTCACCATGACTTAAAGAGCAATCCAGTTTCAGGTTTGTGATAGACAATTCCTTTGTGTTAAGTACTTTTTATTCCGTGACTTCCTTATATGCTTTATTCTATGTTTGACTTTACTACTGTACTGTATGCCTGCTGCAGCTCCCTTCAAAGGAAGAATATGGAAGGGAGTGCAGCGAGCATGGTGAGATTAGATTAGTCGTAAATCTAAACTGTCGTGAGTGTTCTTTAGAATACACACGTGGGGGAATACACGTAATTTTAGTCAGACCTCATGCCAGGAGAAGTTTACCATGACAGACTGCACTTTCTGTAAAATACCAGCAGGAGGCTCTATACATGTTAACCTGTGCCAGAGAGTAGAGGCTACAAGTTAACTTCCCCTCCACCTTCTTCAACACTCATCTCCCAGATAAACTGAGATATTTAAAGCCAACTCTCCTCCATACTAACCCTCCTGGCAGCTGGGGGAGACCTGCAGACCACAGGCTTTACTCTTTGCCCAGTTCATTTTGGCAGTCGAGATCTTAAGTTTCCCCATTGTCCCCAACCTGTTCAAGTATTTTGTTATTTACAATAATAATATCATCCACATATGCAGTTATAATAAAATGTGTTTTTCAATCGGGTAAAAACTATCAATAAAAGAACGAACATTTGGCAACATGGGTTCAATTGAAAGTGCATATAGCATACAAGACATTGAGAAGCCTTGTCCTTCAAGTTATTTTAAAATATTTACACAACCCATCATTGATATTTAGTGCACTCTCAATGTCCCCGTACCAAATCTAAATTTTGATGTCAAGATGTAGTGGAGTAATAACTACCTGAGCAGAGAATGACGTCTCTCCCTCTGTATGTGTTATCAGAGCTTCTCTCTGGGCACATGTCAGTTTGCCCCATTGCCTAGTTCATGGCTCTGCATTGAGTTTATAGCCGCAGTCTCAGCCATCTGTCACGGGGTGTGGTAGTGGACTCAAAAGCAGACATAACCAGGAATCTTGAGTGAAAACAAAACGATTTACTTCAGGGTAGACACTGTTGAAAGATCGTAGAAAAGTATGAAAGCATAAAAGTATAACAATTATAACCTGTAACCTATTTGATTCAAAGTATAACCATTTAACTAATAACTTGTTTTACTTTATGATAGATGTGATTAACCATATAAACTGCATAGATGCCTTATAAAAAATAGTCGCTGAAAACGTATACAATCCTTCCTCTCAGAATGTAACAAGTTACATTCTGTGAGTACTTCTCAAGTCTCTTAATTGTCGTTTCCTCGCTCCTCGATCCTCGCTTGAACCGGAAGTTGTTTCTGCGCCGCCATATTGACGGCCGTCCCAAAACTCTAATGTAGCTCGGAGGATCGAGGATGGCGGAGGGACCTCGGAGGAGCCGTGAGCGAGGAACCACGAGAACAGACTTCCAGGAAGTCTTTTAACGGCTGACACGCCCCCTCATTGTTCATCAGGTTATGTGATTGGATAATGCAGCTGATCGGACTGACTGGAGTTTAACACCAGAGTGAAGACGGATCACAGAATAAACTCAAGCTTTATATTTGATTAGCTTTCTGATTCACCATCTGGCTTAAATATATGTTCATTGTAGTCTGAACAACAAAAAGACCACAAACAACTTTCTACATTTATTAGAAAGAATTGTGTTTTCATGATCTGATATTTCCCTCAATAACTTATTGTGGAAACAATGAATGTAACAAGTCAGAGAGAGCTGGAGAGACTAAACACTTTTTACATCATTCCTGAGTGTCTGAGTTTTATCATTTAAGAGAAACAATAATCATATTCTGGGTTGTTTAATAATGATGCCACAGTCACAATTTCAAAACGTACAGACGCAAATGATTCATAAATAAGACGATCGCATTCCGCCGGTAGAAATCGATCCTGCGCTTATAAACAGAACACAGTTTGTTAACAGACTACAGAGAGAAACACCTCTACAGTGGTGATTACTGTGTCTATATTAGTCATTAGTATTATTAGTTAGTATTATTAAGTACAGTGATCATGTGACCAGACGTCGCTTCACGTGACACAACTGAGGAAAGGACGTCTCATGTATCTTAAAACATATTTCCTCATTCCTCTCTCCTCGCATGGTTTCCTCCATGCATCCCTGGTGGGAGGGACTAAGACGCAAGGAAAGGATGCAAGTGAGGGAAACGGGGATGCAATTAAGAGACTTGAGAAGTACCTAGAGTCAGCTCTAAAAGAAGGACTGATATGTGAGTGACTCATGAACCTGAAGGAGGTGCCAGGCTTAGATCAGCAGAAAAACTGTGAGTTGGGGGCTTTTCCCCCCAACTAGAGAATGGGATAGACTTCTTGAATAGACCCTTAGGGGTCTTATCCCCTTAGAATAGAGGACAAGAAGACCCTTCTACTGTCTTACCCCTCAGAGGTGGGGAATAGAAGACGCTTATGCCATCATAGGAAAGATAAACCCCAAAAAAGCATGAATGTCAGAGAAGCTCAGAGAATACAAAGAGAAGATGGAGTGCAGCGAGCTTTAGAACAGTCACCTCTCCTTTCTTTGTACCAGCCACTTCAATGACAAACATTAGAAATATGTGAGAGACACAGCAGGAAACCAGTAGAGCACAGAGAAGAGAGGGGGAGATTTTCAGGAGAGAGCCTGGACTTTATTCCTCATAGCAAATCCGTGAAAGCTGATTAAGAGGAAAACCTATTACAGTAAGAGTGTTAAAATAAGTTATTGTAGCATAGAGACTGTTTCGTTGAATAGAAATTGTTGTATGTGATTGTTGTGTGAAAAACTTTAATAAAACCACAGCCTTACCATTTGTAAGTGTCTGAAGCCAAACAAAGTATTCTGGTTCTTTAGAACAATTTAACCCTCTTCCCCTGTCCGTTAACCGTGCGATCCAGACGTGACGACAAAAGCTTCCAGAGGTGAGTTCCCTGGGTGAAGACTTGGCAGTGTTAGTCATAAAATGGTGAGAATGTTCACAATAGGCAATAGTAAAGTACTGACGATGTACATAACTATTCGTACTGGGTGTTAGGGTTACATCCTATTGAGAGCGCCTAGGGCATTAGCCGTTAAAGACTTTCAAAAAGACAATAATTCCAAAATCCTAACAATTTAGCTACGGGGTGAGATAAAAGCCCGAAGGTATTGTTCCGACACCTCCAAGAGGAACGTATATCCTCGAAGGTGGGACAGCCGACGGAGTAACCACCGTGTTAGGTGCGTAAGACTTCCCCGCCTAGAAACGGGGCAGGAACCGTTCACGCTACAGCACAAAGGGGAAACTGTCTGGGAAATGGGGAGACACAAGGACGAGAAGGCAAGGGTGAAAACCAGGCAGAACAAAGCAGGGCAGGCAGACTCGCGAACCGGGAGGACGTGTTGAAGAAATCATTCAAGTCCAGTTCAGAAGTTGCTGTGGTGTTGCGAGTTTAATAAAGCGTATACTGGTGACCTGATCTGAGCCGATGAGTTGACCCCGAACAAATGAAGAAAGAAGCATTTTATACAGGGAGCCAGAGCAGTGGTTAGTAACCAATAACCATGTATGTAAATACTAGGAGACAGAGGTAAGGGGGGACTATGACAAAAGGGCAGGAAGGGGGCATTCACATTCAGACCTGCAGGACGCGAAACGCAATGGATCCCCCCTCACATTTTGTGTACTTCGGACTTTATTGCGAATTTTTTTGCAAACTATTCTCTGTACCCCAGCTTCATCTGTGTCCTGTGAAAGGGTGTTTTCTAAAGCAGGCAAAATAATCACAAAAAAAAGAAACAGCCTGAAGCCCAGCACTGTGGAAAAGTTGTTATAATTAAATAAAAATGAATACAATATTTTACGTGTTTCATTTTGTCCCGAGTAAGATAAGGAGAGTCACAAACCAAAAAAAACAGTTATGTGCACCAAAGGATAGAGAGGGTAGTCCGGTAATCTCTAGGTCCCCGGTTCGATTCTTGACTGTAACATGTTGATGTCAAGTTTTTTTTTTACTTCTCACATCACAACCCTCTCCCCAATTTGTTTCGACTTTCCCTTTTGACCCCACCATTGTATCATAAAGACAGACACCATATTAATAAGTTCATAAGTAATGTATTGGCATCACAAACATCATTCATTAATTTATGGTGTAATTTTAATCATACTGCCGGTTTTACATTTATTGTCCACTTGATGGCGCAGTAGAGCAAATTAAGCACCATGAAGCTTTGACCCATGTGTGAACCAATTGGATGGAAAGCGTCAATGCTTCATGAAGCTTCATCTCGCCATCACTAAACCAAACTGCAGGGACAGGAAGACAAGGTGAGAACAACGGAAAACACATGGATACTCTGAATAAAGTCACAGCGTGGCCGAGAGAGATCAAACTACCACTGAGGTTGAAACAACAATGATCTGGCAGCGAGTGGATGTGGAACCAGGGTAGATATACTGTTGGGTGATGAGTAGATGGAAGGCAGCTGGGTCGACTGGGCAGGTAAGTTGAATGAATGCAATCAGGAGGGAGCGGGGAGGAGACCAGGGCGGAGCCACACACACACACAGGGTGCATCCCAAGTCTCTTAATTGCATCCCCGTTTCCCTCACTTTCCTTGCGTCTTAGTCCCTCCCACCAGGGATGCATGGAGAGACGCAAGGAAACCATGCGAGAAGAGAGGAAACGAGGAAATATTTTTTAAGAGATATGAGCGTCCTTCCCTCAGTTGCGTCACGTGAAGAGACGTCTGTTTCTGATGACAACGGATCAGCTGATCACAGCTGGATCAGCCGTCAGTCGGCTTCAACAGCTGGAGAGGCTTTTGAGAAGTTTGTGTCTGTACACATGATCACTCTACTTATAATACTTATAATAATAGTAACTAATAATACGAATAACTAATAAAGACACACAGTAATCATCACTGTCAGAGTAGAGGTGTTTTCTCTCTGTAGCCTGTTACCTCTTTAACAAACTGTGTTCTGTGTCCTGTTTATAAGCACAGGATCGATTTCTACCAGCGGAATGCATTTGACGTCTGTACATTTTGAAATTGTGACTGTGACGTCATTATTAAATAACCCAGAATATGGTTATGGTTTCTCTTAAATTATATAACTCATCAAACCAGACACTCAGGAATGATCAGCCTCACAGCTGCTTCCTCCGTAATAATGCAGACTTTAACTGAACAACAGCTGCTAGTAAAGACAACAAGGTCAGCATCGCCTGTAATCAGTTGTCCATGTTAAGTGAACCTGGTAGTCGATCGGTAATCAATGTTGTTGTTTGTGAGCTTCCGGCTAAGGGTCACGTGATAGGAGTGTGACGAATCAGGGAAGGACACGTCATGACTGCTCAGAACCAATCAAGTAGCGAACGCGGGTGTGGGCGTCATCGTTTCTAAATGTATCCGTTTTCGACCGTCCACACAAAAAATGCAACCCGGAGTTTTCAAACTTATCCGCCTCGGGAGTGTTTTCAAACTCCTCTGTTTTCGGTGCTCAAAAACACCGGTGTAATGTGGACGCTCAGTGTAAACATAGCAAAACATGTGTTTTCAAATGGAAACTGAGTAGTGTGGACGTAGTCTCAGAAGTGCACCAGTTCGACAGCCTGGGTTCCTACTACTAACGTTTTAAGTAAGACTTTGCCACAGTAGACAAGCCACTCCATTAACTCACCAAAAGTAATCAACTGGACTAACGAAATGTGGGAGGCATTTGAGGTATTGAAAAGCCAGCTGACATCAGCAACCGCCCTGGGCTTCCCCTGGTGAGTTATTCCTTGCTGAAGTGGGTGTAGTAGCCAATTTAGAGTTTCCTCCAGTGAGGGTAATGAACACCTCCAATGATGACAGCTATGATTGTGCTCTGTCCCACCCAAGCATCCACAGGGTGAGTAAACCACCCCACACGAACCTGTTTTATAGCTGGACCCAAGAACAGTCAAGCGACATCAACATAATCGACATAGACACAGTACCAGTGTGGAAGTGGATGGACGAAGGTAAGCCATGGGCTTTAATAGCACCCTGCAGCCCTGCTACCGAAGTCTAATGGGTACAGTGGAAAACGTTCTACCAAAAGAATGTTGAGTTTTGCAGAGAAGGTTTTGCAAAGGAAAGGTATTCTATCTGCAGATCCTGCTGCCCTGCATGCACCGTACCTACAGCTCCTGCACAGTGACCAGGTCATCAATTTTGAATTGGCTGTGTTCAGGGGAATGTATGAACTGCTGGGAATTGCAAAGACACGGACACTACTACGCCATTTCACCCTCAGTTTGAATTGGAAAGTTTAGCGTTTTGATGTCACCCTACAGAAAACCTTGGCTGCCACTCCTCAGCGATGCCACTGGGACTCGGACGTGATGATTCCATATGCTGTCATTCCATATGCTGTATGTGCATCCAAACACAGCTCCTGACACCGAACATTATGCTTTTTGGGCGGGAAATAACAGAGCCAGTTGAGCTGGTTGCTGGTTTGACACCCGACAGTGACAGTGTCAACAACCCTCCACACTATTTCTTGCAGCTTCAGAGAACGGCTAGAGCTCTCTCATCAGCTGTTGAGTGTGCCAAGTGACAGTGCGGCAAGAACATCTGCCAAGTCCAAAACCAAGACACCAAGAGAGACAAACACAAAGTAAGGAAGTTCTTTCCTTTACGAGGGTCTGTACTACTGGACAATTGAATCTACCGGATTCAAAAGATCCCAAGGGCAAAGGCTGAAGTAGTGTACCATGACAAGCTCAAGGCCTACCATTCCAGGATCATGCTCTGGATACCTACTCTGTAAAAAAGAAAAATAATTTTAATATTGGAAGTTTTAATTGGACTGTTTAGTGAAGGTTGAGTGTTATATTGTTTTTTACCTGGTAGTTATAAATAATGAGTCATCTGGACCCTGAGGGGCTATTGTAACGGTAAAAAATCTTTTAACATGTCCTCAGCATATTCTCTGTAAAATGTACTGCGAAGGCAGAATTGCATAGCGTGGCAGGAAATGACTGCTCTGACCACAAACGTTTCCATGCTCTGAAGAGCATAGGTCGAAGCACCTGCTGTGACCTCAAAAAGTTCCATCAGCACGAGAGGCGAGCGCTTCTGTTTTACCCAGGAAATTTATGAGACATCTTCCTGTCTCATTTTGCCCCTCTTCCTGTCTTGTTTCTGTTTGTGAATGTATAAATATCGTGTGTTGAAGCTGTGTCTTCAGAGCGACTACACAGTTCACTGCAATACGTGGCTGTGCATCTGTTCTCTGCCTGCAGGCAATAAATTGACATTACAACCTTGATCATTCATCAAACTCTTGTTTGTTCTACATTTGATTGAACAAATTCACTTCTTCAGGCTCCGGGGACCGTCCGGAGAAAAGGCCTTTCCAGGATCCACAACTGACGATCTTGTCTCAATACCTCCTTAGACAAGAGAGAGAGAGCCGGCGAAACCAAGGAGTCCTGATTGACGTCACGCGTATCCAACGACAAAGAATTAATTTCCACAACACTGTACACTATTGTTTTAATGACTTATGCATGCTAAGTTACTGTTTGAGAAATCAGTAGATGTGTGAGTGAACAATACCAACAAAGAAGGGTAGAACTTTTACTTGTTGCTCTTATTTAGTTTAGTTTAATATGTTCCATTGCTCTTACATGCGCACTTTACCTCTGTCGGGAATGAAACTCACCCCACAGAGAAGGAGGCCAGACCACACGTGTCTCAGCTGCTTTTTACAGTCGACACGCTGCATTAATAACTCTACCAAAACTGGTTTACAGTTAAAAGGATTTAATCCCACTGATGCAAGTACGATTACAGTTAAACATTGGAGTACATACTCCTATGAAATATTACAATATTAAAAAAACTACCTCTGGTCCCAGGACACAGCCGTCCCAGGGAACCACATGCTAGAAAGAGGCAGAAAAACACTTCTATCCCGCCCACATATTCGTTCGCGACTCCTCCCCTCCCATCTATCTCAATTTCTATTGGCTAACTTCTCTATGCACTTCTGTAAACGCATATCTCCACATCTCTCTCTCCCTGAGCAGCTAACACATTCAAATTATGTCAGTTATGGCTTAATTGTTGGAATGCTGTTAAGCATTCCACTATTTCTTCCATCCCCGTTTCGTCGCAACGCTTCTTCTTCTTCATTTTTTAAGCTACAGAAACCGTTCAACTATCAAAATGTTCAGCTCCTTCAGCTCATGTCTGCTATGACTTTTTCTATTTCTAACCTTTAAACTTTTTGAATTATTAAGCTTTTAGCAACTTTTTTTTGAATGGGATCTCTATGGAGAAAATTTACAAATCCTCTTAAACTTCTTCAACTTTCAAATCCTTCAACTTCCTCATACTTTCAGCTACAGACACCAGTTCAACTTTCAAATGTTGAGAAAACCCTCAACTATTGCCAACATGATTCAGCTTTTTGATATATTTTAAACTTTTTGAACTGCAGCAATTTAACTTTTATGATTTTTCAGCCCTTTTCTGACTTTATAATGGGTGTGTATTGCGCAGCTTAGAGTGCGTGATGTCACCGCTAGAGTGAAGAGCAGCTTGAGATTCTTGTGAAAAAAACATTTGTATTTTGCCACTGTGTCCACAATCTTCACTCTTCATGCATAATTTCTGGATGTAGAAGTAGCTAATATTGTCCTTGTCGTAGAAAAATTACTGTGGAATCCCACAGATTTCCACATTTGACACGGAAGCCGTTAATTGAGAGGAAAACCAACTTTTTGCTCCATAGAGACCATTGTTAAATTTTGCTTCAAAAACATCTTCCACAGAACACGGTACCCCATTTCTAGATCGCCAGTTAAGCCACATTTTTTAAACTACAGACACAATTTTTACAGAATTTTTACAGAATCTTCTTCAACTCATTCTTCCCCTCAATTATTAATATCGGAGCAATAGGAGCTACGGTTATGGGAGTTTTGATGATTTGTTTGAAAGGTGTTTCCCTGTTTTATCTCCATGAAATGGCTTCAGGCACACAGGTGTTCGCGATTGAGCCAATTAGTGATGTTGATAAACACACAGACTCACAGACACACGCGCACATACACTCCTCTCTCTCTCAGTCTCTCTCTCATACAGTCATTCAGGTCTTAGGGATCTTTAGAGGTCTTTCCCCCCTCCTCCACCCCCCCCCCCCACACACACACACACATACACACACGCCATTTTAAAATAAAAGCCCCACAGAATGAATCCTAACTTAAATGCTTGTGATGAGCCTGTCATTTAATAATCGGTTTGTGTTTATCTAACATTATGATTCTGTCTCCTCTCCCCCCCCACACCCCACACCCCATTTCAAAATAAAAGCCCCAGAGAGTGAATTCTAACTGTACTGCTTGTGATGAAGCCTGTCATTTAATAACCTCTGTTTATGTGTCAAACATGATGATTATGTCTCCTCTCCCCCTCCCTCCCCCACCCAGTCCCACCCTTTCAAAATAAAAGCCTCATGGATTAACTGTATTTAAATGTTTCGCTCAAAATTAGGCTTTTTTGTTGAAATAATGAATGCTCTTACTAATACTGTGACAACTACTACTACTGCTAATATTTCTAGTATTACCACTACTACTACAATTTTTGCTGTTGCTACTATTACTACTACTGCTACTGGTATTACTGCTAACATAAATATTATTACTACCACTACTGCTATTACTACCACTACCACTACTATTATTACTGATACCACAACTGCTAATACTGCTATTCTTGCTACTACCAGTACTAATAACCAGTACTAATACTACTACAGCTATTAGTACGACTGCTGATACTACTACTTCTGCTACTTCTTCTAATTACAAATACTTCGACGACAACTTCTACTACTACTGCTACTACAAATATCACTACTGCTACAACTAGTACTTATTCAAATGCTACTCATACTTATACTGCAAATAATACTTCTACTACTACTACAACAAATATCACTCCTGCTGGAATTCTTTTAAGCTACAGAAACCGTTCGAATATCAAAATGTTCAGCTCTTTCAGGAGAGGGGTGACATAACTTCATATTTGTAATCTTTCAACTTTTTGAATTATTCAGCTTTTTGCAATTTTTTAAAAATTGGATATCTATTTTCAGCAATGTTTTTGAGATTCATTTCAGCTTTCAGCATTCCAAAGCATTTTCAGCAGGAAATGCATTTTCTAGTTCCTCTATGATAATCCTTCAGTATATAAGCTAAGCTTCTGCAACTTTGGCAGAAGCTTCATGTCTTTTAGCTACTAATCCTACATCACTTTATGTTTATCTTAATTATGCATTTCCCAAACCCTTATGTTTATGACTAATTATGAATTCTTAATTATGAATTATTAAACACTTTTATTATATCTACTGAACACACCGTTTTTTGCTCAAATTTCTTACACCTCCACCAATATGTACAAATTTACTTAATTTCGAAAAAGTCTGTGGACAGCAGAGGAAATAAAATTGCTCTTGTCCTGTGGTATGTTGTTATTGAAACTACTGTCAAACAAAGATTTTCAAAAAAGTTATCAAAGTACTTATAATGAATTTAAAATGACTTGTACTGTACTTAAGTATTTCATTTACAAGCTACTACTTTATACTTAAACTTATGAAGAAAATACTTACATTTGAGTATGTTTATGTTGTATCTTTTTATTATAGTTACCATACAAATGTATGATTTAATATGTTGCATCGTAAACAGTAAACAGTTACAATAACCTCCACCCAGGCCAAGGACAACATGCTGTTTACTTGTCAATAAATCAGAAATCCAAATCCAATACCATAATACATAATAGAGAGCTGGCAGGGGTAATTTTGCATAATAACACTTTCTTTCAAATATGTGTTCATTGGTTATTGTTTTACTGACGAGGCATGAGTACTTTTCTACCATCTGTAGTTAAAAAAAAGAAGATTTTTCAGTAACGCTCTTTTTAGACTCTTATTTTGAAAGAAACAAACGGTAGTAGTAGTGTTTATTATTTTACCTTGACACATACACACAGGAGGCAGTTTATATTCCCGGACAGCTGTGATAGGAGTCCAGAATTGTCCGACGTTTTCTGCTTGCTGTGACATGTAGCTCGTGAGAATGGATCTGTGGTCAACATCAACACAACCCGGGACAGTAAATGTTATTGCATGGGCATTTACCTGTGCGCGGGAACGTGAGTAGGTACCGTGTGTTTGGTTTGATTCTCTAATTTAGACTGATGACTATGGTTAAAATCGGTTATAGTTAGAGCGTCTGCTCAATCAGACGCTCAGACCTGGGCATTGTCCGGCCCGCGCGAGGTCATTGGGAAATTAGGAATAAAACGTAAATAAGTGTAGCCTACATCATGCACAGAATATAGCTGCATTGATTTTATTTTGAAGGCGACTTTTGTTGTTTTTTTTCTTCTCAATTTACGTATGTTAGTGAATGTGTGCGAGCAGCAGCGTTACTGCAATGTGTTGGCGAACTGAGTTTACGGGGGATGTGAGTTAGCTGTTAGCCCTCAAATGTCAGCCTGTGTTAAAAAAGGAAAGACTGACACAGAGTGTAGAGTTTTTAACAAAACATGGACTTTAAGTATTTCTTTACTGAAGTCAAATGTAAAGCCGTATGCTTCGTTTGTGGAGGACAAGTCGCAGTGTTGAAGGATTACAATTTGAATCGTCATTACGAGAGGAAACACGCGGAGAAATACGAAAACTTGACTGATGCAGAGCGGGTACGGACGTCTGAGGCTTTGCTAGTACCTGTGCTTTGCGATTTTAAGACTTCAAAACAGTTGAGAGTGAAATGCACATGATTTATTCTCCCTTCACGTGCAGTGTGGACAATGCTCCCAGTGATGTTCAGCTCCAACTCATTGACCTGCAGTCTGATACAGTACTGCAGAGCACTTTAAGATTTGTATTCTTCTCTCAAAGAAGAGAACTTTAAACACATGAGGAGGCATGCTCAGAAGATGTTGGTTCTCTTTGGATCTACTTACATCTGTGAACAAATATTCTCTGTGATGAAGTTAAACAAATCCAGATACAGATCCTCTCTCACTGACATCATCTGTCAGCTGTCCTTCGCATCTCTACCTCACACATTCAGCCTGACTTCAGTGCACTTGTTCAAGCCCAACAAAGACTAGATTTCTCACACTGAACTGAAAAACAGAATATTTGGTGATTTGTATAGTTATAGTAATAAAAGTACTAATTTTGCAAAAACATGATCCCTGTCAGTGTTCTACTATTATATATGGATATTACAAATGTATATGAGTTTGGATTATTCCTGCTGCCGATGTTTTAGGTGGAGCTCATTTGAACTTTTTTATACTCTGTTGTTCAGTTTGGGTAGTTAGGAAAGGTTTGGAAAAATTATTATGTGCAAAGTAACTAGTAACTAAAGTTGCCAGACAAATGTAGTGGAGTAAAAAGTACAATATTTCCGTCTGAGATGTAGTGGAGTAGAAGTATAAAGTTGAATAAAATAGAAATACTCAAGTAAAGTACCTTGAATTTGTACATAAGTACTTCAAATATACTAGTTACAAGAATAATATTGAGCAGGATTGAGTTCAGTCTATTGGTCCGGCCCTTCACAACAGTCCCTGTTTCTCATGGGAAAAATAATTGCCCACCCCTGCGTCTAACGGCTGATGTGTCTAACGAAATGCAGGTGGATTCAGTGAAAACTGGTCCGGTTACGAGGAGTACGATGCATGTCCGCTAGACTTTACAAATCGATTATTGTCCTCGTGTTGGCCGTGTCAAAAAATCTGCAAACTGTGTCATTTTGAATTTGTCTTCATGTACAGTGTGACAGTGCTTTATAAGTGTGCAACTCATTTGCAATGCATAATTTGTCTCCTGTTAGGGCCAGGTGCCAAGCTTCTCCAGAGGTAGGCCTGTTCCTGCCAACCAGCAGCCATGGACCCCCTCCCAGAGTACTCTCTGTTCCTGTTACGGATCCTGGATGAGCTGGGCAAAAAGCATAACACCATGTCATATCAGGACCTATGTAAGTCCTTGTGCCCTCGCTTCGACCTGGTGCAACTGGCCAAGCTCCGCAGCCTACTCTTCTACACAGCCTGTCTGGACCCCACCTTCCCAGCTACCCTCTTCAAGGACCAGATGCGCTGCACCATGGAGGACCCGCAATCTAAGAAGCTCATGGTGGCAGCAGACATCGTCACCATGTTTAACTTGATCCAGATGAACGGAAGCATAGCCAAAGACAAGCTCCACATAGTGCATAGAGCCATGTTCCACTCAAATCAGTTGGTGGAGCTGTGCAGGTTTGACAATGATGACGAAAAGTTTCAGGACTGTGAGAAGGGGCTGGGTTATGAGCACATGGATCACCCTAGGGATGGACACCATCATCATCAGCAGAACGCTGTGGCTCAGAGTGCCCCTTGTCCTAAATCATCTGAGTGCAACAACCTCCAGCAGTTTACTCCCACCTCAGACCCTAACTTCCTTCTGGGCATCAGCAAGGACCTGAAATGTAGAGCAGCCTCTCTCGACAAGCAGCACCACCTGCCCCAGTACTCTAGCTGCAGTCCGCAGTCTCCACCCTGCCAAATGCAGAGCACCTACTTTCCCATGGACATTGACAACAAGTCTACCACTGACCATGAGTCCCTTCAGCACATTAGCCATCCAGAGCCCTTCTCTGTTCACTCTTGCATCCAGAAGAGGAACGTCTTTAAGGAAGACTTCCACAACTTTGTGGCCTTCTCCCCACAGGTTTGTGTTTTTATTTTTAGGATGCTGTTGATTGACAAACATTGAAACAATGTTAACATACAACTGCTGTTCAGCTATACATTAACATCAGGGTTTGGAGCAATAAAATATGAGTAAAAAAGATTTTCATTAGTATGTGTTGGGTTGAAAAGCAACACAACTGTATATTGTCCTGAATGTCCATTACACATTATTTTGAAGGTTATCAAAGTAAAACAAATTTTGTATTTCATATAAATAATCAATCATTTAGTGCACACTTCAAATTCAACACTTTTTTTATAAAATAACTTTTTGTCTGACCAAATGTCGAAAAACGAAAAGTATTCCACATACAAAATAAGAAAAATACAAAAGCCATTTGCCAGCATGTTGCAAAACTGTAACCATAAGTGACTTAACACTTCATGGAAAAAAATGGTCATTGTTAAGTTTTAATTGACGAGATTAATTAACCAGAGTTGACAAGAAGAATAACAGTCAAAAAAATATACAGTGTACCGCTGATTCTGTGTCGGAGTGCCCTCTAAAATTTACTGAAGTAGTAAAATAAAATTGAAAACTAAATGGAGAATACTTTTGTTACTTTCCACCACTTGAAAAGAATACGGAAAATATTTAATTTTACCACTCTCTTGTTTTAATAGCCTGAAAACAAGGGAGTGGCAGCATATCTTTTTTGTTTGTTAAAGGATAAGTTATATCTCAAAATACACCCCCTAACCTAACCCATATTTTATCATTACATCTAAATTATGTAGTAACTTTCAAATAACACTCACAGTGGTCATGTTGGCTGATGGGCTAACTATTATTTACAACTAACATGTGTTATACAATCCCATTTTTCTGACATGGATGATTAATTGCTGTTATTTAATAAGTGAAAACAAAATTTGCGTTATCTTACACACTAACGCTAACCTCCCACCCAGGTTATTGTGAAGACCAGAGGACCATAATGGATGTCTTATTGTTTTAACACAAATGAACTGAGTGAAAAATGTTTCCATTCAGTTTAGTACTTATTTGCATTTTGTCTCTAACATATAACTTCTGGAGGTTTCTGCTGTATTTGCTGTGTTTGTGTGTTTTAACTTGTCTGGGTTACTTTTGTAGATCGACAAACGTGGCAGTAAGGCTGCTGAGGGCTATCACAGGAGAGGGATGCACAAGCCTGCAACCTTCTTCAACCACAACTTTGAACTGCCCTACAGTAACCCCTACTTTGAGTCAACACTCAACTCCCCTCTTCAGGACAGAAGGAGGGTAAAGCACGAGAGCCTGAACGATTTACAGGCATCCACATACTTTGGTCCTACCACAGTCTCTAAGTGCGTCAGCAGCAGGAGGCACAGTAACAAAGTAGGGAAGCAGCCGCCATGGCCAATGAAGAGTCTCAACACGGACAACGGGCCTCCAAAGTTTGAGGGGTCATTTCTGAACAGCAAACCACTCAAAGAAAACCACCATCACAATGTCACCATGATAAACACTGACAATGAGCAGCATTTTCAGAGCCCAGGGGAAAAGTTAGTAGCTTCTCCATCTGGCTTTGCAAAGAACACTAAAGGAATTAAAAACAAGGATGTAGGACGAATGGCAAGTAGGCCTGGGGGTTTGGAGAAAAGAGAAGCAGCCAGAAGTTTTAGGGACAAAAATATAAACAGTTCATCCTTTCAGGGAGGGGACTGCCCCTTTAGTGTTGGGACTCAAACAGAGCTGGCTGATCAGAAGAAGGTGAAAGAAAACCCTGCTAAGTACAGTGACAGAGAAAGGCACCCATTCAAACACTGCAAAGAGGACTCTGAGATTGTTAGTGATGACATAAGTGACATTTTTCATTTTCTGGATGATACGAGTGTTTGTGACTCTCTGGGCATTGTCCAATCGTCATGCTACAACAGTAATGGGTCCCTCTCTCAGGTAACACTTAAGTCTGAAGTCGACATCTCCCCTGAACACAACACGATCAGACTAGCCAAGTCCAAGCTGGACTGCCTCTTCCATTCGCCGGAAAACACAGACGATGAGCTCAAATCGAGTGTGTGCAAGTTGATTATGAGGATTGGTGAGATCGAGAAGAAGCTGGAGTCTCTGTCAGGGGTTCGTTGTGAGATCTCCCAGGTGCTTTCCAAACTAAACAAGCTGGATGAAAAGATCCAGGAATCTGAGGCCAACGGTAGACACAGGGAGACGGCGTCTGCATCAGGGTCCAATGCCACACCCGACAAGCCACACCCCCACCCTCACCTACATACCGACCCCACGCTCTTACTTAGTGTTGTCAAGTGCCACACTACTGGTCACAATGTCAAAATAGACAATGGCTCTTCAGGGGAGTGGTACTGTTCAGATGGGAGTAACAGCGATAGCCTGAGGGTAAAAGCTCTGAAGAAAAGCATGTTCACCAGGAGGTCATCCTGCTCACTCAATGAGGAGAACAGTGCCACAGAGTCGAAGGTCACCAGCATCACTAAATCTCCACGGGACTGGAAGACAGTCTCTTACTCCTGTCACCCTGGAGATGAAGGCAAGGACAAGGGCAGAGAAAGCAAAGACAGACACCGGAGGGCCAAAGAGGTAGAGACACTGATTTTAAATTCACTTTTTTTTTCAATTATGATTTTTATTGTCATCAAAAAAGGCAGTCCAATGAGTTTTATAGATGAATATTCATGAAGTATATAAAGACCAAAAACATGCAAACAGCAGCTGTAAACAATCAAAGAACAGACAAAGAAAATATAATCGCAAAAATGTGATTGCGCAGCAGAAAATGAATAGTGATAACAAGCAGGATGCCAGTGGACACAGCTGTGCATTTCCTTGACCATCTGACACCGCGTTCATGAATTAGATGGTATTTCCTGTATTGTTGTACCAAATTTTTTATCAATTCCTGTGTCCGCTATGTGGCGCAAGAGAACACACGCATTGATTATACGTCATGCTGGCCATGAAAATAGCATTACATCTTTACTTGTTTTAAATGGATTATATTAGCACTGTCAATTAGGTTCAACATAATATTTCATAAACATTTTTCAATAGCTCTCAAGAATATATAAATGTGCTTGTTTGCTCAATATAGTGAAAGTGAGTATTTATAGCATGCATAGTTTTTCATACCATTGTTTCATATTCATATAAACATATTCAATGCTTCTACTGGTGATCAATTTACCTTTCAGTGAAGAAGGAACTTCAACAAGATGATTGCCTTTCCCTAATTGTCAAAAATGCATGCAAATCTAAGATATATCAGGCCATTTAAAGTGTTTGTACTTGCATGCACATCACCTTATTTTCAAAATTGCACAAAGATTGTAAAACCTTCATAAACATAGGCATTAAATATTGTATACAAATAATACATACACAGCTTTACCTGATCAATTTGTGGTAGAGGCAGAAGTCATGCTGCACTGGATGTGATCTCTGGCCTACTGCCAAGGGCACTGGTGTTGCAAAGTTTATATTTCTCATTCTAATGTCTCTTTATTGCACATTGGGAACCGACAGACATTCGGCAGGACACGGGCATTCTTACAAAAATATGATTACAGTATGTAAAATGTAGATTCAAAGTCAATACCACCAATCACAGACGGGTTGAGTGCAATGCCACGAATAGTCATAATTAAATATAATCTTCTCATTGTTTCACAACAGTTGCATTCTAAAGCACAAATATACACACACCTTCACACAAACCTGCAGGAAGGTGCCTGATTTTGAATGAGCACAGCCCAAGGTTTGCTTCATCCTGCTATGACGGCTGTGAGCCTTGGTACGCTGAGAGGTGTGAGAAAGCGGTGGTGTTTGACACACAACCCCACGTGGGGTCCAAGTGATCTTTACTGATGCCCAGAAGAGTCCCGAACACAGCTAAATGAGAAGACAAGAGAAAATACAGGCAGAGGGCAGATACAGACACCACCACTCTCTTGTAGTGGTTCATCAGTGATGATTTAGAGGGGTTATTTTTGAATCACTCCATACATTGTTTTGTAGAAAATTGTTGCACATTATACCTTAACTCATCAACTTCATAGTTTTGATCCTTGACCTTCAGTATTTGGATTAATGAGCTTGTGAAAATAAACTCACATTTTATTGCAATGTGTCAGACACATATTGAAACAACATTGCATATCTTCTTGCATGTTGTGAACATATAATACATTCCATAAGTAAACATATTGTGACTCTTAACATATTTGAACATTTTATTATTGTGACACTTTCATTCACCACTAGTTATTAATCATACTAATAATGTTTTTAATACTGAAATTCTTCACACCCTGTGGCTTCTTTCTGTCACATAGCATCTCTCAAAACCAATAGATTTTGAGAGATGCTCCAAATCTATTTTGAGCCTACCAATGAGAAGAGGAATTAATCCTGTCCAATTAGGGAGACTAAAAATGGCCAGTGGACAAGATGCCTCTGGGTGTTTGAGACCTCTCATTACAGACTTCTGCCCCTTTTGTAACCTGTCAACTGGCGGCAGAAGGATTGAAGGATTCAATGATAATTTATTGTCAACGAAATGCAGTTCAATCAGGAGAGACTTTTAGAATTTTACAATGATTTTGACAATGAATTTTAGAGAATTTTACAATGATTTATTATACAAGTATAAAATATGAATAGTGCGAAGTCTTTGGCGATTGGACTCCATCCTGAAGTAATATTACAGAGGGTAGGGATACTGAGGTCCAACAAGTCCTAATCCCCCAAAATAAATGTATTTATATGAATAAATAAATACCTTATCTACTGCTGTGGTGGATTTCCTAAGAACATAGAAAATGAGTCATGACAAAAATCAAAGGGTAGAACGTGAACGAGTAGATGTTACGGTAAGCATCCTGTGCAATATAGGAAGCGTGATAGGCTGTCTACGGTCTGGAAGGTGAGGAGAAGATTTAGTAATACCTTTTAGCAGTAATTTGATGGCTGCATTGGAAAACAAACTAGATGCAGCAGGATCATATCATCTAATATTAAATTGAATGCCGGCAAGCAAACTACGAATATATGGAGGTTTAAAATGCCGAACATCCATGCAATAGCAAATAAAGGCACAAACTGTGTTTATGAGAACAGGTGTAAGAGGCATGCCAAAACAAAGCGAAAGTACTCCAAGCAAAATCGTACGTCTTTATAGTAGAAACTGCTAAACCCTTCCTCATATATGTTTTTGTTTAGCTGCCTCCATATAATCTCCCACGTGGCTTTGCTGTAAGACAGCATCAGGGTGTGACATGAGGGCACCGTTATTGACACGGGACTGGCCTCTGGACAGATGTTCCGGAAAGCCTGGAATTTAAAGCGGGAAAGTGAATAGCCCAGAGTATTAAAATTACCTGGCACATGGCGGGCGGTGATAATAACGTTTTGGGTGACGGCTGCCCAAGTGATGCTTCTCGTGAAAGGCATGATGTCTTTGGAAGAAGAGCGCCCTCTATTGATAATATCGACAACTGCTTGATTGTCCCACATGACGCAGATGCGCTTGCATTTTCAGTGGTGCCCCCAGACAAAGCAGGCCACGGCAACGGGGTAAATCTCATACAGTGCTGAGGAATTTTCAAACTTTGCAAAACCGGGGGGCCACGGTTCAGCAAACCACTGGCCTTGATAGAACCCCCCCCAAAACCCACAGATGGTGCGGCACCTGTGTAAAACTTCAAAGAGTCCGAGGAATTCACCAGATCATTGGAGAAGAATGTAACCCCATTCCAGTTATCGAGCAGACGAGATCAGAACCGTAGGTCAGAGCGACACCCCTCATCCAGATACACTAGATCAGGGGTCGGCAACCTTTACTGTCCAAAGAGCCATTTTGCTCTATTTTCCACCAAATAAAATTTGTCTGGAGCCGCAAAAGCTATTTGATATCACAGCTTATAAAGTTGTATATATAGTTATATTATATATACAAAAAATATAGTTTGTTGTATTTATGAAAATATAGAACAAGAATAAAGACAATTCTTGACATTTTTTTGCAATTTTACCTGATATAACAATATCAAACTCTTATGAAGAGGAGAGTTTGCTGCAGCAGCTGAGAAATTGCATCTCATCTCCAGCGTGACACTTTTCAGCACATGCTGTGTGCTTGTTCTGGAAGCATACAGGTAAGCCAGCATCGTTTGCAGTGAAAGCAAATGAATATGTCGACGCCGAGTCAAACTCTCTATTTTCCTCCGTGACTTTTCTTTTTTTGGATTCATCCATTGATAGTTTACAGAGGACGGGGGTCTGAAAATCATGATTAGCCACCTGCAGGGAAAAGCGCTTGACAGATGTAGAGGATTTAACTGCCTGTGGGAATAATTAACATATAAGATTCTGTTCATTCTTGCTTATAAATTATATTCTCTCTGAACACGTTTCTCTTTTTGGAGTCATGTGAGCGCAATTTCCCTGCTCTTCTTTCTATTTCCTCGTCTCAGACCCGTGTGTCTCGCTGGAATCAGGAAACTATAATTCCGAATTATCTATCAGTTTTTAATTCCTGGTTCCGGATCCGGTGCACCAGTTCGGGACCTCAGGGAGGTTAAACACAGAGAGGCTAAAGAGCCGCAGGTTGCCGACCCCTGCACTAGATCGTGCAACTTGGAACTGGAAAAACGTATCTGGATAATTTACCGCTGACTGCAGATTCTTAGCCACATACGTTTAGCAAGGACTCCAACGCGGAAACCTTGTGACAAGCCCGTAAGCCTACAAACACAGTCAGGATGAGAGGAAAGTTCAATCGACAGTGACTGGAGATGTATTGGTGTAGAGCAGCGGTTCCCAAACTTTTTAGGCCACGCACCCCTTCTACAGCCCGACTGGGTTCACGCACCCCCAACCCCCCCCCCCCCCCCCCCCACAATAAAAAAGCAAAAAAGAAGCAGGGCCTATTTATAGCCGCATTAAAATCGGACCAATGAGAGAACAGTTTGCTCGCGCGTGGCGTTTGTTTACAAGATTTAGTCCGCCGTTAAATGTTGCAGTGTGAACACAAACCGAACAAAGGGGCAACTGCAACATTGTATCATATTAATCCCTGAATCGGAACAAAGCAAACAAACTACGGGTGTGAAAACGCCCTGAAACACTGCAACAAAGTTTCAATAAATTTCAGTTACACAAGGCGTCACTTTTAAAGAGCAATCAGGATGGCGAGGACACATGCACAGGCTCAGAGGCAGATTGCATCACATTTAATTTACAATTAACCATAGCGGTTACATTAATCTGAATGAAATTACAATACAGTTACACATCACGACTGATCATCAGAGGTAGGGGACTGAACTGGATACAGGAATACAATTATGTAAGACAGCAAGAGGCAACACCATGCCACAGTTGCCACCAGGCAACACCATGCAAAGTACACATTTACTCTGTAATTTGAAATTACTTAAACACAGTAAGCCACGTAAAGAACAGAGTGCCACATGCATAGGCTCAGCAACAGAGTTAGATAAGAGGAGTCCATTTGAGGATTTTCACATGCAGCGCAGGTGGCTCAGCCTGCAGCAAGAGAGAGGGAGGGGAGAGAGTGAGAGATGAGTAGTCCCAGTAACCTAGTAGCAATAATAACAATAATATTTGGCTACATACTTACATTTATTAATGCGACAGATGGGCCTGCATCTTCGCATAAAGCTCTCTGATGTTTGGCGCAATTGAAGACAGTTTAAGCCTCAGATCTTTCTCAACAGCATCCAGTCTTTGCCGATATTTAGTCTTCACTGCTGTCAGAGCAGAGGAACCAGCCTCACACAGATACGTTGTGGCAAAGGGCATCAAAACCCTCAAGGCTTGCTTTGCCAGGACTGGGTATGCTGGCATTGCCTTTGTCCAAAAATCCACAAGTGGCTTTCGTTTGAATTGCAACTGCAGTTCTCCATCAGATGACAGCTCAATCAGCTGCTCCTGCTCCTGAAATGACAGCTGTGGGACAGGGAGGGAAGCTTCAAATGGGTTGCGAATCCACGTCTGAGATGTGTCCATAGGTGGGAAGTATTTCCGTAGCTGCTCGGCAAGTTGTTTGAGGTGTTCAATTATGAGACTTTTCACATGTTCACCCATGATCACATCGTTTGCCTCCAAGAACGTGTGAAGCGTAAGGAAACACAGGACCGTATTCCCACTCACACAGCTTGTCCAGAACCGTAGCTTCTTGATCATAGCTTCTGTCTTGTCTTGTGTGTTGAACAAAGTAACACTGACTCCCTGCAAACTTAAATTCAGTTCATTCAGAACAGAAAAGATGTCAGCCAGATAGGAGAGCTTCTGCAGAAAGTCCTCGTCATGCAGATTGGATGCCAAATGAAACGGGTTGTCCTCAAAAAACTGCTGAAGTTCGTGCCGCAGTTCAAAAAGCCTTGTCAACACCTTGGACAACCAACGCACTTCAGTATGCAGCAGCAGTGCTTTGTGTTCGCTGCCCATCTCATTGCATAACAGTGTGAAGTCTTGAATTTAGCGGGCGCGCTTTAATGAAGGTCACCAGTTTCACAGCATCATTGAGGACTGAAAGTAGATCAGCTGGCATGTTTTTGGCTGCGAGGGCCTCCCTGTGAACACTGCAATGTAACCAGAGAATGGATTGACAGACTTTCCTGATGTGAGCTATAAGCCCTGTGTGCTTCCCCGTCACAGATTTTGCCCCGTCAGTGCAGATTCCCACGCAGCGTGTCCAGTCGATCCCATTGGTCCTCATAAAGATGTCAATTAAATTGAAGATTTCTTGTCCTGTTGTTCGGGCAGCAAGGGGCCGACAGAACAAAAAATCTTCCTGCACCGTGCCTTCGAAAAGGTAAAGGACGTACACCATAAGATTGGCAAGATTGGCCACATCTGTAGACTCGTCGACTTGCAGAGAGTAAAACTCACTCTTCTTCACGCGACCGACTAACGTAGCCAGGATGTCTTCGGACAAAGCATCGATGCGGCGCGACACAGTGTTGTTGGACACCGGGATCATGTGAATGAATTTATTTATATAGCGCTTTTCACAGACAGTACTATCACAAAGTGCTTAACAGAGCAGACATTTAAAAGCATAAAAAACACAATGTGACCCTAGGGTCAATAAACTATCTACACAGAGTGAATAAAAAATGTTAAAAGAATAAAAGAATAAAATAAAAATGTGAAACATATTTTAAGAGCAGGTCTAGGACATGGGTTTACTTTTACACAAACGCCAGCCTAAACAGGTGGGTTTTTAGCTGGCTTTTAAAAGTATCCACAG
The DNA here is from genome assembly GCF_949748355.1 of Melanostigma gelatinosum. Taxonomy (NCBI): domain Eukaryota; kingdom Metazoa; phylum Chordata; class Actinopteri; order Perciformes; family Zoarcidae; genus Melanostigma; species Melanostigma gelatinosum. The sequence goes on along the minus strand of NC_136635.1, from coordinate 348,988 downwards.
TATCTGCGAGGCGCAGAGTTGCAGGCAGAGCATTCCAGAGCCTCGGGGCCACTGCCTCAAAGGCTCGGTCACCACGGGTCTTAAATCGTGTGCGTGGGACTGACAGAAGACCTAGAGCATTTGACCTGAGAGTGCGGGCGGGTGAATACGGGCGAAGTAGATCAGCTACATAAGTCGGAGCCTGACCGTGAAGTGCTCTGTAAGTGATGGTGAGAATTTTGAAGTGTATCCGAGATGCTACAGGAAGCCAGTGGAGAGATCGGAGTACGGGGGTGATGTGAGACCGTCGATTAGTCCTGGTGAGTAATCTGGCGGAAGCATTTTGGATGACCTGCAGACGGTTAAGAGCAGAAACATTTTGTCCAACTTTTTTGCTTCTCTCTCCCCAATCATACATTCCACCATCTCTTTGGCAGCTGGCAAGCTCACGTCTTCGGCGATTGTGTGAGGTAGCCCCTTTCTCGCTATTCTGTAACTGACCAGATATGAAGCCCGTAGTGCGTTATTTGTAGACCCAACACATGAATGAGACTCCAGTTGTTTTTGGCTGTTTTGTAACTCCTCCAATTTTGATTTAAAATATGTAAGGGGCTTTTGACTTGCACTGGCATGCTTGGTGTACAGGTGGCGACGTACATAAGAGGGCTTCAGACAGCTGTTAGCCAGAACCTCACTGCACACCACGCAGTGTGGCTTTGGGCAATCTGCATTGCCAATCCAAGTGAAGCCCAGGTCCAAATACTTTTCATCATATTTCCTCTTTTTTTTCCCAGTCTGATGCTCACTCTCGTTTCCTCTTTTTTCACCTTGACTCGATGGGCCTATGTGCTCCCGATTTGTCTGTGCTATCCCTTCCTCCTTTTCGGTCTCCTCCGTCTCATCTTCCTCTGACTCCTGCTCGATTTCTTCTCCCGGTCTCTCCCCAACGCACCTCTCAGTTGCTCTCGCCTCCGATTCCTCTCTCTCTCTCTGTCCTTCTCCTCTTTTACTACTGATAGCTTCAGATGTCCCACCTGACAGTTTCCCCGATTTCAGCCAGTTTAGCATATTTAAATGAATGTTGCTGAATGAATGAAGTTTGCTGTTAGCTGAAGTTAGCTGCACAAGCTAGGCTGGCTAGTGTGTACAACTGGCGGCAGGCGGCAAGACTGGTGGAAGGAGCTCAAGTGCATTTATTAAATTGTACGTTTTTAATTTTAAATCTTACAAAGGGAATTTTTATAATTCATGTTTTTATTTTGTGAAAAATCCCACTTTTTAAATAAAAATTACATTTTTTTTATATTTAATATTATTACACCATTAGACCACCATTACATTTTTCCTCTCACGCACCCCCTAGAGGCAGGTCGCGCATCCCCAGGGGTGCGCGCACCACACTTTGGGAATCCCTGGTGTAGAGGGATGCCGTTTTAAAATGTTTTTGAACTACGATGTTTCCCTCCCCGTGGGGGAGGTCTGGCTGTGTGGCGGGGGCAGACTGACCATCCTTGCAGTAGCTGCAGAATAATGAATAGTGAAGATAATGACAGTTTTGGTATGTACACACGCTTTCATTAAAGTTCATACAACTTTGCATGTAATTTTGATTGGGCACCTCACACCCAGCGAATGTTGGCTGAAACACCGCCGAGGGACAAAGTGGGGCTAGGTGGCCCGAATTCCCACACGAACCACAAGATACAGTTTGTGTGCCACCCGCGACCATGACCAGTAACTCGGTATCCAGCACAGACCAGTCCAACCGGGAGTTATACTGCATAATATACAGGGCGGCTTTGCTGGAGAACGCCTTATGGTACTGGTAAAAGATGTTCCTCCCATATTTCAGCTGTAGCTCGCCGATCAGTGCCATGTAGGTGTCTAGCTCCTGTCTTCTGTCCGAGTAGACCGCACATATCACGTCCCGATATACCCCGAACGCTACCATAAACTGTCCGATTGATAGATCTCTGATTAGCCTTGGATCTGTCGATTTAAACATTGCAGCGATGTTACCACTGGAGGCTATGCTTGTCACACTCTGGGGAGGGCAACATTATGCTTACCAAATTGATATCTTTCCCCAATAAGTGCCACAAACTAATATGAATACAATAAGTGCAATACGCTAGTATGAATACAATAGATGCTAAGTAAGTGGAAGGCTCAGGGTAGGCCTTCTTGAAGAGGTGAGTTTTCAGCCTGCGCCGAAAGATGGGCAGCGACTCCGCTGTCCTGACGTCAGTGGGGAGTTCACTCCACCACTGTGGGGCCAGGACAGAAAACAGCCGCGACCGGGTCGATCGGCCGTAGGGACCTCTGAGCGACAGGGCAACCAATCGCCCCGAGGCAGCAGAGCGAAGTGGTCGGGGATCTACTAGATCGCTGTGAGCCTCATCAGCTCACGGAGCTGGGATAGCGGAAAGCCTGGTGCTGGATTAATGCCACGACCATCCAGCTGAGCCAAGAGGGCTTCTTGCTCGTCTGGGTGGGAGCCGCTACGCCACCCAAGGCGAATGCTTTTGCGGCGGACGCCCGGCGGGCTGCATGCCGGCTCCGGCTGGCTGTCGAGATTGTGACTTGCATCTCCTACAGAAGGATCAGAATCGGAGTCCGACATACTCTGTACCAACAAAATGCTAAGCTGCAAAGGGTAAACCACTGCTTAATGCTCTCGCATCTGCTTAGCTGAAATGACAACTGACAGCAGCAGAGAGGAGAACACTATTTAAAGTTTGACAGCAACGATATGATTGGCTTCAGGAACCGGTGTGCAGAATCTGGTTGGTTCCTTAAAAGTCCACGCCCCCAAGCTGATAGAGTAATTACAAGGAGAGGAGAGACAGATTACGAGTGAGTGTCATCCTGTCTGAGCTACATATAATTTAATTCCATCAAAAAAGTTTCATGAAGTTTGGCATTTGTAAACATGAATGTTACATATCGACAATACATTTTTTTATTTTTTTTTTTACAAATTTCGGGTTTGATGGTGAACTGGCGTGCAGTGTGTTGGAGGGGCCTGTAGTTGGGAGTTAGGACAGTAGAGTTTGCCAATATATCTGTCCACCATTAACAGCAGATCCTGTATTTGTTCAGTTAGTCAATGTAGTATAATCTCTCTTGCCCAATTACACACACTACAATAAGCATTATAAGACAATAAATAAGGACAGCCTTACCTCCTCCAATGGAAAAAAGTGCAGGCCATCTCTACTACCTCTCTCCGTCTAAGGGAAAAGGTCAACTGTTGTGGATAATCTGGGATGATTGACCTCCTCCCGTTTGGGCGTTTGTCTGTTGACATCTACCTCAATTCAGCCCGCCTGACGCAGCTTTGACCTGTAGTTTCTAAGCTTGTACTTGATACTTGTTTTCCATCATAGCCCTTAATGCTACCTGGCTCCTTCAGACACGGATACTTGAGAACCAATGAAGAGGCAACTGATTCAAGTTCATCTTTCTCTGGGTAGCTTTTGATTTAAAAAATTGCTTGTGCAAGTTTATTAAAAATTTCCATTTTAATGTCTCTTGTCACGTCAAGGCCTTTCTTTGACTTTTCGTGTGTCTCATTGCCCTTACGCAATTTCAGTTCAACATCATATGAGAATTTAGGAATAGGGAATGGAGAGGGCTACTCTGCAACATGCCATAAATTGCTCCTAATAGAGAGATTTTGAGTATATATTTTGACAGCCAAATCTAATTCTTTATGATATTAAAACCTTTTAAGCCCGAGAGTGCCCCAAATGGGGCACTGGTACCGTTTCCGAGGTTCCGAATGGACTTATCATCAAGAAATATGAAAATTGGTCCATACATGTAAAATATTGGAACAAAAAAATAGTCTGGGCAAAATCACCATGCAAGTCATTTTACGCAATTATACACGGTTATACACAAACTAATTCAATACACGAGAAGATTTATCACAATATCAGGATTTTTGGCCAAAAAATCCGCCAGCTATGCACCCGAAATTCATCTTTCATCACAAATCCGGCCTCGACCAAGGCGGAAGGATACATCCATGAGTGCTCAAAACGGGGTCGAACCAGCGTGTTCGACCCCGAACTGACTTCCGACAAAGCATTCAAAATTTACAGCACAAAGCCCAAGAAAGGTCACACTGCTCTGCAGAAATAAAATTGAAAATCTCCCACATAGACACTGAGTCGCAGCAGATTTTTTTCAAGGATGAGACATCTGACATCTGGAAATAACTGAACATGACTGAAAATTATTGCAAACTGCTTTATTACGATGTATTGAACACTCTTAGTGATAAAGAAAGTGAATATATAGTTAATATGTCGTTATATAGTATATAAAATTTGAATAGAGCAGGGCAAAATCTGATTCCGAAAATCAGAATATTGTTTGAAATTCTGTACTCAGACCTCATTTTATGCTGGCCTGCTAAGTAAAATTAGCTTGGACAGACCACAAACCTGTTGTGCTATGACTGTGGAGTGATTTTAGGGTTCATTTGGCATTATTTAAAAAACAAAAAATGTTCAATGCAGGTGCTTTTTTTCAGGCGAACATGAAACCTTTTCAGTTTGAGCTGTGCCATAAGTGTATCAGTTATTAACCAGTAACATATACACAATAATTACATAATTGAACACATCTCACAAGTGTTATCTGTATTCTGGCATCAAAATTATTAAAATAGACCTTGTAGTTAGAGCTGGGGACTCTCTTGAGTATGGGAATGCAGTTTTCGAGCAGAGGCCAAAAAAATAGGGTTAGGAGGCATAGGGCTATAGAGGTAAAAACCATTGTTTCTTTATCAAATCAAAGCACAGCCCATAAACGCCTCTGTTTTTGCTCAGAGCTCACACGTGATCTGCGGAGACTACGGCAAACGGCGGCAAGCATGAGCATAAACAAAGCTTTTCCAGTTCACATGCGCCAGCCCCACAGTCACAAACCCCTGCAATACTGATGTTAAAGAATGCTTCACAGGCCGGCTCTTTTTCCTTTACTCTGAACAAAGTGAATGGAGCACGTTCGGTTACCACCGTGGGGTTTGTTAGCACAAGGACACCAGCATACAGTTTCTCAATGTCTTTATTTTTCCACAGTTCAGTCCGTCCACGGCCGTGCACTCTCCGCGCCTCCAAGTGCACGCGCCGCGTATGCTCTGTGGTTTGTCTGTAGTCTTTTCTGCAGTTCTCCCAGCCTGTGTCTCCGGCTCTCCTACCGTCTCGCTCCGCCATCACTTTTTGTGTTTTTATAGCAGAGAGATGTAAGAAATTTGAGCAAAAACCGGGGTGGTTAGTAGATATAATAAAAGTGTTTAATAATTCATAATTAAGAATTCATAATTAGTCATAAACATAAGGGTTTTGGGAATGCATAATTAAGATAAACATAAAGTGATGTAGGATTAGTAGCTAAAAGACATGAAGCTTCTGCCAAGTTGCAGAAGTTTAACTTTCATACTTGTAAAGCGGCCTTGGGTTTTTTTGCAAATGGGGTTTTATTGTTTTAATATTTCATAGGAGTATGTACTCCAATGTTTAACTGTAATCGTACTTGCATCAGTGGAATTAAATTCCTTATAATTGTAAACCAGTCTTGGTAGATTTCTTATTGCAGCGTGTCGACTGCACAAAGCAGCCGGACACACGTGTGGTCTGGCCTCCTCCATGCTGGGGTGCGTTTCATCCCCCACAGAGACACAATTAACGATTGATTAAAGCTGAGGCTAAATAACGTTACTGCTTCGGCCCGTTGCTGCAATACACCAGCGCAATAGTGGACACTTGAATTGTATTTGTTTAACACAGTCTTGGTGTCGAATACTGTTTACCTGGCTATGACGGTTACGTTCACGTACAAGCCAGTATAATGTTATAACTTTGAGTTGTACATTTTTTACACTGCCTCTTTAATGTATATTAACGCGGTAATGTATATAACGTTATGTATGTTTTGTGTATAACGTGGGGATATGAAATATGGGGCGATATCATTCCGTTTTGGGCGGCACCGGAGGTAACGTTAGTCTGTTTAAATGAGGGAGCCGGCTGCAGTTGGCGCCGACACTGTTGTGTTGTACTGTGGTGGCTAGGCGTGGTTGGGCTCAGCTGCAGAGGGGACAGAGTGGGGGAGTGTTTCAGGGAACGGTGCCGGGAAGAGGCTTAAATGCTGCATGTAGCCGTAAACATCACGGTTATACCACTACAGTATAACGCAACAACATCAGCTCTTTGTCCACATGTTGTTGGGACTTCACCAAAGAGAGTGGCGGACATGTAAAAATATCCAAGCCCCATCAGGCGGCAAAATCTCACCTGAGTGTGAAATTTGTTTAAACCACAACATTGGTCATTGGACGAGGGCCACGGGAACCCCAGGGAGTCACTGAGACTTCGATTTTTCTTGATAATATTGAAATGTCGATAACACAATCTGAACTAATAAACTTCATCCAAAGATAATCCTCATGACCACTCATGGTCACTATTACAATTCTTGTAGTTTTCTGCCATATGATTTGTTTTAATTACTCTGCCTGCAAATTATGATATAAACCACATCTCTCAGACAAACAGAAGGTGGGAGGGACGTCCCCCCTGTTCTGTGTGTCCCACCCAGGAAAGTGGTTTGTGCTGGAATGTTGAGTTTAATCCTAGCCATTCAGTTTTAATGCATCTACATCTACATAGGTCTATATGTAGATTTCTATCTATGTTATGTAATTGTTTGATTAATTTAATCTTTGATTGATCAGGTTTTATTCAGTGATTTATATCAAACTATTTGGTGTCATTTAGCTCAAATATGGAAGAATTAAAACGACTGTAAGTAACTAGTATTAATTCTGTTCAGTAAGGTTAAATTATATAATCAAGATAGTTGTTAAGATGGGAGTGGTTTGCTGTTCCCGACATAAGATTGCACCCCCTTAATCAATCAAGAACCCTTTCTTCAACACGGCACTTCAAAATCAATTAATGACATGAGTTCATCTACCTGTTCACATATAATCATCATTTAGTTATAGTTCATCATTATGTATTGCACTGAAAGTAAATGACTAGTTATGTAGTTAGTCCAAAAATATTTAATTAAATTAATTTCGTTCTTCTGATGTACACCATCAGCAGAACTCCGTAGCAATCTTGAGTTTAAGATTTAATCGATTAGTATCACATTTTGAATTTCTTCCTATTTTTCCAAAATTGGGTTTTTAATAATAGTTGCATATCTTGATATTAATTCATTATTATTTATTAAATCTGCTATCTGCAACAATGCTACATTTTGAAGATTACAAACTCTGACTTTAACAGGAATGACAATGCAATTGTACACATTTTAAATGCAGCAACCAATTGCTCAAAAGTTAAACAGCAATTCAAATTCCAGGATATACACATAGATGTGAAGAGAATTGATTGGCCCCATTGTCAGCTAAATTACTATACCAGCTGACCAGCTATATCTACACGATACAATTTCCCATCTAATGTTAGTATTGGTGCATTCCTAGAGGAGAGTGGTAGAGATGAAAATGTTGATGATGAATCTGGTTTAGGGGGGGCAGGGCGAAGCTAGACATGTAAACTATATATATGCTATATGTCATGTGGTATAATATGTCATGCACCGTGATAGAGTACTGTGATATGTATACCACAGTCCTAGTTCCAGCATATCCTGACTTACAGACATGGAATTGATATTGCATTTTTTAGCTGTATTTTTAGCTTCATTGTTTTGCACCCTACACACCCCTTCTGACTTGGGACAGACTTTTAAAGCCCTATGTTGAAATGTCAAAACGTCTCAGCAGGTGTTGCTCACACATATCATTCCCTGTGACCTTTCTGCACGAATCTAAATGGAGCATATGCTAATTGTGGGTCTTGATGTCCTGAGCTGTCTGTATGCAGCCTGTTTCTACATCAGGACATCGCTCAAGCAGCTGTATATCATGTCAAGTAATAAAACTGACATGGGATACAGAAAACTGATACAAAAATAATCCCTATCAATCACTGGTATTGTAGTGGTGTTTGTATCTGTGGAGACTCTGCCACCTTCCTGTATTTATTGTCTTCTGTTGCTATGTTTGGGACTTTTCTGGGCATCAGGAAATAGTATTTGGACCCCACGAGGGGGTGTTACGCCGATCCTATAAGCAGGGTAAAAAGCCCGTTCTCATTGTGGCTCATGACAAGTCTCTAAATGTGTTGATCCTTACTAGGCTTTTCATCTGGGTTATTTTTTCCAGGGCCCAGTTCAGAGTGCAACAACGAAATAAAGCTGATTCTGATTCTGATAATATTTTTTTGCACTCATAAAGTGAAATTGGACATTTTCCCACGGCACACCTGACGATCTCTCACGGCACACAGCGGTTGAAAATCACTGGTCTAAACTACTGTTCCTCAACTCTATTCTTATTCTATACTTAATACGTATTCGTGTCCTGATAATCTTTGAAAAATGCACTGGAATCATTCGATGCAATAGAGTTTATTCTTCAAGCAAAGAACATAACCCGAGTCATTCTCCGGAAAACTACTGTTTATTTCTGTTCTTATATAGTGAGGCGGACATCGCTTTTGCCCTTTTGAGCTCTTCCTCTGTTTTCCTTTGAAATCACAGTGTGTGTCTTTTCCTGTCATCTGTCATTATGTTTGTATGGTGTGTATTACATGTACCAATGTGCCATGGTCAGCTTTATCTTTCTAGTGGGAGTTTAAAGCCTTTTTCTGATGCCGCACAACGCAACTCTTTTTTTATCATAGCTCGGCTGTACTTATCACAGCCCTAGTGGCCCCCGTTTGCCTTTCTCATGATAGCCTTACCACACACCTGCTCAGTGGCAGGCCGTGCATTTTATACCTGGGCCTTCACTGCTGTCCTGCAGCTGAAATACCTCATTATGACGCCACAGCTACGGTTATTATTTGTTTCGTGTAAAAATGAAGTTCAACACCTATAAATACACTAACTGCAGAGTGCAGATACATGAATACGCCGAGAGTGTGTCTCCTCTCTTCTCTGACTGCAGCGCGAGGCTGCTGTGAGAGTAACCGCCTATGAGTGCTTTGGTGCGGCTCACAGCAGCACCTACTGCTCATTCACGACAGTGCAGAACGGTACGTGCTTTCACATCAGAGTCAAAACACCAGAAAAGTCTCCAACAACACCAGAAAGAGTTGCTAGATTTGTCGCTAGCAGCTTTTGACAAAAAAAACGTCGCCAAGGGGGTTTGGAAAGTCACCAGATTTAGCGTGAAAGTCGCCGAGTTGGCAACACTGCCACCGACTAAATGTGTCCCAGCGCAACATTGGACGTAACAATAGTTCCTATCACATATAAAACCAAACAAAAATCCATCTTCACAAAAACAAGTTGAACAAATAATAATATATAAACAAGCAAATTAAAGCTACTGCAGATGTAAAAACAAAAGCAGTTCACTTACCAAAGCTGCTGTTCACTATTTAAAGACAAAGTCCATCCTCCTTTCTTTGTTAATAAAGAGTTTAATCTCATGGTTGTTCAGTACATCCATGCATTTTAGTTCTAGTAAGAAGTCCTTCTCGATTCATGGACGCCAGTGAAGACAGTCGAGCCTCCCCAGTTGTATTTCTTGAATAGGTTTTAATACGTTTGAGGGCTGAAAATGTCCGCTCGACAGAGGCAGCAGATATTGGGATTGTCACCGCCCAACATGTCACGCTAGCCCATCAGCTCATCACTCTCACCTGCTCACTCTGCTGCACCCACAATTTAGACCCCATTCACACACACACACTCACTGCCAGATCGTTCTCCTCATTCATGCCAGACCTTCCAGCGAATACCCTCCGACTGATATCCCGTTACCGACCCTGCCTGTTTTTGGACTGATCTGCCTTGCCTCTGCCCCTGTAATTCACTCAGTCTTCTGTCCCCCCCGACCACGAGATCCTGCCGCTGTTTCCTCGGGATTCTGTCTACCTTCTCCCTTAACGGCTTGTCGTTCCACCGTGTGGGATACCGCCTGTGACTGTTACCTGTTGTGTGTCCAGAGAAAAATATAGCTTTGATTCCAACTATCCAGTGTGTCTGTCGTACTGCTCCTGGGTCCTTACCACACCCGGTACACGTTCGACCAACATTTTAAAAGTTCCAAAGTTCTCCATTTCCTCTGCTGATCAACGTTCGCATAGTGAGATAATGTTGGATTTGCACAAACAGACAAAAACCTGCTTTGCGGAACCCCTGTAAAGGGCTGTGGCTAATGGTGTGACGTCACTTTGGATGTACGGACCCTTTCAGATTCAGCAAGAATAAATCACGCATTAAAGCATATAAACATGTTCTAGTAGACAATCTAAGTACATGTAGGTCCTGAAATATGTGCATAATATGTCAGCTTAAACAAAAAAATGCTTTCAGTCAAGAACAATTGTACAAAAAAAAGAAGCAAATTCATTCAATCTATCTTCCAAAGTTACACTTGTCATGCTGATTGTGTCAGAGAGAGGAAAGATACAAAAAGCATGCTGGTGTGGCCAAATGAGATAGAGGGTGCGCATATGCAAGGAAAGAGAGTGCAAAACTGAAAGTCTGGTTCATTTTGATACCATGCAAAATGGAAGATCATCTGTGGTTTGATCCCTGGCTCCTTCAGTCCACATTTCAAAGTGTTCTAGAAAACTGAACACCAAATTTCTCCCAAAGACTGTGATATCCGTGTCTGTGTGAAAGATTAGATTAGATGACACCTTGTATGACAGCCTCTGCCATCAGTGTATGGACTGTACTTGGATAGTTAAGAGATTTTTCTCGTCTTTCCGACCACTGAAAGCGCTTTCACACTACATGTCACCATTCACTCATTCAACCGCTGAAGGACGACCCTGCTCTCCACTAAGCCACAGTAGCCCGATATGCGTTTGTATGTGTGAATGTTGACATGTAGCGTAAAGCACTTTGAGTGGTCATTAGACCAGAAAGCCACTATATAAATGCAATGCATGAAGACAACATGGAGGAATCAGCAATCTAATCCTTCTTTGCCTTTTCCACTGCGAAGGTTGTCTTATGGACAATAGTCACAAAGTGGATGAAAGTAGCTAAATACAATACTTTCAATATATTAATCATTGTACATAAGTAGTATTCCATTCAATAGTGAGACATAGTTTGACATTTTGGGAACTATGCACATCTGCTTTGTCGCAGGAATTGAGATGAGAACAACCAACACTGCTCCCAGTAGACCACACATACCAAAAACTGACAATTCCTCATGCATTTATTAATTAATATACAGTATGAATCCAATATATCCACTGGGCAATATAAATAATATGTGCATTCCACTGCGCAATATGAACAACCATTCAGTCTGATTATATCAATTCATTTTTTGTTGTTTGTTACGTTGTTTTTAAACTTTTATTATATTTATTAAACAGAACTTAGTTTAAAACAACATGGTGAGTGCTCTTCTGAGCAAGAGACACTCCCTCCCCAGCTCCTAACTGCATGATATATACTATGCTGGCCAGTCCATAGTTGATTGCAGGGGAAAGAAGACATTCCTCCTCTGTGGTGCAGATGTAAGGCAAGGCAAGTTTATTTGTATAGCACATTTCAACAACAAGGTAATTCAAAGTGCTTCACATGAAACCATTAAAAGCATCAAAACATAAGGCAAAAGAAAAGGAGATTTTAAAACAATTAAGAACATTCATTGCATTAAAACATTTTTAAAAAAAAACAGTGTAAGAAATAAAATACAGTAGTAAAATGCAGAAATGCAGGAAATTGATTAATATATTAATTGAATGTGGGTCAATTAAAGGCAGCAGCAAACAGAAAAGTCTTCAATCTTGATTTAAATGAGCTGAGGGCCTCAGCAGACCTGCAGCTCTCTGGGACTTTGTATTTTGTATTTATATTGTAATGTATTTTGGCCCTAAACCATTCAGTGCTTTGTAAACCAACAGCAGTATTTTAAAGTCAATTCTTTGTTGGACAGGAAGCCAGTGCAAAGACATCAGAACTGGGGTGATGTGATCCACCCTCCTGGTCTTAGTGAGGACTCGAGCTGCGGCGTTCTGAATCAGCTGCAGCTTTCTGACGGACTTTTTACAGAGACCTGTAAACACACCGTTACAGTAGTCCAGTCTGCTGAAGATAAATGCGTGGACAAGTTTTTCCAAATCCTGTTGAGACATAAGTCCTCTAATCCTTGATATATTCTTCAGGTGATAGTAGGCTGATTTTGTAATTGTCTTGATATGGCTGTTCAGGTTGAGGTCTGAATCCATAACTACACCTAGATTTCTGGCTTGGTTTGTGGGTTTTAACATCAGTGATTGAAGCTGAGCAGTGATTTTCAATTGTTCGTCCTTGGTACCAAAAACAATTACTTCTGTTTTATCTTTGTTTAATTGAAGAAAATTCTGGCACATCCAGTTGTTGATTTGTTCAATGCAGTTACCCAGCCCTTGTATGGGATTATAGTCCCCTGGTGACATAGTTATGTAGATTTGTGTGTCGTCTGCATAATTATGATAACACACTTTGTTGTTTTCCATAATCTGAGCTAGTGGAAGCATGTAGATGTTGAACAGAAGAGGCCCCAGTATTGAACCTTGGGGAACACCACATGTCATTTTCGTCAGTTCTGATGTGTAATCAGCTACAGACACAAAGTATTCTCGGTCCTTCAAGTAGGATTCAAACCAGTTAAGTGCTGTGCCAGAGAGTCCCACCCCGATTTTTTGTCTTTCTAGGAGTATGGCATGGTCGACCGTGTCGAATGCAGCACTGAGATCCAGTAACACTAAGACTGAACTTCTGCCATTGTCTATGTTTAAGTGGATGTCGTTGAAAACCTTAACAAGAGCAGTTTCAGTACTGTGGTGCTGTTGAAAGCCTGACTGGAAAACATCAAAGCAGTTATTTATGGCCAAGAAGTTGGTCAGCTGTTGGAAAACCGCTTTTTCAATTATTTTACTTAAAAATGGGAGGTTTGATATTGGCCTATAATTTTTCATCGTTGCGGAGTCTAAACTAGCCTTCTTTAGGAGTGGTTTAATAACTGCAGTTTTTAGGGCTTGTGGGAAGACACCTGAGAGAAGGGATGTGTTTACAATTTGTAAAAGATCAGTGGTCATGCAGTTTGAAATATTTTTGAAAAAGTGTGTTGGTAGAAGATCCAAGCAGCAGGAGGATGACGTCAGATGTTGTATAATGTCTTCGAGGCTTCTACGGTCGATTGAATGAAATTGTGTCATAATATTTGAATGGATGTTATTCAGAGATCGGGACAACACATATCCTGTGGTTGGTGTGGAGGCACTGACTGCTTGTCTAATTTTCTGAATTTTGTCAGTAAAAAAGGAGGCAAATTGATTGCATGCCCAGGTGGATTGGAGCTCAGCAGCTACCGACACTGGAGGGTTTGTTAGCCTGTCGACGGTAGCAAATAAGGCGCGTGTATTGTTCTTGTTTTTGGTTATGATGTCAGAGAAGAATGAGAAGAGAGGGCTGGTGTGGAGGAGAACTTCTGAATAAATAGTTCACTGGTGTTTTCAGAGATGTAACGCTTTGTCATAACCTTGGTTTGGACATTTGTGTGCAAGGAGATTGCACTCTCAAAGAAAACACAGAAATGATCAGAGAGTGCAACATCAGTCACAGCGACCTTGGAAATGTTTACACCTTTGGTGATGATTAGGTCCAGAGTGTGCCCCCTGTTGTGGGTGGGTCCTGTCACATGCTGAGTCAGATCATAGTTATCAAGGACACCACATAGTTCTATATGTCCTGGGGATTATCAACATGGATATTAAAATCACCAACAATAACAACACAGTCAAAATCAATACAGATTACAGACAGCAGTTCAGTAAACTCATCAAAGAAGGTTGCACAATATTTAGGCGGTCTGTAAATGTTTAGGAATAAAGCTTGAGTGGAATTCAGAGCCACATATTCAAAAGAACTAAAATGACCAAAGGACATCTGCTTGCATTGAAGAGAATCATTAAATAAAATAGCAACTCCACCTCCTTTCTTATGCGCTCTTGTTTCACTCATGAAACTGAAGTTGTGAGGTGTTGATTCAATAAGAACAGCTGCACTGTTATCTTGATTTAACCAAGTTTCAGTTAAAAACAAAATGTCCACTTTGTGCCAAACAATAAAATCATTGATTAAAAATGTTTTTCCTGACAGAGACCTGACATTTAATTAAGCTGTGTTTAATGTGGTTAAAGCTTTCTTTGCCCAATTTATTTGGACAGGCTGACGAGGAATGTATGCTAAGTTTGATAAGTTTGCAGGTTTACTATTGTTTCTTCGCAGCCTCACCTTTCTTTTTCTATAAACTTGCATGACAGGAATTGAGAAGGCTAGCTGCATACAGGGCCCCGACTTTTCCTGGAGAGAGTCATTGGTGTCATTAGCCTTGTAGCCTGGACCCAGAAGATATCAATTATTTCCTTTATCAGGTAGGGGAGACAGAGGATGGTTGTGGAACCGTCGAGGAGTGGGCGAGGAGTGTGTTTGGTTCCAGCAATGACCAGCTCTTTCATGTGGTCAGTGAACTCCAGGTGGGGAGAGTGTGAGAGAGGATGTAGTGGCTCCTGAGAACACCCCTCTGGCTGTAGTAGACAATTGTCCAGGCTAATCTACTGAGGTATGTGTGATGCAGCAGCTCAGTCTTTTGCCAGAAGGATGGTCGGCTACAGGACACTGACAGGAAAGTTGTTAACACTTTTATTAATCTTAACCTAATTTTCCTTGATTGCGTGCACTCAACCTAGAAATATAAAGTAGGCCAAAACGAGTGTCTTTATTTCTCATATCATGATATTACTTTAAAGAACTGGGAAACAGGGGGTCACGATACCAAAATTATGACTTCGATACGGTACCTGCCATAAGTATCACGATACCTGATACTTACGATACGATACCAGAATTCGATACAATACCACAAATACGATACGACACTGGTATATTTATCTGTAATAGTAATAAATAAAACATCTGTACGGGTCCCTTTTTTACCAGCTTGTTCCTGCCCAGCTTTTTGAACACTTAACAAATGGCATTAATATTAGTATTAGCAAGATATTAATGAAAACTACATGGTGCCATGATTGTTGCTGACTCTGCTGGCATCTGTTTGACTGTCTGTGGGAGTGGGTGGATAAACAATGCTTAATTTACTTGCATAGTGAGTTTGATATTTTCACTTGATATTTGATCTTAATTCATGGAATAATTATTTTTCCTAAACTAAAATTAAAAATAATAAGCTCAAGATCCACCCTCAGGCTCCACCAGCATGTAGCCATTTTGCATCAATTGTGTTTCATTTAGTACACTTTTGTGTACATTGTGACCTCATGATCATATAGCAGGGGTCGTCAACTAAAATTCCAATAAAGTAATTCATTTCAGAAAAATTTATTTCACTGAATTGTCCTGCAGCTTTAAATTCAGTTCATTCAGGTGTGAATTGATGTCAATAAAAAGCGACAATATTATATGTTTGTCTTCTAAAAAGATAAATCAGTGAGCATGGACTTTATCTGTGGTTATTAAACCGAAAGTTACGAATGTAACTACGGTTCTATGAATCCTGGATGACCGCCAGAGGCAGTGCTTCACACTGGTTCTATTTCATCCTTACTGACCGCCAGAGGCAGTGCTTAACACTGGATGTATCCCGTCTCGCGCATGCGCAGGTCGAATATTTATATCAACAAAGTCACGTGTGACCTCGGATGACCACCGTCATCTATAAGTTCCGGTGTCATCCTGAGCTCAGTCCCTTTTTTTCTTCTCGCGTCGCAGGTTAGCTACCATGGTAGCTTAAACAAGGATGTGTCTACGATCAAGACATATTAGAGCTCGTCGCTGTAGCCTTGTGACTACCGGTCGGAGTTGCGGTTCTCTCGCCCTCCAAAGGCTGCGACGAGCTGTCCCTCTTCGGAGGGAACGGTGTGTTCGCCGTTCGGACATCGAGCCCCGGACTGGTGGCCGCCCCTATCATCGGTCGTCACCAGTCTGATAAGGGTCAGCTAAGTCGTGATGACAGCAATCGGTAAGATCGATTAACATTGTTTTCTATAACAGTTGTTTGTTCCACGGTTGGCAGAGCGCTTCCGCTCTAGTAATCGAGTGGCGCGCTAACGAGAGCGTAGAATTACGCTGTCGGCCCGCCCTTCACAGTGTTACGGCTATCACAGTTAGCAGAGTGTTCCTGCTCAGGCAAACTTTGTGAGACACTAGTCCGCATTGGCGTTGTGTACATGGAGATTTAATCTTTACATCTGACGTAATTCGCAGTTAGCAGTGTCTTCACTCAGGCTAACTTGGATGCTAGCTGGCTAGCTAAACAAAGCTGATACTGGGGCTGTAGCCATCAACTTTGTATCCTTACAGCTGTCACAGTTAACAGAGCGTCCTCGCTCAGGTTAACTCAGTGGGAAACTAGCTAAAACAAAAGCTGATACTGGGACTGCGTCCATCAACTTTGTATCCTTACGGCTGTCACAGTTAACAGAGCTGTCACAGTTAACAGAGCGTCCTCGCTCAGGTTAACTCAGTGGGAAACTAGCTAAACAGAGCTGATACTGGGACTGCGTCCATCAACTTTGTATCCTTACGGCTGTCACAGTTAACAGAGCGTCCTCGCTCAGGTTAACTCAGTGGAAAACTAGCTAAACAAAGCTGATACTGGGGCTGTAGCCATCAACTTTGTATCCTTACAGCTGTCACAGTTAACAGAGCGTCCTCGCTCAGGTTAACTCAGTGGGAAACTAGCTAAACAAAAGCTGAGACTGGGACTGCGTCCAGCAACTTTGTATCCTTACGGCTGTCACAGTTAACAGAGCGTCCTCGCTCAGGTTAACTCAGTGGGAAACTAGATAAACAAAGCTGGTACTGGGGCTGTGGCCATCAACTTTGTAGCATTACAACGATCACAGTTAGCGGAATGTGCTCGCTCAGGCTAACTCGGTGAATGCTAGTTATACTAAATCAACATTGAGGTTGTGCCCATTGATGGTTTTGACGCATTACGGCTGTCGAGTTCGCTCCGGCTAACTAGACTAAGCTAATACTCTGTGTGTCCATTGATTGTTGTAAACATTATGGACATATCGGTAGCGGATATCAGTTAGCAGAGTGCCCTCGCTCAGGCTAACTGGTAGCACACCAAGAGTTACAGCACCTGTCCAAGTGGAGAGTGTCCTCGCACTGTAAGGACTGTGGGTTTTTTTGTCCGTTTTCACAGTAGCAGAGTGCTCTCGCTCAAGCTAACTGGTGGGGCACCAATATCTGCAGCAACTATCCGAGTGAAGAGAGTGTCCTCGCTCCCCTCTCACTAGGAGAACTGTTTTCCTGACCTGTTCCACAGTAGCAGAGTGCTCTCGCTCGCTCAAGCTAACTGGTGGGACACCAATATCTGCAGCAGCTGTCTTAGTGAAGAGTGTCCTCGCTCCCCTCTCACTGTAAGGACTGTGTTCTTTTTGTCCGTTTTTCACAGTAGCAGAGTGCTCTCGCTCAAGCTAACTGGTGGGACACCAATATCGGCAGCAACTAGTTTAGTGAAGAGTGTCCTCGCCCCTCTCACTATAAGGACTTTGCCTGACCTGTTTCCACAGTGGCAGAGTGCTCTCGCTCAAGCTAACTGGTGGGACACCAATATCGGCAGCAACTATCTTAGTGAAGAGTGTCCTCGCTCCCCTCTCACTGTACGGACTGTGGTCTGTTTTGTCCGTTTTTACGGTAACAGAGTGCTCTCGCTCAAGCTAACTGGGGGGACACTAATATCTGCAGCAACTATCTTAGTGAAGAGAGTGGGCTTAGAGAGTGTCCTCGCCCCTCTCACTATAAGGACTTTGCCTGACCTGTTTCCGCAGTTGCAGAGTGCTCTCGCTCAGGCTAACTGGTGGGTCACCAATATCCGCAGCGGCTGGCTAAGGGAAGAGTGTCCGAAGGATCACTCGCCACTGACTGCCCCCTGCCTGTTCTCTCAACCTTCAGCAGAGCGCTCTCGCTCGGACTGATTGGGAATTCCGCATAAACTAGTGGGACAAGGGTTCCACCAGAATCGCGGCCATGTTCAACTCTCCCGGCTGTAGGACCTGTATAGCTCCTCTTCAGCCGGAGGACGGCCCTGACCTCTTGCCCTAGCAGGGAGAACCCAGGCAGGACCTGCGGCATCACGCCTTGAGCAGTAAGGTCTGCTAGGCTGGCCGAAGTGGAACACCTGATGCGGGAGGTCTACCTCCCCCTGTCAGGGCAGCTGAATCCAGACCAACCTACCCTGGTCATTGGTATGGCGCTTGCACGCCGGGCATACACAGCAGCTGGAGCATCCACCTGTAAGTGCCTTCTTCAGGCACCTTCCCGCCCTCACCACCTTTTCTGTTCCTCCCTCCGAGGAATATCTGAGGGAGTTGCGTGCATGGTGGAGACACCAGGGCTCTCTCCCGCCTTACATCAGACCATGCAGGAGGTGGCAAATCTGGCCTTGCACGTATGCCAGCCAGTTCGACGACTATGGCGTCCATCAGTTTCCCCTGAGGAGACTCTGAGGCCCGATGCCAGGTGCCCTCGACCCAATGTCGGGTCAAAGATGACCTGCTATCCAGGGCTTAGGACACAGCAGCGCTGTGCACCGTATCGACAACTCCCTCTCCCACCTCATGCTTTCCCTCGCAGATTCTCTGCAGCGGGCTACTTCGACGCTTCTGCTCAGTGATGCTTCATTGCAGGCGTTTGCGCTCATATCGAGGGAACGTGGATGGATGATGTCCACCCTGGTTCAGACTCGCCGCCAGGTTTGGCTGGCGCAGTCACCCCTATCTGAGACATGTAGGAGGACCCTCCATACTGTCCCAGTGGAGCCTGGTGAGCTGTTCGAGTCAGCTGCTGTACAGGCGCTTCAGCGGACTGTTAGAGCTAGCCAGACCTGGCAGCAGTTCTCTGGTCTTTGCAGGGACATGCCTGCACCCCCAGACCTAGGGGTCCCATTTTTGGCCCACAAGGCCGTTTCTCAGCCTCCAGCTTACCCTAGTAGCGCAACAGGCCTCGGCGTCCTGCTGAGAGGCCGGACCGCTACCTATACAACCCTACTTACGTCCCCGTCCCCCCCGGCAGGGGTGCCAGGAGATGTCTCCAGGCCGGCTGTCAGGGTTCTTTCTCCCATCAGCGGATTTCCAAGGGAGAGTGGTGCACGTCTATCGACGCCTGTTCCCATGGTGCGTCACCACAACTTTCAGTCCTGGGTGCTTCCATTCGGACTCTCCCATCTCCCCATGGGTGTCCACAGTGTGTTACTGCTGTCCTTTCCCCCTGCAATCGCAGGGCGTGAACATACTGCCGTACTTAGACGACTGGCTGACCTAGGCGCCGTCCCGGCTTCAGGCGCCACAGGACACTGCTCGCCTTCTCTCACGTGGCCCGGTAGGCCTCAAGGTGAACATGGAGAGGAGCTACCTGAGCCCTTCTCAGAGCATAACCTTCATTAGGGTGGCCCTATGAGGGCCTGTCTGTCGCCCCAGTGCGGATGGCTGAACAGCCTTCACTTGGATGCCAAGTGGCACAGATACAGGGCAATAATATTATCGAAACAGTGTCTATTCATCTATTCACTATCCCCATGGAGGGAGTGCATATCTGGCGAACAGTGTCCCAGGAACCGAGCCCCAGGGGCTCGGTTCCATTCCACCAGGAGATTGTCACAACAGTTACCTGCCTCTCAAGGCGGGTGCAGGGTGACAGAACGGGACAGCCTGGGGGCAGTTGTCTGCTGAAAGACCGCAGGTCCAGGTTCTAGAGCTAGCGCTCGAGCACTTCCTTCCATGTTGAAGGGAAAGCATGTGCTTGTCCGGTGGACAGCACCTCTGCTGTGATTTCCCATGAACTATCGATGGGGCACCAGATCTGCAGAAGTTGCTACGGGGATCACCGTGGCCTTCTGACTTGGGAGGCCCCTCGCCTGACCAGCCTGTGGGCAATGTACCCACCAGGAGAATGGAACAAGGTTGTGGTTTTCCTGTTCCGTTACAAGCCTCCACCGGGAGAGTGGCGGCTGCAGCCAGACGTGTCGACCCACTGCCCCCACTGGGTCTCCCTGACGGAGGACCAGCCCTCTGGGTCAAGATGCCCTGGCTCACACGTGGCCAGAGGATCTTCTTTATGCCTTTCCACCATTCCCTCTGCTTTTGCTGTAAGCTTGTCAGAGTTCTTCCCCGACAGGAGGGATCTCCTGTCGCAACTAGAGGGTCGGATTTGGCATTCCAATCCCTGCCGCCTTCAATTAGGGGTCACGGGAGGGCCCGACCGGATGCTGAGTGGCTGCATAGAACCAGTCTGACGGACTATTCTGAATGCCAGTGCGCGGTCTACCTGCCTGCAGTACAAGAAACAGGTGGAAGCTGTTCTCCGACTAGTGTGCGGCTCAGAACAAGGTCCCAGTACAGCGCCCCGTGCCTGCTGTACTGAGTTTCTACAGTCTCTCCTGGATAAGGGCCGGTCTCCCCTGCATGGGACCTACCCTTGGTACTGGACAGCTTATGCTTGTCCTTTTGAACCCCTGGCACAGGCGGAGCCTAGATGGCTATCAGCAAGACGGTTTTCTCCTTGCTGTCAATTCAGCTCAATGTGGGGGCGAGCTGCATGCCCTATCAGTGGAAGAATCATGTCTGAGGTGGAACTCAGATGGCTTGGGTGTCACTTTCTGGCCTAAGGCAGTGTTTCTCCCAAGGGGGTGGATACGGTCACATATAAACCGGCCTATCCAGCTGGCAAAGTTGACCCCCCCCCCCTCCCCCATCGGGAGAGGAGAGGTCAAGGCTGCTGTGCCCAGTGTGGGCCCTCAGAGCTTATATGGCAGCCACCGCCTGCATAGTCAGTTATGGTGAGCCTAAGAAGGGCTGTGCTCCTTTTTAAGGGAAAAAGGAAAAACGGCACCTGTCCCACTGGATAGTGGAGGCCATTGCCGATACATACAAGGCGAGCGGCTGCGCTCGGCCATCCGGGGTGAAGGGTCACTACCAAGAGTGTCTCCACACCGAGGGCAAGCCTGAGTGGTGTGCCTGTGGGGGATACATGTGCGGCGGCCTCATGGGCATCGCCGAGCACATTCACCAAACACTACAGAGTTAACGTTGCCGGCCCTCACCCACTGGGGAGGGTTCTTGGCCAATTTTCTCTGCCGGAGCTATAAGGGGTAGTTACTGTGCTTCCTCGTGACTCTTTTGGTATAAGTCATCCAGTGTTAAGCACTGCCTCTGGCGGTCAGTAAGGATGAAATAGAACGAAAGTTACGGACGTAACTACGGTTCTATGAATCCTGGATGACCGCCAGAGTTCTTGGTCACTCGGAATCCCGTGAACTCGCGAGAAGATTCCATAGGACTGAGCTCAGGATGACACCGGAACTTATAGATGACGGTGGTCATCCGAGGTCACACGTGACTTTGTTGATATAAATATTCGACCTGCGCATGCGCGAGACGGGATACATCCAGTGTTAAGCACTGCCTCTGGCGGTCATCCAGGATTCATAGAACCGTAGTTACGTCCGTAACTTTCGATATCTTCCGTCGCGCGCATGCGCAGGTCGAATATTTATATCAACAAAGTCACGTGTGACCTCGGATGACCCCCGTCGTCTATAAGTTCCGGTGTCATCCTGAGCTCAGTCCTATGGAATCTTCTCGCGAGTTCACGGGATTCCGAGTGACCAAGAACACTGGCGGTCATCCAGGATTCATAGAACCGTAGTTACATTCGTAACTTTCGTTCTATTTCATCCTTACTGACCGCCAGAGGCAGTGCTTCACACTGGATGACTTATACCAAAAGAGTCACGAGGAAGCACAGTAACTACCTCTTATAGCTCCGGCAGAGAAAATTGGCCAAAGAACCCTCCCCAGTGGGTGAGGGTTGGCAACGTTAACTCTGTAGTGTTTGGTGAATGTGCTCGGTGATGCCCATGAGGCCGCCGCACATATATGTCATGGGAGTTCACAGATAGGACCCAAACGCAAGACCACAGGAGACAGAAGTGAATATTAATCAGGTTTTATTTAGGCTGTGCGTGCAGGTGTGGAGCCCGTGGTCCGACACCCGAGTGGCAGATCGACGGTGTGAGTCCCGTGGCTCGACACCGGATGCCTGGCAGCTTGACGGCGAGTGTAGTCCGTTTAACACACGGCGGGTAGAGCAGCGGAGTTCAATCCGTGGACCACAAGGAGGGCAGAGCAGCGGAGTGTAATCCACAAACACAAGGAGGGCAGAGGATGCCACGGGGTTGACGCGGGTGAAAGACGGTACGACCTGACAACCCCAGACTGCAGGGCCAGAGCTTATGTAGTGACATGAGACTCATTAGTGGGCCCTGAGTCTGGTGTGTCAGGCTGCAGTAGGTGATCGGCTTGAGTGTCCTCAGCTGTGCACAATTAAGGGTGCGGCCATGGGAGGTGTCGGGTCAGACAGGGATCCTGGATCCTGACAATATATCCCCCACAGGCACACCACTCAGGCTTGCCCTCGGTGTGGAGACACTCTTGGTAGTGACCATTCACCCCGGATGGCCGAGCGCAGCCGCTCGCCTTGTATGTATCGGCAATGGCCTCCACTATCCAGTGGGACAGGTGCTGTTTTTTCTTTTTTTTTAAAAAGGAGCACAGCCCTTCTTAGGCTCACCATAACTGACTATGCAGGCGGTGGCTTCCACATAAGCTCTGAGGGCCCACACTGGGCACAGCAGCCTTGACCTCTCCTCTCCCGATGGGGGAGGGGGGGTCAACTTTGCCAGTTGGATAGGCCGGTTTATATGTGAACGTATCCACCCCCTTGGGAGAAACACTGCCTTAGGCCAGAAAGTGACACCCAAGCCATCTGAGTTCCACCTCAGACATGATTCTTCCACTGATAGGGCATGCAGCTCGCCCCCACATTGAGCTGAATTGACAGCAAGGAGAAAACCGTCTTGCCGATAGCCATCTCGGCTCCGCCTGTGCCAGGGGTTCAAAAGGAGACAAGCATAAGGTGTCCAGTACCAAGGGTAGGTCCCATGCAGGGGAGACCGGAAACTCAGTACAGCATGCACGGGGCGCAGTACTGGGACCTTGTTCTGAGCCGCACACCAGTCAGAGAACAGCTTCCACCTGTTTCTTGTACTGCAGGCAGGTAGAATAGTCAGAATAGTCCGTCAGACTGGTTCTATGCAGCCACTCAGCATCCGGTCGGGCCCTCCCGTGACCCCTAATTGAAGGCGGCAGGGATTGGAATGCCAAATCCGACCCTCTAGTTGCGACAGGAGATCCCTCCTGTCGGGGAAGAACTCTGACAAGCTTATAGCAAAAGCAGAGGGAATGGTGGAAAGGCATAAAGAAGGTCCTCTGGCCACGTGTGAGCCAGGGCATCTTGACCCAGAGGGCTGGTCCTCTCCGTCAGGGAGACCCAGTGGGGGCAGTGGGTCGACACGTCTGGATGCAGCCGCCACTCTCACGGTGGAGGCTTGTAACGGAACAGGAAAACCACAACCTTGTTCCATTCTCCTGGTGGGTACATTGCCCACAGGCTGGTCAGGCGAAGGGCCTCCCAAGTCAGAAGGCCACGGTGATCCCCGTAGCAACTTCTGCAGATCTGGTGCCCCATCGATAGTTCATGGGAAATCACAGCAGAGGTGCTGTCCACCGGACAAGCACATGCTTTCCCTTCAAACATGGAAGGAAGTGCTCGAGCGCTAGCTCTAGAACCTGGACCTGCGGTCTTTCAGCAGACAACTGCCCCCAGGCTGTCCTGTTCTGTCACACTGCACCCCGCCTTGAGAGGCAGGTATCTGTTGTGACAATCTCCTGGTGGAATGGAACCGAGCCCCTGGCCCCTGAGCCGTAATGCGTAAAAACCATCAATGGGCACAACCTCAATGTTGATTTAGTATAACTAGCATTCACCGAGTTAGCCTGAGCGAGCACATTCCGCTAACTGTGATCGTTGTAATGCTACAAAGTTGATGGCCACAGCCCCAGTACCAGCTTTGTTTAGCTAGTTTCCCACTGAGTTAACCTGAGCGGGGATGCTCTGTTAACTGTGACAGCCGTAAGGCTACAAAGTTGATGGACACAGCCCCAGTATCAGCTTTGTTTAGCTAGTTTCCCACTGAGTTAAGCTGAGCGGGGATGCTCTGTTAACTGTGACAGCCGTAAGGATACAAAGTTGATGGCCACAGCCCCAGTATCAGCTTTGTTTAGCTAGTTTCCCACTGAGTTAACCTGAGCGGGGACGCTCTGTTAACTGTGATAGCCGTAAGGCTACAAAGTCTCACCAAGTTAGCCTGAGTGAAGACACTGCTAACTGCGAATTATGTCAGATGTAAAGATTAAATCTCCATGGACACAACGCCAATGCCAATCTAGTGTCTCACAAAGTTTGCCTGAGCAGGAACACTCTGCTAACTGTGATAGCCGTAACACTGTGAAGGGCGGGCCGACAGCGTAATTCTACGCTCTCGTTAGCGCGCCACTCGATTAACTAGAGCGGAAGCGCTCTGCCAACCGTGGAACAAACAACTGTTATAGAAAACAATGTTAATCGATCTTACCGATTGCTGTCATCACGACTTAGCTGGCCCTTATCAGACTGGTGACGACCGATGATAGGGGCGTCCACCAGTCCGGGGCTCGATGTCCGAACGGCGAACACACCGTTCCCTCCGAAGAGGGACAGCTCGTCGCAGCCTTTGGAGGGCGAGAGAACCGCAACTCCGACCGGTGGTCACAAGGCTACAGCGACGAGCTCTAATATGTCTTGATCGTAGACACATCCTTGTTTATGCTACCATGGTAGCTAACCTGCGTCGCGAGAAGATGAAAAAGGACTGAGCTCAGGATGACACCGGAACTTATAGACGACGGGGGTCATCCGAGGTCACACGTGACTTTGTTGATATAAATATTCGACCTGCGCATGCGCGCGACGGAAGATATCCAGTGTTAAGCACTGCCTCTGGCGGTCAGTAAGGATGAAATAGAACACTTGTTTCAGCTCTATCCTCTCTGTTGACATCATTGGACAGTGAACTCATGCCTTAGGATTCTGATCATTTTGGGCTCTTAGGTTTATTTTCTGTCTTCATTTAGATGTGAGTGGGTACGTTTGCTCAAAAGAGTTGTGCTTTGTCTCGTTGTGCGCTTCATTTTCCGCTTTTATCAATAGCTATGGTTTCTGAATATATGAGACATACGGGTTTTAACTGCCTGTGGGAAGAATTGACATACAAGAGTCTGTTCATTCATGCTTATAAATTATATTCTCTCTGAACACGTTTATCTTTTTGGAGAGTCATGTGAGATAACTTCTCTGATGAGTGCAATTTTCCTGCTCTTGTTTCTATTTCCTCGTCTCTCCTCTGTGTGTCCCGGTGTGTGTAAACCTCGCTCAGTCAGGAAACTTGTCAGAATACCGGTACTCACATTTGATTGGCTGAGCTGCATCACGTGATGTGATTTACAATGCATTGGTCGCCGTGTTAGAGACCCCTGTCATATAGGCTTGTCCTCAAACTAGGCTAAGGCTACTCGTGTTAGATGTCTATGGGTGAGCTTGGGGGTGTTCATGTTTGTAATCACATTTGCTTACCTGTCGTTGTTTGAACTCTTTAAAAAGTTTGGGGTGTCTGTCTGAAAGGAGCTTTGCCATGTTAGACGTGTTGCCTCACTTGGTCTGTGTGGCTTTGAAACACGTTTCGCAGACCGGTCTCTGTAGGTCAGTGGGCTTTCCTTCAATGTCTGCAATATAGCCAAAGTACTTCCAGACGATACTTCTGGCATCTTGTTTTTCAACAAGCCGAGGATGGTCGGCAAAAGCTCCTGCCATGTCTCCCCCGCTGTGAGTGCGCGCTGCCTGTTGCTGTGTGAGCGCTGGGCAGCCCCGCCCCCTTGCAGTCAATGCCTGCAGGCAGCATGACAGGGAGCGGAGCAGCGAGTGCGCTCTGATCGTGCGCTATTTTAATAAAGTATCGACACTAAAATTCTGCAAAATCGTATCGTTTTTTTAACGTCCAGGTACCGCGGTACCTTTTTAGTGTCAATACACCGTGCAACCCCAGGGAAACATCACCTTCACTATGCTTGGTTGGTCGTATGGCTAGTTGCAGCCGCCTGGAGCAGATCTTTCTCAAGCATCTCACCCAGATTAGGCAGTGCTGGAATATGAGTGTGGATGGGGTTCACAAACCTCTCGGAGTTGGCTCTTATGTCTTGTGGCAACTTAGTTAAGAGGCATGATACATGTCAGTAACTCTGTCCAGCCCTAGCCTCCCAACTAGTGCAATATGCTCAAGGGTGCTCGGACTTAACTCACTGAGGAGTTTGATCTGTCTACAGCAGGGGTCTCAAACTCATTTTCACTCCGGGCCACATCAGCATCATGGTCGCCCACAAAGGGCCGGTTGTAAATGTCACCACTCGTAACATATTGTTAAATAACTGTCTGCATTCACAGTTTAAAGTAGTCTTCAATGTACTCACAATACATTTCCATGTTAAATGTACAGTAACCAGCCAAAGAGCTGCTTCTATGACTGTTTAAGTATCTCATAATTTTGACTTTCAATCTCATAATTTTGACTTTCAATCTCATAATTTTGACTTTCAATCTCATAATTTTGACTGTTAATCTCATAATTTTGACTGTCAATCTCATCATTTTGACTTTCTAATCTCATACTTTTGACTTTCAATCTCAGAATTATGACTTTCTATCTCATAACTTCGACTTTCTATCTCATAATTTCGACTATGGGGATATTTTTATTATCAAGTCTAACTTTAAAAAAAAAAAGAAGTTTCAACTTTGTTTTTTTTTGCTGGCGGATTCGCGGGCCACATAAAATGACGTAGCGGGCCGGATTCGGCCCGCGCGTCGGGAGTTTGAGACCCCTGGTCTACAGTATGACAGAACACTGATGTTACTGCTTAATGCAAGTTTGGATTGGCTGTATAGAAATAAGATATCAATCTGTGTGTACAGATATTGGAACAGTAATAATATGATGAATTAGACCAAAGGTCATGAAAATCTTGAACAGCATATCATCTTGGACATTGCAAACCCTGATTTTCAAGACCTTTGGCTTAAAATTATAGTATTTGATGGTTAGTGCACACTTGATCAGTTTATCAGGTCTGAAAAGCAGACTGCTTTTATTTGACTAAAAGTCTACAGAGTAGCACTTTACTCTATCTCTCCAGGCATTTACTAATAATCAGCTGTCGGATGATATTACACATTTTAAAACCTCTTAAGCACACGCCCCCGAATTTGGGGCTCTGGGGGGGAGGGAGGCTCATAAGTAGCGTCCAGAAATTGCAAAATCCTGGCCAGAAATCTGCGTTATGTGTGCTTTAGGGCTGGGCGGTATACCAGTTCAACCGGTATACCGGTTTCAATTTCCCTTACGATATGAATTTTTCATATACCGTCACACAGCCGAAACAACTTCTGTTGCTCTTCAAGAGCAGCTCTTCAAGGCAGAAAAATATATTGTTCACTGCTAGGAGTGCTACGGACGGGGGCGACCGTGGCGCACTGGTTTAAGAGGTTGTCTGGGAACCGGAAGGTCAACGGTTCGATCCCAAACTGGGACATGTCACGTGTCGAAGTGTACCTGAGCAATACACTGAACCCCCGGCTCCCCGGGCGCCGATCAATGTCAGCCCACTTCTCCCTATATACAGGGATGGGTCAAATGCAGTAGTCAAATTTCGTGTATGTGTAAAAATGTATATGACAATAAAAATGGTTTCTTCTTCTTCTTCTTCCTATAATGACGTCAGCATTACATGCGGCTCAGTGTCCATGTACAGGCTCTGCCGCGAGTTGCAGAGTGTGCTGTGATTGGTCAGTGGGCGAGCACGTGACTATCGTGAAATGAAACTTAACAGCCAGCAGAGGCTGATGGGTAGTGAATCACATCACGTGATGCAGCTCAGCCAATCAAAATGCATTCTGACTGAGTTGAGCTGCACCATGATAGATATTGCAGAGCAGTATGTTCAACGTTCAATTTGTGAAAGTAAAATCCTATGATACTCTCTTTGGTTTGCGACTTATCATTAAGGAATGACGGTGGATCCCACAGCCAGACCAGCTGAGAACATTATATTTTCCTGAATTTAGGCTTTTGCATTTTCTAAATGCTCTAGCATTATTCAAACGACTCATACATAGTTACAGCCTTAAAAACGAATAGAAGCTGTGGCGCCATAATGTGGTTATAAGGTGGTATTTCAGCTGCAGGACAGCAGTGAAGGCCCAGGTATAAAATACACGGCCCGCCACTGCATTAAGGCGGAAAAAAATACCGTGATATACCGTGAAACCGGTAGAGTCTTAAAAAATACCGTGATATGGATTTTTGGTCATACCGCCCAGCCCTAGTGTGCTTTAAATCCATATTTGCACCACTTAGCTCGGAGCTAGCGGGCTAATCGATTAGCATTAGCATGTGACACAGAAATCATAACTACCTTCGTTTTTTCAGTAGACCAGTAGAAAGCTGTAAGTGGTCAAGGGAAAAATCCTTGATTTTTTGTGACGTTTTATGAAATATTCGTCCAAAAACATCGAAAATAATCAGTTTTAGCGGCACCGTCATGGACGCCAAGTGCTTCCTGTTTACTTCCGAGCTGTTTCCTGTGGAAGGGGGGGTCAACCCACCTCGGGCCAGGGGTCAGACTTTCGGCCAATAGAATTTTACGCTCGGGGATAAGCGGCACTTCTTGCAACGTTACTCGCTGAAAGTTCTGTCAATCAACACCTGCTTCTACACCCGCCTTCCTGAGACTCTGATGTGTCGAATGCATGCTCAATGACTGAGATCGACCAATCATAGGCTGACCTGGAGCCCCATAGACACAAATTAACTGAGAAAATCCTATGGATAACAGCCAGAAACATGCTCTGATGATGTTAGGAATCTCAAAATGATTCCTAACAGCTGTATTTGGATGTATTGAATAATATGAGTGATAAAAAAAGTGAAATATATAGTTATATAGTGTATACATACCTGCAAACTTGCCGCTTTTCGGTGAAATTCGCCGTTTTGAATCCAAATATATCATCCACGTGAATCGTGTAAATCCGTAGTTGTTTTTGTCGGGGGGGGGGGGGGGGGTCAACTGGCCAGCCAGTGTTTCCCAGATTGGAGTGAGACGAGGAGAAAAGGTGATGTTGTGAATAGAACATCTTTGATGTGTCGAGTCTCGGCCAATCAGCGTTCAGATGTCTACCGCGTCTTCATTTCCCTCCGTTACAGTTTAAGTTACGTTATGTCCGCTACAGTTCATACTTGCTGGGTTAAGTTAACGTCCACTGCATGCGGAACTTTGTCGACTGTTAACGTTCGTCATAATCGCGATTTAGAAGGAAAAAACGTAACGTGATGAAACATACAGCCCCCCCCCGTGTTCCGGTTCAGTTCACGCGGCCACTGATTAACGTTAAACCGGAACACCGGCGCATCTGGTTGCAGGTTGTTGTTTTTTCTTTGACCACGAAACATGAGGCCCAGATTCTGATGAGATGATGAGGTCAAAGAGCTTCAGGGAGAGGAGCCTGTCTGTAGCGCAGCTTGACGCGGGGCTGAGATGTGAGTGGAGCTGGGCCTGGATAAAGGTGGAGCTGGGCCTGGATAAAGGTGGAGCTTGGCCTGGATAAAGGTGGAGGTCTAAACAGACGTGAGTACAGCTTCCCGCTGTCACAGTATTTTAAATACATTGATAAGGCAGGGTATGCTAAATGCAGCCTTTTTATTTGACCAAAACTTTTGAAAGTGAGACCTCGGTCTCAATGGATTGTGTCTAAATAAAGGTTAATAATAATAGAGCTGGAAATAGTGATTACCAACTGAATAATACATTTGTTTTAAAGTAAATGTCTTATCACTTCATTTTCTTCTCGGAGTACACCAGAATGCTACATTTCAAAGCTCATATTTAAAATAAAATTCTTGGATAAAATTACGATATTAACCAGCAACATATACACAATATTACCCGCTGAACAATCTCACCAGTGTTGTGATCTGATTATAGCCTCAAAAATTATTAAAATAGACCTTGTAGTTACAGAACTGTGGTCTCCTGAGTATGGGTATGCTATTTTCGAGCAGAGGCCTACAAATAGGGCTAGTGTTTAAGAGGTTAAAATAGACCCCCTTATCTGTCATATATAGATGAGCTATAATACTGTCTGAGAGTTGTGAAGTTTGAAAAGTCTGTAAATGCGCAGACTAATATACAAAATTGCTTTTTCAAAAGCAGAGGAAGAAAGATCACTGATGGAAACTCCCCTTCTGTTTTTTCTCTCCATTTCCAGGTTGAGCAAGAGCATCAACATGAGTTCCCCCAAGCCCACCAGCCCCCTCAACCTCAGAGGGAGTCCTACCTGAGCAAACAGGTTTTCTCAATGCACCCCTTCACACCCCCCACTAAGGCCCATGTGAAAGGCCGCCCCCTGTACACCGACCTGAGGCTCACCAGCCAGTCACATGGCAAGTGCAGCCAGCTGTCCTGGACCATCAAGGATTCTAAACGCAACTTGGGAGAAAAGGCAAAGCAGCTCACAGCTCTGGACCTGCAGGTATTGGACTCTTCAGGCTCCCAGTATAATCAATGGAGGGCTGTTGAGTGAACTAAGCGTTGTTGCAGTGAACCCTGATGAGGTCCCACCATAGATATACTGAAACTGATTTGCAGAGGAATTTAACTGCATACATTCACAATTTTTCAAGTTGGTCTTAAAACAAGTCAGCTGCCCATATGAAAACTAAAACAGGTTATGTTGAAAATGTATTGATTTCAGGCCATATGCCAGTGATGAAAAAAGTAAAGAATACTTTTGTTCCTTTTTTGTACAGAAGGTGTCGCAGAGGGATTGTCCCACTCTGTTTTTACTTTTTACATTCAAATTTGATGGTAAAAGATCCTTACCGAAAGGTAGGGACAAAAATCAACAGTAATCTGTAAAAATAAAATGTATTCCAAAGTGCATCTGAAGTTGAAATGGGGCTTTAGCAGTCTGACTTATTTAAATCAACTGAGTGTCTTCCAAAGTCATTGGTATTTTAGGACAAAATCTCCTCTTTTTGCTTTTCTGGAAAGTGTTTTCTTATTGAGCTGCAGTAGAAAAGTAAAATAAATAGTAAAAAAATAATTGGTTTAATTTAAAGCCCAGACTGAACAGGAAAAATGATTACGGCAAGCAAAACCTGTTTCAATGTTCATATGGGCATCCAACTATTTTTTTATAGCCTGGTCTGACAGCTTGAACTTGTTAGATATTTTTTCCTTGTAGATCAGCTCTACCTGTACAAATCCTCTCCTGCGCAAGGGGCTGCCCTCCTCTCAGCCCTCACTCATCTTGAAAATGACAACACCTGTATCAGTGTGTTTGTTGATTTCAGTTCACCTTTCAATGCAATCTCCCTATTATAGCCCCCTGGGTTGTGAATGAATGAATGAATTTTATTTATATAGCGCTTTTCACAGACAGTACTATCACAAAGTGCTTAACAGAGCAGACATTTAAAAGCATAAAAAACACAATGTGACCCTAGGGTCAATAAATTATCTACACAGAGTGAATAAAAAATGTTAAAGAATAAAATTAAAATAAAATAAAAATGTAAAACATATTTTAAGAGCAGGTCTAGGACATGGGTTTACTTTTACACAAACGCCAGCCTAAACAGGTGGGTTTTTAGCTGGCTTTTAAAAGTATCCACAGTATCTGCGAGGCGCAGAGTTGCAGGCAGAGCATTCCAGAGCCTCGGGCCACTGCCTCAAAGGCTCGGTCACCACGGGTCTTAAATCGTGTGCGTGGGACTGACAGAAGACCTAGAGCATTTGACCTGAGAGTGCGGGCGGGTGAATAGGGGCGAAGTAGATCAGCTACATAAGTCGGAGCCTGACCGTGAAGTGCTCTGTAAGTGATGGTGAGAATTTTGAAGTGTATCCGAGATGCTACAGGAAGCCAGTGGAGAGATCGGAGTACGGGGGTGATGTGAGACCGTCGATTTGTCCTGGTGAGTAATCTGGCGGCAGCATTTTGGATGACCTGCAGACGGTTAAGAGCAGATACACTGAGTGATGTGAAAAGTGAGTTGCAGTAGTCAATGCGTGAAGAGATAAATGTGTGTATGATCATTTCTAATTCAGGTGTTGATACTACAGATCTCAGTTTACTGATATTTCTTAGATGGAAGAAACATGACCTGGACAGCTGCTTAACATGAGGGTCAAATGACATGGAGCGATCAAAGAAAATCCCAAGATTGCGCAGGTTGCAATGGGAAGCAGAGGAGAGAGGACTAATAATCTGCCTGATCATGGGGTCAAACTCCTCTGGAGCAATAACTAGGACCTTCGTCTTAGAGTCATTGAGTTGCAAGCAGTTTTCTGCCGTCCAGTCTCTGATGGCATTGACACAGTCCAGGAGCCGAGTTAATGTGAATGCCTCGCTGGGTTTAAATGACAAATGGAGTTGGATGTCGTCTGCATATAAGTGATAGGACACATTATAGCTTTTTATGATCAGTCCCAAAGGTAACAGATAAAGGGAAAATAACAAAGGCCCCAGAACCGAGCCCTGCGGTACACCACAAGAAAGTGGAGAGGTAACAGACACAAAATCACCCACAGAGACATTGAAACTTCTGTCACTGAGGTAAGATGTAAACCAGTCTAACGCTATGCCAGATATGCCCACCCAATCACGAAGCCTCTTAATCAGGATGTCATGGTCTACAGTGTCAAATGCAGAACTGAGATCCAGAAGAACTAACACAGAGCAGTCACCTGCATCAGCACACATGAGAATGTCATTTGAAACCCTCAGGAGAGCGGTTTCAGTAGAGTGTTGCTTACGAAACCCAGACTGGAACTTGTCGTACATATTGTGCCTCTCCAGTGCAGCAGTAAGTTGTTTGGCCACCACTTTCTCTAAAATTTTGGACAGGAAAGGCAGTTTTGATATGGGCCTGTAGTTCATGGGCAAAGCTGGATCTAAGTTAGGTTTCTTTAATATGGGCTGGATAGTGGCATGTTTGAAATAGGAAGGGACAATTCCTGTAGACAATGAGGAATTGACAATAGATGTTACTGCAGGGCCAATAGTTAGCAGAACGTTCTTAAATAGAGAGGATGAAATTATATCCAGAGAGCAAGTTGATGGCTTTGTTTTGGTAATTAAGTCCATCAGGTCTTGAAGGCTGATAGGCTGGAAAGAGCCCATAACAGCAGGAGATTGCGAGGAGCTACAAGTAGCCGAACAGATCCCAGGCCGAATGCCAGACCTAATACTTGTTACCTTATCATTAAAATAGATCAGGAATTTGTTGCAATCGTCAACAGAACAGCATGGTACAGTGGAGCCAGGTGGTGAAACAATTCCTCTAATTGTGTCAAACAGAATCTTGGGATTTTTCTTTGAAGAAGAGATTAGGTTGGCAAAATAAGCAGTTCTAGCTTCCTTTACTGTAGTATTAAAAGAAACTCTGAGGTCTTTGAGATATGAGCGATGCACTTCTAGCCCAGTAGCTTTCCAGAGCCGTTCTGCCCTGCGACACTTCTGTCTCACGCTGCACACAGCTTCTGTCATCCACGGAGTAGTGTTATAGGCAGCCCTGGTCCTTTCCTTAAGAGGTACCACTTTATCCAGCAAAGTGGTGCAATGTTCATTAAATGACTGTATCAAGTGTTCAACATCATTGAGATTTTTGTAAAAGTCACAGCAGAAGTGCATAGAGAAATGATCAGCTGTACTCTGAGTAATAATGCGTGAGTGGAATGTTTGTTTCAGACACGAGGGGTCAGCATTGATAGAAAGATCAAAGAAAATACATTCATGGTCACTGATCAATAGGTCCTCACAACGGGTATTATCAATATCAAGACCCAGAGAAAACACAAGGTCCAAGGTGTGACCACCCCTGTGAGTGGCGCCAGAAACATGTTGCGTGAAATTAAAAGATTCAGTAATATTGAGAAACTCAGTAGCAATACAGTCTGTGGTATCATTGACATGCAGATTAAAATCACCAACCAGAAGCACTTTGTCTAGCTTGATAATAGAGGTCAAAAAGTCTGTGAATTCTGATAAAAACTGACCTGCAGGACCTGGAGGTCGGTAAATAAAAAAACAGTAAAACGGCTTTTGCCGGCCCACTTTAGTCAGCTGTAGTTCAAAAGTAGCATAGGATTCTGTGCTCCCCAAGTGGCAGGAAAACTGATTCTTCCAGACCACGGCGAGGCCTCCACCGCGGCCTGTCA
The DNA here is from genome assembly GCF_949748355.1 of Melanostigma gelatinosum. Lineage (NCBI taxonomy): Eukaryota > Metazoa > Chordata > Actinopteri > Perciformes > Zoarcidae > Melanostigma > Melanostigma gelatinosum. The sequence continues at coordinate 314,660 of NC_136635.1, read as the reverse complement.
GACGCGGTTTCCCAACATAAGAACAGTCCACAGGTCAGAGTTCATTGAAGTGGATGCATTCCATATTCCGTTGCCAGGTCTCGGTCAGAAATAAAAAAGCCAAATTATGACTTGTGAACAAGTCATTTAAAATGTGAGCCTTGTTTGTTATAGAGCGTGCATTGATCAGACACATTTTTATGGGGGAAGACACTGTGTCATCATCAGCACAGGAAGCTTTGGGGGTATGTGCAACATGACGGATCACTCGTGCAGCACCTCGAACCTGACCATAACTAGGGCGTGAGCGCGAGTCTGTGATTCTCACGGGAATGGTCATGGGTCGTGGAGTGGAAGTTACGTTAGAGGCTGGAGACCCTCCATGCCGCCAGGGGGAGCTGGTGTTGCTTGTAGGGGATGAATGCGGCTGATGAATGATCGTAGAGGAAGAGTGACAGCGGACCGGGGATCCAGGTGTAAACAGTCAATCATGTGAATGGGAGTGAACAGCATGCTGTAAATTAGCCGCTAGCAGGCGGCTACCCAGCTTGTTAAAATGAATACCATCCTTCTTAAAAGCGGAAGAGCGGCCCCAAAACAGATTAAAATTGTCAATGAAGCTCACGTTGTTGGTCCTGCAGGCGGCCTGGAGCCAGGTGTGGAGGCTGAGGACTCTGCTGAACCGCTGTGATCCACGGCCGAGTGTTGGACTTGGACCACTGATAAAAACAGACAGTCCACAGCTGTTTAAAAAGCTTAAAAGATATGTAAAATCCATCTTGGTCAACTCGGACTGGTGGAGGGCTGTGTCGTTAATTCCCACATGAACGATAATTCGCCGAATGGAAGACGGGAGGGCGCGCAGCAGGCCAGGCAGTGTCAGCAGGATGTCTGGAGCCGTTGCTCCGGGGAAGCAGTGTGTCTCCGCGTTGAAGAAACGGGTGTTCCTGATTATTGAGTCCCCGACTATCAGCGTCGTCGGGGCGAAGAGGGGACGAGGCGGCAACACTGCGCGTGCAATACGCGTGGATGGAGGCGAGGATTCAACCAGTGGTGGCGGAGAAGACAAGCAAGGACTGAGAGAACGGGGGACTGAAGCTCGCCGCGGTGCTGGTGTAAAGCACGGTATGGAGCGGCGTGTCCTGGGGCGAGAGGAGGGCTCAGGAATGACTGGCGTAGGGATGTCGGTGGACCCGGGGCTGTGGGTCCCCCGAGGCGGCAGCTGGGATGATGTAGGAAGCTGGGAGTCCGTAGTCAGAGGAGGGAACTCGTGCAGGGCAAGGGCGTCAAATCCATTCTTCAGCTGGACATCGAAGCCATGGGGTGTAGGAGATGTGCGTCTCCCTCTCCGGCTGCCGTGAGCACAGACCAGGGCTCGTGATGTGATGCTGACCAGGGCATTAGGCTTAGCTCCGAGCCGTAGCCAGGAGGCCTCAGGAGCTGCGACCGGAGGAGGTGCCGCGGCAGCAGGACTGGAAGCGATGGACTCATGCACGCGGTCGCTGGCTGTGTCAGTCTGTGATGGACCGAAAATGATGGTGTCCATGAGGCTCTCGGCATACTGGATCCTGTAGAGCGTGGATATTCTTCCCTCCAACTCTGTGATTTTATCCACCAGGCGGGCGCAGCTGACACAGTCGGATGGAGGGGTGAGTGAAGCCATAGCAGATCAATGCAAAAACAGTTCTAGTTATAAAAAAGTTCTAAAAAAGTTCTAGTACGTGTTGGCTGACATCGTACTATTAGTGGATCAATTAAAACTAGAAAAAAGAGGGTGAAACAGACACTACGCACAAGTGAGCTGGATCAGGTGACAGGCAAATTGGAGGGAAACCAGCAGCACAGCGTCAGCGGTTGTGTGCTCAGCCCCCTCCTGTTCACGCGTGCACCCACAAGAGCAACCCCCAACATGCTTAATGAGAATATACGGGCAAAGGGCAAGTTCTCTGCAAATACAGACACCGCCACACACTGCACACAGGAAAATAAATGGTTCTTAAGTGGGTCTTTTCAAGGCTATGTGGTTCCATTAAGACCCATCACCAACGAAAGAGCCATTGCACTTTAGGGATGGTTCTACATGTTTGTCATACTTTTTCTTTGGGATATTAAAGGATTCTTTATTCTTGTTTGACTCATTGGATGGTGGGGTATGGTATACATTTGTAAAATGACCATACCTTTCCATGATCTTGGGGTGCTAGCCGATACAGTATATTGCACAAATGCAAATGTAATCTATGTAATTTGAAATTGATAATTGTCTACTGGTATGACTAAAATTGCAGTAACTAATAGTTACCAGTAAAATAACAATACAAATTATAAAAAGAGCCGCAAGAGGCCATTCCAGGTTCCAGGCTATTGCTCCTCAGAGCCAAAAACAAAGCCAGTCAGCAGCGAGTGGGTTTTGGGCTTCACAGAACTAAGCAAAGTCATCTCAGTAGGTTTAATTATTTCTGAAGATGGACTGAGTCCAATTTCATTTTAACAAATGATTTTGCACACTCAAAGTCCCGTCAGTCTTACGTCTTGGCATTTTGGGGACATATCTCAACAGCTTAATTAAAGATATTCAAGTTATGTGATGTTTAGATCACATTTCATCAATTTATGGCTAAATCTGCGCCAGGCACATGATTGATACTGGTGGTGCCCCCTATTGGGGGATTTCATAATAGTTTTACACATGTCATCAACAATATCATAAAACATATCCTGTAAGTTTTGTCATAATTGTAGTGGTTTGACCAAAAAGGCCCAAATGATACAGGCAATCAGAATATACCACACCCTTAGTTATTTTAACAACACATAGATTGATAATTAATGGCTGAATAGTGGCATTAAACAGTCAAATCAAATAACAAAGAAACAGTTCAATCCAGGTTCTTCTGAATATGCTCAGTTAATAAAGGAAGACAAAACTCCACTCCACTTCCGGATGAGAAGGCTGCTGGCACAACTAACCCCAGGTCATTAACTAAAAATACTCCACTTCGGGATTTACTGGTTGCCAGCTCAATAGTTCAGAAAACAGAACAAAAAAATCAACAAACCCCTAGAACTTTTGTTCAAAATGAAGAAAACAAAGGGTCACCATCCTGGATTAAGCAGCTACCGTTGTCTCCGGAGTCGTTTAATGTCGGATCTGAGAGGAATGATGAGGAGATAATCTGATCCTATAGGTTCACAGGGCACACTTGACTTCACCCTTTCACAGGGCACACTTGTGACCACATGAAGACAGGGTGAGATTAGGGGAATCTTTTATATGTTATCTTTGAGTTTATTCAACGTATAATAAAAAAAAGTGAAATAAAACACAGATGACCTTAAAATTATATTTTTGTTGTGTTTGGTCTGATACTAGTGTCAAACCAAGCACAACAAACCTGTCACATTTGACTCCTCTCATCAGGGGGATGGCTCCTCTCATGAGCACAATCTCAAAGGTCACCATCTGCTCTTTTTTTGGTGTTTAAACATGCCGAGACATTGACATAATAAACTTTTGTTTTCTAAGCATTTACTGAATTTGCATCTCTACATGACTGTAAAAAAATACAGAGGTGGAACACCTGGCTCCACCTCTGCCTGGAATTAATTCAGCAAGTATGACCCTGGTTCCTCTGGTCAAAACAGAGGTAAAGGTCTTGAGTTCCTAAATAGTATCAACGAGCTTGTGTTATAAAAAATGTTCTACCTTTTTCAGACATCTGCATCCTACTAATTACCTCTGTTTGTTTCATCAGACACAGGACCCCAACAACCTGGAGTACTGGATGGAGGATATATACACACCAGGCTATGACTCACTGTTCAAGAAAAAAGAGGCAGAGTTCAGGAGGGCTAAGATGTGTAAGATCGGAGTACTGATTGCAGCAGCTACCTGCACTGTCATCCTGGTCATCGTTGTTCCAATATGCACCATGAAAACATAAGAACTCTGATGTCGTGTCCCTGCCAATGAATGATACACTTTACGACAAAACTTACAGGATATGTTTTATGATATTGTTGAACCACATGTGTAAAACTATTATGAAATCCCTCAATAGGGGGCACCACCAGTATCAATCATGTGCCTGGCGCAGATTTAGCCATAAATCGATGAAATGTTATCTAAACATCACATAACTTGCTGAATATCTTTAATTAAGCTGTCCCCAAAATGCCAAGACGTAAGACTGTTATGGGAAAATATGTCAGTCTACTGCTTTAGGGTTAAAGAATGTAAGTTTTAGAAGTGCAGGCACTAAACCTTGTTTATCTTGTTATCTGTTTGTTCCTGTGTATTGTTTCTGTCTTTAAAGACGGGGACACACACAGGGGTCATGATTACGGTATTTCCCTTGATGGGCATCAGCTGAAGGGCATGACCCTCTGCAGGCATATATGATGTGTGATGGTTCACAGGTTCATTCCGTCTCTGCAATACTGTGACTTAACTCTTTGACCAGGTCACAGTGACATCAAAGGACGCATCTGACTGGGTGTATCCATGGTTTATTGTGGGGCAAACTGATAACAAAGGGATTTGTAAACATGCCTTAAAAGCGCCTTCAGGGTATCGTAAAGACAGGACACTATGCTTCAAAGAAAAACATCTGCCTTGACTGGTTTCCTTCTTCTGTTTATTCTTGTTTGCGAACCAAGATAACAGCATGCTGGCTGGGTATAAATGTCCATGCATTTGAATGTGTCGTCAGAGCACCTCTTGCAGATGACGGTGATGTATCTGTGAGACTGTGTTCTCTTTGCTTGCAAGCAAATAAATTGACTATTACAACTTTGATCGTTCATCCAGACTCTGTTTCATTTGACATTGATTTGATAACACTTTGACACTCTTCTCCCGACTATTCATAGAAATATTCCACAACAAGACTGACTGGACTTTGAGTGTGCAAAGTCATTTGTTAAAATGCAATTGGTCTCAGTCCATCTTCAGAAATAATTAAACCAACTGAGATGACTTTGCTTAGTTTTGGCTGTTGTTTTCTAATCGTGGATTGTCAGCAGATTTACTGACGTAAATGTGAAATGAATGTTTTGGGATTTGACGATTTCAATTGGATGTTTTTTTTTCTATTTAACGCAATATTGACGTCCTTTTTGCCAAGACAGCTGTTGTACAATAGAAATGAATTAATCAAGTACATAATATGTACCGTAGAAATTAGTTCAGAAAGTATGTATATATATACATATATATAGTTAAATAAGTATATATACAGTACTGTATATATACTTATTTAACTGTTGAAGTGTATTGTATTGTTTTAAACTTTGCACGACAGTATGACTTAAACAACTGCAGCAGATGACCACTGGATAACATTGGATTTGTTATGGGAGTCAGCATATATTTTTATTTTTGTATAATTACTGTACTGTGTATTTAGATTTAAAATATTTTTTTAATTCTCACATTTAAAAAATGTGAGAATCATATTTTTTTCTTTAATAACAAATATTTCGATAACTTAAATTACTACAACACATTTGAAAATATAGAAGTCCTTTAGTTTATACTCTACAAACTACCGCCTAAATATGTTTTATATATATATAGGGCGGCACTGTAAGGAGTTTGCATTTTGGGTGTTTTCTCTGGGTTGTCCAGTTTCCTCCCACAGTCCAAAGACATGCAGGTCTGCACTTGCTGACACAGCCGAACTGAATGTATTGATATAACGTTAGCCTATTCACTTAGAAAAGAATGATTTAAAAAGTAACTTGAATGTTGCTGCCACCTCCTCCTTTTCTGAATTCTAACCAGAATAACACTAGTTATGTGTTTTAACTCAAAAGTCTATAAATAGACTTTTAACCCAATAGCGACAGCTTTCTCTGAGCTGTCGCTATTGGGTTCATGCATGCAAAATTGTGAAGATTGTTTTCATGCCGTTGTACTATGGAGCTAAATCCAGGTCAAAAGTTTCATTCACTTGAAAAAAAAATGTGAACCTGAAAGTCCAAAAATACAGCAATGTATTCAAAATAAAAATAAGTGAATGAAAAGTTTTTTTGGGTTGAATATAATTTTGATTCAGTTCTGGAATTTTTTCGAATACATTTTTTTTTTCAGTTTTCACGTTCATATATTTTTCACGTTCATATATATTTTGATATTTGAGTTCTTATATTTTTCAGTTTCAGATTTTATATTTTCAGATTCAAATCTTTTTTTTTTGGGTTTCAAATCTTTTTTTCACGTTCAGGTTTTTTTTTCAGTTCAGGTTTTTTTTTTCAGTTCAGGTCGTTTTTTTCAGTTCAGACTTTTGACCCAGATCTAACGTGGGGGGCGTGGTATCAACTGAGAGGGGCGTGTCATCATGAGTGACAGCATAACAACGAGGGCTGAGGAGTTCCTCAACCACGTTGCCTTCAGGGAACGTGGGCACCGCGAGAATTATGATTCAACACTTTCTATTCACCATATTCACGTGATTGAAAGTTTAAAAAATGACGCTAGTGCCAAAATTCTGTTTAGCAAGCTGTTTTAGCCTCTACTTGGGACGAATCACAGTAAAAGAGCAATAAACTATGCCATATTGGGCCGTTCAACTACCACACTTAATATCTGACGTTTCGCACTTCCACACACCACTGTGAACGCAGCGATGGCGTCCGCTCCACCTGGACCGCCTGCTGGCGCCAGCGCGCAGGTAAGAAATCGAATACATTTTTTTACAGATACTAGAAATTATCCTAAATATTACAATGATGATTGTAAGATAGCGTCATACATAGAGGGAGAAGATTTATTTAAGTGGGGATTTTGCCAAAGCTAGAAATTAAGCAACTAGCTTAATGCTGTTAGCTTGTGTTTGTGAATTGTTCCCTCCTTACACTGACCAGCTCAAGTCCTTCAATGTGTGTTGTCTTTTATTGATAAAATGCTAGGCAATCTTATTTCTTCTAAGGTGTAATATTTTACACCTTCTACTGTTTCGCAGTTAGTATGGATAAAATATACTTTATATGCTTTATAGCAGCTTAATAGTTTTAGCTTTAATAGTTACTCAGGCAATACTCATATGAGACGGTAGGGCGAGGGAGAAGCAGTGGAAGTTTACTGGCTTAACTGCGTCACAAGGGCAGTGCCGCCATCTTAGGGTAGGCCCAACAGCCTCGGGCTGTATTAAACCAGTCCCCCCCCCCGCAGTCGACAACATTTCATAACACACTGACAGATGACTACGCCTTCTGGGACGGGCCAGTGTGGACGGATTTGTCCAGGCTCCTACCAGGTGGCTTACTTGTACAAACAAGCTCCGCCTGCTTCTTTGATTTCGACCAATGGGCTTCCATAAGAGGGACCTATATGAATTACTGCGCTGCTGTGTTCAAGCGTTGTTCTTATGGCGGATCTCGATTGAGAGTGAAGCTATTAGAAACCCATGCATGTTGAATTGCGGGGCTGCATAACTCTGTTGATAATAAACCTATTGCTTTTGATATAACTAAACGCCTCGTGAGAGCTTTCGTTGTCCTCTTAAATCCGCTCTGAGTGTGGGAGATAAGTTTTTCTCACAACAAAGTTGGTGGAGGATGCGGGCAGCCACGATAGAGAGCATCGGATTGGAGAAATGACGGACCTCTCTCTGTGATTTCAGAACCAAAAGGCGTGTTTCCCGTGAGGCTGGGAGCCCGGTAATTGCCGCCGGGGCCGTGCCTGCAGCTCGGGGACAGTCTGATTGTACCGGTACAACAAACTAAGGTGAGCAGAAACCTATTTAACTGAATTCTGCATATTGTATTTATAGACATAATCCAAATTTTATCAGACTGACCGAACTGTGAGTATGACATAGTCGTAGTGTACTTATACAGAATAATCAACCTGCAACAGAGTTGTTATACAGCCATTTGGGGGGTTTGTACACATGAGTGAATGAGTCCAACAGAAAACGTAAGATAAAAGGCGAAAGATAACGCATCTGTGCTATAGTAGAGTAGGCAGAAGCGCGGCCACGCGTGGAGCACGAAGCATTCGAATTCTTGCCACAAATAGTGTAATCTTTACCGTAATTTATAAAACGTTTTGGACTACGAAGAAAACTGCATAACATGACGGGGATGTGTGTTAAAGGTCATTGAAAACTGAATAGAGAAAATAGACCGTGAATAAATACCTTATCAAGGCCATCAAGTCTCCGGACACTAGGTTTGTGTGTAGCGTGTAGTGGAAAACCATGCTATCTCTGCTTAGAGTAGCCTAGACGTAGTTTCTGCACGAGAGCACAGAACTTAACCGATGTTAACCGATGTGTCGTTGATAACGGACGAAGTTTAAAGGGAAAGTAACCAGAAACGGACAGGGCCAGAGAAGAGCCCTAGGTTACGTGTGTTAAATTGTTTTGTTGATGTACTGCATTTGTTGTTTTAGGTTAGGGAAAGAAGTGTTTATTATTTGACTGTATTTGTTTGCTGAAAAGCAGTTTGTCATTTGTGTGGTGGCTAAGAAGCCAGCTGCACTGCAGTCGGGTTGCTGAGTTTGAGAAAGTGGATTGACTGTTGAGTGATGCCATTTCCCTCGGGACCGTGCTCGTGAAAACGCTATAAGAACAGACCTATATGTGATTTGTGCGTATTTCAGGGACGGCAGTGTATGGTTTCAATTTGGTATGGATGAGAGTGATTGCGGGAAGCGTACATGTGTGAGAGAGAGAGCTGAGGGTTAATATATGTGTCAGTTTTACTGGTAGAGTTAGGAAGATTACAGAGGATGGAAATTTGGTTCCCTAGGGACCGTCAACAAAGTTAGGAGCGAAGACACAGCAAAGGCACAGAGGCTCAAGGGAGTGAAAGTTGTAGATAAGGGACCAGCTGCAGCCCAGGGTGAGAAATAGTTACTAGGGGCAACAAGAACATTTGACAGGAGCTTTGGCTCCATCTGGTGGACATTTGGGAATACTGCATCCAAACATTTTATATTTCATATTAGTGGAGACAGTGAAGAGGAGGTAGACATGGCAGGGAAAGAGCGCACTTATCTGTGCAATTTGGAGAATGATGTGCAGGACCAGAGTAGGATGAAGGGTAGAAGGAAGCATTGGCCAGTAGAGCAGCAAGCGTACAAGAGAATGATAAAGAGATGGAAGGATAAAGGCATTTGGGATGGAGAACGTGGGAATCGTCCCCCAACGGAAGAGGAGCTGCAACAGATAAACAAAGAAGTAGTGAAACACTACGAAGAGAAGAAGAAAGACTGGGAGGACAGAAATCCTAAAAGTTTGAACATGGGAAAAAGAAAGGAGTCAACCCACGTGGATGAAGAGAAAGGAGTGTGGCCCTACATCAAGAGGTGCTTTGACTATGACAGAAAGAGGATGGACAGGAAGCCGATGCCCAGTGGAGAACAGAAGGACGAGATGAAGCTGGCAGCTGGAGCAGTAAGCTCACCACTAGAGGCCGCCAGATATGGCAGAGGCATATTTCCGTCCTTAACACCCTCAGCCCCTCCCTCATATGACAACAACCCGTTCGCTCCTAACAACAAAAATAAGCATGAGCAGGAACAAAGCAATCTGTATCCTGACCTGCCACCTCCACCTCCCGAGGAGGTGCCCTCCAACCCCTTCATACAGGCCCCACAGAGGGAGGTGAAAAAAGGACAACTAAAAGGATTCTTCACAGTGGAGGAAGGAAGTCTGGAAATACCGATTTCTCCCCAAGAGAAGAATAGAAGAAGAAAAGCAAAGGAAGTTGAAAGAACAGTAAGTGTACTGGAAGAACGCCTCCGTGAACTCCAAACACCAAACATACCTAGACGAAAGATCTTAAGCGGAGCGTGTGCAGACGCTTATGATGAAGAACTGGAAGCAGAAGCAACAGCACACATTGAGCGCCTCACCAAAGAAATCAATCGCAGACAGGGAGTAGAAGAAAGAAGAGAGACACGTATGTTAAGCGCGTTCGACTTTGTAGAGCTCCCTGATCTACAATCAAAGATGACAAGTCTCACCCTAGAGGAGGATGATGAATGGCTGCTACCAAAATCGCCTCCGCATGGCGGGCCAGCTGCAGGGTTTAGCGTCCAACAGTCGGTTTTTCACGACCCAGGTGAAGAAGAAGAGGAGGGTGGAGAAGAAGATGATGAGGGAGAACAGTCTACCTACCAGCTAAAGACACCGGCAAAGACAATAAAGAAACTGAAAATCGACGGACACTTCACAGGCACGGCCGAAGAGGCGGGACTAACACGAAGTGGGCGACCATTCCGCGGCACTCCCATGATGCCCCTCATGCCGGCTCCAACAGCCGCCGCGCCTCGTCGAATGGCATTCACTCCCTTCTCCTTCATGGATATGACGACACTGCTGGCCGCACTGCCTTCGCTAACTTCAGGAGCAGAGCCATGGATCAGTGAGTTGGGAAAATTCACGTCCACACACAACCTAGCACTGGGTGACTACAGAGGCCTATTGGCCAGAACTACTGACCAACACACGCTGGACAAAGTTGAAAATGCAGCTGGAACGCAGCAGATGCCAGATTGCACACCAATAGGCAATGTCAGGCTGGCACTACATCAGTCCCTAAGAAGAGAGTACCCTACTCCAACAGACCACAGCCAAATGTCCACCTTCGTAGCCAAGCCTGGGGAGGCTGCTGCCGATCTCCTAGCTCGTGCTGAGCAAGTGTGGAGAACAACATTCAGAGAATCCCCAGATACATCTCAGACATCATTAGCACTCTGGAGGAGCATGGTGACCAAAGGGTTGCCCGGAAAAGTAAGAGAGGCGATTGAAAATACCGTGGGTATTGCCTCCTTCACTCAACCTGCATGGAGAGAACATGTACTGCATCACTATGATAAACACAGGGCAGCAGTGGAAGGATCGGATGTGGAGCTCAAAGCACTGCAAGTGTCGCTAATGAAGAGACAGCTGGCAGAGCTTGACGGGGCTCAAAAGATTGCTAAAGATAAAAAGAAACAGATGGCTCAACAGGAAGCACAAGCAGAACAAGTGTTCCCGGTGATGATGATGCAACAACCATGGCAGCAGAACCAACGAAGAGGAGGCGCCCAATGGGATGGCCAAGGAGGAACTTTCTACTGCTACAACTGTGGAAAGCCAGGTCACTACGCACGTGACTGCCGCTCGCGTGGTCAGCCACAACAACAAGGCCCACCACGTGGAAGAAGAGGAGGACCCAGAGGAAGAGGAAGTTACCAGAGAGGGAGAGGCAATCAGGATCCGAGAAGTCAGAATCAAGCTGGACAGCCATACCAGCCACCACTAGGAGGCACTGAGCCATGGACGCCAAATGACCCTCGCTCTGGAGAACATGTCAACCAAGCACCACAAACACAGTGGGGGTATTTCAATCAAGGCCCCTACTAGGACACCCCACAACCACCTGGCACCGACACTATGAAATTTGGACTAGCAAGTGAGCCAACTCTCACTTGCACAATAAATGGACAGGAACACACATTGTTGGTGGATACAGGGGCAACATATTCCAGCCTCAGGTCTCCGCAAGTCCTGTCATCAAAATATGTGTCAGTGGTTGGGGTCTCAGGCACGCCAGAACGCCAGTGGTGCACTAAACCTCTAAATGTGCAGATAGGAAGTCAACAATGGACACACAGTTTCCTATCCGCTCCAAGCTGCCCAGTAAACCTTCTGGGCAGAGATCTGATGTCAAAATGAGGCCTAACAATATGGTTAAACAACGACGGGGTCCAGGTCTCACTGGACCCTCCCCCTGCAAGCACACTATCAATGCCTGTGCGAATACTAGCAATGCCACAAACATCCATTAATGTGGAATCATTGGATGAAGAAGTGTACTGGCTGAGATGTCTAGTTACAGGACCAAGCACACCTGCAATTCAGTTCTGGTTCAACATACACAGAGAGCGAATTCAAAGACTGCATCCATATAAAGATCCTCTGCCATATGTGCACTGCACTATGAATGTCACGGAAGATCCAGACTGCCCATATGCGGAGGATTGGGACAACCATATGGCACACCTAACTCCATCAATCGTATGTCAAGATGTGTATTGCGGAAAAGAAGGAGTGGCTGCAGCAGTGATATTGGATGATTTTCAGACCAAGTGGTATGGTCTCAGCAAAGAATCGGCTCCACATGTCACCCTAGCGGTTGGATTTGGACAAGAGGCCAGAGGACTGGGCCCAATGATAAAAAGAGCACATACATTGTCATGGGTGCACACAGTTACAGCAGGACTGCTGAAAGCAACAGAAGAAGGTATGTGGCGATGGGTCATCACTACCAAAGAGCACACACTGCCTGAGCATTTACCACTGCCACGACATCATGGTAAACCATGCACTGACCATCCAGCCACTGAAGCTCTATTAGAAGGCGTACCTAAGAAGCTATGGACGACAGGCCCTTATGATGTGGGAAAATTGGTAACGGTCAAACCTGTGAAGGTGGCGCTGCTGGATCCATTGGCACCTCCTATCTGGCACCCACAGTACAAACTAAAGCCAGAACAAATCGCAGGCATCGCTCCGACCATAGCAGGACTGCTACGAGCCGGAGTGTTGGTGAAAACTCAATCACCATACAACACAGCAATATTGCCAGTACAGAAGGCCGGAACCAACGCAGGATGGCGGATGGTACAAGATTTTCGACCAATCAATGCAGCCACGATACCTGCCGCATATCCGGTTCCAGACCCACACATTGCCTTGACAAACCTCAGCCCACAGCACTCGTATTTCACAGTAATTGACCTTGCTAACGCCTTCTTCAGCATCCCGCTGGACAAAGACTCACAGTCACTGTTTGCATTCACATTCAAAGACCAGCAATACACCTATTCTCGCCTACCACAAGGCTATCGTTGTTCTCCAGGTTTGTTTAATCATCATCTCAGACTACACTTGTCTGACATAGATGTGCCGGAAGGTGTCGTCCTCATACAATATGTGGATGACCTCCTGATTGCTGCCCCATCAGCAGCCACATGCCTGGAAACAACTGAGACTCTGCTGCGCCTGTTAGCCTCAAAAGGCTACAAAGTCAAGAAAACCAAGGTCCAAACATGTAGGAGACAAGTCACTTTCCTGGGTCGCACTCTCTCATCAAGCGGCCTAGCTGTAAGCACAGCCCACAGAGAAAGCATTCTCCATCATGACAGACCTAGCAGCGTGGGACATATGCTGTCATTCCTGGGTCTAACAGGCTACTCTCGCAGTCACATTCCTGACTACGCGGACCTCACCACCTGTCTCAGAAGCCTACTTAAGGAACCAGGAACTAGAAACACCTCAGCCCCACTAGTTTGGACAAAAGAAGCAGAAGAAGCGTTCACCACTCTCAAGCAGACTCTATCACATGCATCGGCACTTCAAGCTCCAGACTATTCACTCCCTTTCCACCTAGATGTTTCTGAACAAAAAGGAGGGATGGTAAATGCAGTTTTGTATCAGAAAAAAGGGGGAGAAAGAAAGGTACTCATGTATCACTCATCAAAGCTGGACCCAGTTGAAGTTGGCCAATCCACATGTACAAGACACATGGCGGCAATTGCAAAGGCGATTGAGAAAACATCCCACATTGTCATGTGCCATCCTCTGAAAATCCACACACATCATGGTGTGGCTGCATTCCTCCTAAGCAAAGAATTCACGTTCGGAGCTGCAAGAAAATCGAAAATTAAAAAAGAATGCACAAGAGCACACATTGTCTATGAAACCGGAGGAATCAATATGGCATCATCACTACAACAGGGAGATCAACCACACAGTTGCGAAGCAATGGCAATCATTGAAAACAAACTAAGGCCAGACCTAGGAAACACACCGATCCTAGAAGCAGAAATGTGGTTATACACGGACGGATGTTGCTACAAAGGAGAAGAAGGAAACACAGCATCCTATGCTGTGGTGAGACAATTCGAAGATCTAAAACACTCAATAGTAGCATCAGGTATCCTACCTCAACCAGCATCTGCGCAGCTAGCAGAAGTCGAAGCGCTCATACAAGCCTTAATAATAGCAGAGGGACAGTCAGTCAACATCTTCACAGATTCGGCATACGCACATGGGGCAGCACACGTGGATGGACCCATGTGGCGAAGAAGAGGATTCACGACATCAATGGACGCACCCATCAAACACAAAAAGGAAATGATGGCATTAGTGGAAGCTATGAGCCTACCAAAGACAGTGGCAATCATGAAGTGCAAAGGACATGATGGTAAAACAAGGACCAGAATAAGTGTGGGAAATGACATGGCAGATGAAGCTGCTAAGGAAGTGGGAGGATACAGACCAAAACAGATGGTTTTGAAGGCAGCCGTACAAGAGCCAGCACTCACTGAGAAAACACTGATTGACATACAGAAGAAGGCTGGATCATACGAATGGTCCGAATGGCAAAGGAAAGGAGCAACAAGAGGAGAAAGTGGACTTTGGAGATCCCATGACGGCAGAGTGGTAGCATCAGCAGAATTGTGTGTCTCACTGATACCAGAGGCACATGGACCAACGCATGAAGGAAAGAAAAGAACATTGCAAAGAATGCAAGTATTGTGGTGGCATCCACACATGGAGAGTATGGTGTCCCTCTTCTGCGACGAATGCACCACCTGTGGGGAGCACAATGTGAAGAAACCATACAAAGCACCTATGGGCTCTTATCCTGTACCATCAGCCTGCTTCCAGGACATCAGCATAGACTTCACGGACATGGGACCTGAAAACAGAGTACAAGGAAAAAGGTACATCTTGGTAATGGTGGACAGATTCTCAAAGTGGGTGGAGGCAATCCCAACTAAAAGAGAAGACGCACAGACCGTAATAAAGTGGCTGCAAACAGAACTGATACCTCGCTATGGGGTTCCTAGATGCATAAGGTCCGATAATGGTTCACATTTCAGCAATAAGCATTTGCAGGAAGTAGAAGCCAGACTAGGAATCAGACATAGGTATGGATCAGTGTATCATCCACAGTCACAAGGACTGGTAGAGAGGGCAAATCAGACGCTAAAATCAAAAATATCGAAAACATGTGCAGCATCAAAGCTGACATGGGTTGAAGCCTTACCATTAGCTCTAATGGCAATGAGGAGCGCACAAGGAAATGAGACGCATCTTTCACCACATGAATTAATGACAGGGAGGCAAATGCCAGGTCCTCCAAGAGATGGTAGTCATATTCCTGCCCTAGATGTGCAGCAGGTAGAAATGAAGGCATATATGACTGCATTAATCACTCTCACGGAGGCTCTCTCCAAACAGGTCCAGCGAACCAGTGCAGCTGACCAGGAAGAGGTAAAAAATCTCATCCGAGTGGGTGACTGGGTCAGGGTCAAAGTTCATAAAAGAAAGTGGACTGACCCCAGGTGGACAGGGCCGTACGAAGTGAAGGAGGTTACTTCACACTCAGTCCAGGTCATAGGTAAAGCAGGAGCCCCTTGGCACCACCTGACACACTGTGCCCCAGCACCTGAGCCGTCCAGACCTCTAGCAGAGGTCCGAGGTGATCTGACGCAAAATGCAGGGTAATTTGTTTGGAAGAAGGGACCTCCAGCCACTAGGAAGGCATCCCCCAACCACCTGGAAAGACCTGGGCATAGGTAGAAAAACCAAATGGATTTTAATGGGGGTGGGAATGGGCATACTAGTTGCCTTACTGATCGGGGGATTAGAAACCAAGTATCAGATGCACCAGCACCCATCTCATTCAACCGCCCCTCCATCCCCGATGACTCACAGCCGAGCAAGACGTAACACCCCAATATTGGTCCATACAACAGCATGTGAATCCAAACTCGTTCTGAACTACACAGCCGGTTCCACCAGTGCATACACATTTGATCTGTGCGACGTTGTAACCTGTAACTGCAATATAAGGGATTGGCAGGTCTATAATGTTTATCTTTGTGGCACACCCCCAGTAGTGGCAAGCTGCGAGACTAGCGGCACGCCCCGACCAGTTAGGGGCGGGTGGTGCAGTCATTGGGGTCTTGTAACGAAGTACACCGGAAGATGGGTCCCCAATGGTTTGCCAACCACCAGCCCAGCGTATAGGTGGTGGAGCAAAATTAGCCTACAGAGAGATTTTAGCGCCGCAACTAACCCTCTTACCCTCTCGATAAACAACATCACAGCAAGTCTTTACGGTAACACCAGGGCATGGATCATCTTAGGGGTCGACATCGCACACAAAGATCCCATCGGCGGTATCCAGATCAACATATTCCCCCAGGTAGAGAACGAACACACCCAGCCCAAGGCTGCCCTAACATTGGCATCTCGAGCTGCCAACACTCCCGTAGTGTTTTCTCAAGATTATACCGAAATGACTCCCCTACAGGTCTTGCGAATGACCACAGGCTATGGCAATGATAATGTTTGGTTAAATTGGATCACCGATAATGCTAAAAGACTAAAAATGACAGGGTGCGTGGCCTGCGCCTCCGCCCGACCTGCCATGTTCACCGAACCAGCCCCTCTCTACCCGCAAACTGATCCTCAGGGCTATGCCTGTATGATAGGTCTCACACGACAAGCTACGCCCACAAATTGTACCACACTTGCCGCGATATTTCCACCTATCGTAAATGAAACAAAATTGGGCCAATTTTCCGCCATGAGAGGTCAGGCTAACAGGTACATGTGTTTTAATTTCACAGCAGTCAGACCACAGCTGAATGTGGGCAAAATTTCCCCTGATTGGTGCAATGAGACCCGCAATGGCTCAGACATTGGGCCCTGGGCCAGAGCAGGTCTATTCTATTGCTGTGGAAGTCTGCGCTTAGTACCTAGAATAGAAGCGACCAAAACCATTGGGACTTGTGCAATGGTCAGACTCGGAATGCCCCTTACCCTAATAGGTCGCCGATTAGCACAAGCCGGCGATCAAGCCACTTCTCTCACCAAACGCAGAAGGCGACACATCATCAAGAGAGGGGTTGCCTTAGGTACCTTCTCGCTCACCGAAGGCCCCACCTATATAGACTCTATAGGCATCCCAAGAGGCGTTCCTAACGAATACAAACTAGCAGATCAAGTCGCCGCAGGTTTTGAAAACATCCCCATAATTGCAGCCTTCTTTCCGATCACGCCCAACAAAAACGTGGACCGCATAAACTATGTCCATTACAATGTCTTGCGTCTTGCTAACCTCACTAGGGACGCAATTGAAGGGATAGCCGAACAACTCGCGCCGACCTCTCTTATAACTATGCAAAATAGAATGGCTTTAGACATGTTGTTAGCTGAAAAAGGGGGTGTTTGCTCAATGTTTGGAGACTTGTGTTGCACCGTCATCCCCAACAACACTGCGCCGGACGGTTCAGTCACAAAAGCACTGAATAGTCTGAAGGCACTGTCAAAAGAAATGCAGGAGGCATCAGGGATAGACAATCCATTTGGAAATTGGATGGAAAACATGTTTGGAAAATGGAAACACCTGATCTTGTCAATAGCAGTGTCAGCGGGAGTGTTCATTGCAATACTGGTATCATGTGGATGTTGTATAATACCCTGTATTCGTTCTTTGGTTAGCCGTCTCATCACCACTGCCCTCTCCAAGGAACCACCACCACCCCCTCCCTATGGAGCCTACCCAGTATGGGAGGAGCAGATCAGCCTGTTAGGGTCAGATGAGGCAGAGCCAGACACATGCGTGTAACAGGACAGAAAGGTAAAGAAAGTGATGTCCTTCAGACGTCAAGAGAGGGAATTATTGATAAAATGCTAGGCAATCTTATTTCTTCTAAGGTGTAATATTTTACACCTTCTACTGTTTCGCAGTTAGTATGGATAAAATATACTTTATATGCTTTATAGCAGCTTAATAGTTTTAGCTTTAATAGTTACTCAGGCAATACTCATATGAGACGGTAGGGCGAGGGAGAAGCAGTGGAAGTTTACTGGCTTAACTGCGTCACAAGGGCAGTGCCGCCATCTTAGGGTAGGCCCAACAGCCTCGGGCTGTATTAAACCAGTCCCCCCCCCCCGCAGTCGACAACATTTCATAACACACTGACAGATGGCTACGCCTTCTGGGACGGGCCAGTGTGGACGGATTTGTCCAGGCTCCTACCAGGTGGCTTACTTGTACAAACAAGCTCCGCCTGCTTCTTTGATTTTGACCAATGGGCTTCCATAAGAGGGACCTATATGAATTACTGCGCTGCTGTGTTCAAGCGTTGTTCTTATGGCGGATCTCGATTGAGAGTGAAGCTATTAGAAACCCATGCATGTTGAATTGCGGGGCTGCATAACTCTGTTGATAATAAACCTATTGCTTTTGATATAACTAAACGCCTCGTGAGAGCTTTCGTTGTCCTCTTAAATCCGCTCTGAGTGTGGGAGATAAGTTTTTCTCACAACACTTTCGTAACAGAATGTCGACTATAATTCGACAGTGGCTGCAGCTGCACAGAGCCTTATAAATGTTGCTTGGCGTCACTGTACAGAACTTCGTCGTTCATCAGTGTGGATCCTCACATCGTTATCACTGTGGTTATCTCTATCGTTATATAGTTCTTGGTGTGGACGGACCTTTAACGTTAGTTTACACAGCATAACCTTTGCAGTCCTCTTTGTTGTTGTATTCTGATACGTAATTTAGGCTATGATAGACGCCTTCCAAGTTGGCTCACTTTGCATAAGTTTTAAGTAATAACTTGCATGCTGTTTGTTTGTTATGTGTGTCTGTAACTTAAAAGATGTAATCAAGCTAGTAAAATAATTTGTGTTTGTTTTTTCTAGGAGCAACTGAAAAGGGACTTTCTTCAGAGACTACTGACTAAAGTTTCCCAGGTCACTCAAAGACTGCCCCTAGATGTGAACTATTTGCGGTTTGTAGTCAACCAGGAGATGGCTCTTTTTAGGTCATTGTCGGGCCAGGTTCAGATGCCAGAGGATGTCATTAATGCTTTGACACAGTTGTCAACACTTATCAATGTAGAGGAATCTGATCCGACCCCTAGTCAGGTGCCAGTGTTGCAAGGAGAAATGGGACGGCCAAAATATGTTGTGTCTCCTCAGCAACTACAAAGCTTGATACAAATGTCCTTACCAGTGTCATCCATTGCAAAACTTCTGGGTATTTCTGAGAGTACAGTGAAACGGCGCATGCACGATAATGGCCTTTCCATAATGCAGTTCTACAGTAGCCTAACTGATCAACAACTAGACAATTTCATGAGGTCAGTGAAAGCCAGGACACCACACGTAGGATACCGAATGATGAAAGGAATGCTGCAGGCCATGGGCCACCGTGTCCAGTGGAAGAGAGTGTTTTCATTCATGCAGCGTGTAGACTCTGTTGGTGTACTCTCAAGAATGACAAGGATGGGGTGTGTTGCACGAAGGACATATTCGGTTCAGGGTCCTCTGCACTTGGTACATATCGACACAAATCATAAACTCATCAGGTAAGCCATACATTTGATGTTTACATGCTATTTAGATATACAGTGCTTTGGCTAAATACAGGATATACACTAAAAATAAAAATGAATATGTTTACAAATTTCCAGTGACATGTTTTTACCACCCTTGTTTTGCATCAGCATTTTGTGTTTCTTTTTTCCCCCTCAAAGATATGGCCTTGTTGTTTTTGGAGGGATTGATGGATTCTCACGAAAGGTAATTTCTTTTTCACCAATAACCATTACTTACAGACTAAGTGAGATGATGACAGTTGAAAATGACCGATATGGGTCTACTGCAACAATTGCTGTCGGGTGTACAGGTCCTCTTTAAAGGATCTATAGTTTTGTTATTATCCATCTTATACCATGTAGCATGAATGTGTGATGTGAACTAGCTTGTATTTACATACATTTACGGGTCTAAAAAAATGCTTTTATTTATTTCCACTGCATGATATTCTGTTCCAGATCATGTACCTCGGTGCTGCGACCAATAATAAAGCATCCACTGCACTTGATTTCTTCTTGGAGGCAGTGCAAAAGTATGGCTTTCCATTAAGGTAAGACCAACACATAGGTGTGGCTCACTGTGGTACTCATTCCTCAGTGATTTGTGCATTAGCTGTCAGTTAAACATGTATTCTTGTTTGAACGTTTTGAGCAGTGAGATAACAGAGAGGTTTTTGCACAACTAAGACATTAGGTAACGACCGATTCTTTACTTACATTAATTCAATTACTACGCTAAGTTGTTGAGAATTTAAACAAATTCTATACCACATTAATTGTCAAGATAAATCAAAGTGAATCAAATCACTATTTATCTGTCTAAAGACCTGTTTGTGATTAAATGTGTCGTATACAATACTTCATCACTTCACTTTCTATCTATGCTGGTAATCAATCATTACAATGATTTGGATGATACTATTAGGTATTTGTCCAAAGTCTATGCATTTAGAATTCTCACAAAATAAAGATGTAGTTATTGGAGCCTATATCTTCTGTTTTTACATTTAGAACCTTAAATTGCCAATTTTTAAACATATTTTAAACTTTTATTTTTTATTTCTTTAACTGGGATACATTCTCTTTAGAGTACGAGGTGACCAAGGAGTGGAAAATGTTGGCGTAGCACGATGCATGTTCACTATTAGAGGCTGCGGAAGGGGAAGTTTCCTCTCAGGAAAGAGTGTGCACAATCAAAGGTATATATATTTTTTATAATATTCAGTAGAATTAATAATGTCAGATGTTGCAGTATATTGTACATACTTGAGGGTAATTTTATGTTTTCTTTACCAGAATAGAGCGTCTGTGGCGAGATGTTTGGATGGTTGTTTCAAACGTGCACTACGAGATTCTTCACAACCTTGAGGATGAAGGTGTTCTAGATCCTTCTGATAGCATCCACCTGTTCTGTGCCCAGCATGTATTTCTTCCACGTCTGCAGAGGGATCTTGATGTCTTCAGGATGGGTTGGGATAATCATCCTTTAAGGACAGAGCAAAATCTGTCCCCACAACAACTGTGGACAATCGGACTCCTCCAGAATCCTGTTAATGCTCCAGACCTGGCAGAGGTAGCAAATCTAAGTTATTTTTATGCAAACATAGTATTATACATTGATAGTTTTGACCAGTGTTTCTACTTCATAGAATAGCAAAGCTCACACCATTTCCTTGAATTTATTTTAGACACAAGCATTGTGCATAAAACAGCTTTTCAACACTGTAAAGGAAGCCCTCAAAACTTATACCATGAAAAAACATATTGGTACAACTGAATTTAGTTTACTTTAGATTACACTACCAATTATAATTTGGGGTAAGAAAATTGAATATTGTTTAATAACAGATGTGTCAAAGTTTTTTTCAATCACCAACGTCAAATTAATGAAAGAGATAACAGAACAAAAATGTATTCAAAACTGTTCAAATGCTGATCAGGGCTTGTATCTCTTTGTTCACATTAAAACTAATTAAATGATACTATGTTGATACTTGCATCAGCATCGTATCAGTTATGTTCACATGTTGATCTCTTTAAAATCTGCTTACCTTTATAGTTTTACTTTATGTCCTCTGATTTCTATGTGACAAATGTTTAATTAATAAATCTGCCTTTTTTTTCTTGATGAAGGAAATCGAGGATGCAGATCTTGATTTCAACAGTGCCAGTGAGCAAAATGCGACCAGTTCTGCAGTGATTCTTCACCCATTGCATGTCCCCTATGTGAGGAGGATATGGCACGCCTTAGGGCCGCTATTGATGTTGCTAGACCATCTGAGTCCTACGGCCGAGACATTTATTTAGCTGTATTGAACTATGTACTAACTCATGTATCATAAATGCAAACGTTGTATTTCAAGGGTTTTACCACTTTAACACCAACAAGTATACAATGAATGTGTTTTAAATGTTTATTTGTTGTGACTGGCAACAGTGAAGCCACATGTAAAAAAAAAAAAAGAATAAATCGTATAAAATCGTTTTTTAATTCCAAACCTTAACATTTTGTTCTCTTTTATAAACATTCAACACAATTGTTGTGTGTACGGAACTCATTTTTCAAAACAAGTATTTTTAAATATTACAATTAAATACTTTTCTTTTCTCAGAACATGAGAGTATTAAAACAGCAGTTTTTGCTAAACATGAACGGAGGCAAAAAATAAATAAATGGAGGGTAGAGAGAGACAATTGTCTACACATTGTGAAATTCCTGCCCGAGATGAAAAGCCTCCATCATAACCTTTTTGAACTCGACATATGACCTCATATGTCGTACGGGTAGTGCAATTGTCTTTGTACATGCTGAGACGATAGGGTAACAGATGCTGTGATGCCCAAAGTCTGCACTGCAGTCGTGGTTAAATCTGAGCATCACAGCAAAATCCTTCTTCTCGGATGGGAGAAGTGGGATGTGACCTTGGCCCGTGATCCACTGCAGAAACCTTGCAGGTGTGATGGACCGTGGGCCGTCTTCGTCCTCGTCATGATCTTCAGCTATGAAGCAAAGAGAAGAAAAAAATAAAGTTATGTGACAGTTTAAAATGTAGTTTTCCTTTTTTACTGCAATGCAGGTCTTTAGATTTAAAGAAGTGAAATAAACAGAGGTACTCTCGGTCACAGAAGAACAGCTGATCCAAAACAAATGTGTGTGATTTCCTGAGGTTTGGAGATATTCGACTGTTTCGGCCAAGCACAATGGTTATAAATGGCATTCTGTGTTAACATTAAGTCTTTTTACATGGAATGGAGATATAGATTGGCCTTTGTAAAAGTTCTCATTAAGAACTAGAGGTTTAGGAAAACTAATTCTCATTTGTATGTATAATGTCTATGCAGTTGTGGAGTGTAACTAATTTCATTTACTAACTTCACTTAAGTACTATTTAAAAGTACTTTTACTTTACTTCAGTATTTGCATTCCATGCTACTTTATACTTCTACTCAACTATTTCAGAGGGAAATCTTGTATGTTTTACTCCACAACATTCATTGAGAGCTTTAGTTTCTGGTTACTTTGCAGATTTAGATTATCAATACACATTACTAAAATTAGCTCCACCTTCAACAGCCACAACATTAAAGTGATCAACATTAATGCATCATATATATATATATATATATATATATATATATATATATATAATGACTAATTATACTTTTGCTATATTTTGATGCTAATACTTTTGTGCTTTGACATAATTAAGGTTTTGAATGCAGGACATTTACTTGAAACAAAGTTTTTTTTTTAGAGTGGTATAGCTACTTTTACTTTACTCAAAAATTACTTCTTCCATCACAATCTATATGTATGCTTATTGTGATAATGGCTTTGCTCAGCCAAAATAAATATTGTGACAGGGATGGCCTCTGATTTAAAACACAAAGTACCCTGGCAAATAATACCTGTTACCACCATCAAGCTTTTTCAGGGACAATATCACTTCTTCAATACCAGTATAACCACAGGGGTAGCTGGCTATTTTTAAATACTACAACAAATTCCTCAATCTTGTGTCACGAAAACACTACAATTTGACAGCTTTTGGAATTTTTTCATTTGCAGGAAATCATAAACTATACACCTTCAGCTTCATAAAGCAGGTCCTGGATGAAGTTGATCATCTCCAGCTCAACCTGATGCCTGGTAGTCCCTTTGTCACTCAGTTGAGGAATAATGGATGCCATTACAAACTCTGCATTGACCTATGATGAAATAAAATCAAGATGCAAATTATATACACACATTCATTATGAAATTTCATAGAAAGTGTTCTTTGTTCATAATAATAAATGGTCACTCTTGTTTTGCTCACTTTTACATCTTCCCCAGGAACAAACAGGGGCTGGCAGATATCTGGGTACTTCCTGATTAGCAGAAGAAGGTCATACAGCTGCAGGCCTTCCCTTAGTTGTTCCAACATAGGCTGCAACCTCAGCACTGCGTGGAGTATGATGGCACTACAACAGTAGAAAGGAAAATAATTCCTATAAAACCTTACTCATGTATTATACTTTCCTAAACATAAACACATGTCCTCGCGTACCGAACAATTGACTCCTTGTTTCGAACCGAGATAACTCCAGTATATCCGCAATTACAGATTTCATCAGATAGGCCTTCAATTGAATGCTCAGTCGACAACTCAACCTGAAAATGAAAAAAAAAATGTCATCTCGATTAAATCTTCAGGAACATCTCGGTGCCATATGCTATGTAAACATATGGCAATATCATTTGACAAGGAATGCTTTTTTTCATTAACCCAGCATGTCTACCATGTCTTACCTGCTCAATTAATGCACGCAACTGGACATCTGCCACTGCATCACTGTTGAGAACTGTCGGGTTTATCTGCCCACTACAGAGGTAACTGTAACTCCATGGGCTGAAGAAGGCTGGGGCCGGGCCACCTTGTGCCAAACTAACAGCCAAAATCTCTCCAACAGTCCTATTTATGCAAATTGAGCATGAATGTATTACTTATGTTACAACAAAAAGGAATAGTTTGTCCTTACTTGCACAGAAACATACACACCTCTAGAGGCCACTGTCAAAGTCAGTCAGAGAGTATCATGGGCTCCTCTGATATTGGGGTCCCTCAAAGAAACGACCCTCAATCCCTGCCACCATTTCTATACACAGAAGTACAAACAGCATTTCCTGTGGTGCTCAACTTCTCTGTCAAGTAGTATTTTATTATTGTGGCCTTCTAATCTGCGACAGCACAAACATTAACTACTAGCCAATTACTTTAGACCGGAATAGTTTAATTGAAAGTTCAAACAAAATGTAAATGTAAAAGCCGTCTGACTATATTTGTTTTGTATGTAGTCATCTTGACTTTAGTGTGGGGGGGGGGGGGGTTCTAATTTGGGTTGTTGAGAAGAGAGTCACTGCTGTAAATAATGTTGTATTCTATTTCTATGTACACTATGGAAAAATTAACTAACACGATTAACAGTATAACATACAACTCAATGATAGAGGTCCTTCGATAACTACGATATTTTTAAGATAAAAGTGAAAAATGTCTACATGAATCTTGGGTTAGCCGCCCTTTTAACCAAAGTATGACATCACTCATGAGCTGAAACCTAAAACTCTTTCAATAGTGTATAAGAATGCAAATATATATGTTTTTGTTTTACCTGTGAGAAATTCTTTTCGGAGAGCACCTGTGTCTACCCCTGCCTCCCCAAAGAAGGTCACTTTCAGAGTAGCAGTGGGTGAATTTTTCTTTTGACGTTGCCACTGTAGAAGGCCTCTCTCCACAATGTTTGTTCTTGAGATTTGGATGTTGAACCGTTTCTCTACGTCAACTCTTTGACAAATGGTGTCCAATACATCATCAACACTGCCAAAAAAACTCAAAATTACCAGATGTTAACTCCTAATGTTGAATACAAAAGCTCTGTAGGCTAAAGATGTTTTTGTATCAGCACAACACAGTATTTACCTCTTGATCTGCTCCTCTCCATTGTCAAGGCTCATGGACGTTGTCTCAGCAATCCTATGGTCTTCTGCTCCTCTAAAACAAGTACAAGGGACACATGTATTGGTACTAATAGAAAAAACAAGTCCTGTAAGTAACATAAACATTAAGAATGTACAGAAACGTCCACCATATCAAATACCTTTCGCCACACCTGCTAGCATGGATCTCTAGGAACTGTGGTGTGAATTTAAAGAAACAGATAGGACACGGAACCTTCTGTTGAACATAGAACAGTTTGAATATTAGCGACTGTCCCAAACCATAAAGTTGATGTAGGCATTTCACAATGCACTTCAACAACATTAAGTACCGTACCTCTTCAATAGATGTCTCTGTGTCACGGTGCACAGGGAGAGCTGTCACAGAAACTATCTGGACCTCACTTTGACATGCCTAAGACATAAAAAATTACCCACAAATATGCTGTTATAACTCACTGGACAACAATCAAAAGTTAACGTAAGTTAAACTTGCACAATGCAACATCACATATACAGTATTTCATAGCTAGATTTACCTCAATATCCTCTGCTGCCGACTGAGAATCCATGCACTCTTGAACATGGAGGGCCAAAATCTGCAAAGGGAAACTCACTTTGCACGTTTGGCATTGTGCTTTTGGCATACTTTTGAATTCAATGGCATCTGGAGGTAATGGATTTACATCAAACTCATGTTGCAGAGGCACAATAAACAGGGTGTTTCTCCCTGACCCTGTAACACTGCGAATTAGGGTCCCAGTGTAGCCATGAGAATCAGGAGGAATCATTATTCGTCTCCGTTTACCCTGCCCACCTGTAAATGCAACATTGTTTAGATCAGTTGTTTGTTTGGGCTACTTATTTGAATGGCAATGTATTACAATGGAATTCATAGAACAAGTTTTCTCTACCTGCAGCCTTGTAGAGTAGCCATCCTCCTGTCAGCCCCTGCATCTTAGGATACTCATCTTGTAGTAGTCTGAAGAACTAAAAGAACAATAACATAGGGACTAAGTGATGTCTACATGCTTGAAGAAAAGCCAAACACGAGGATGAAGTTGCATGTTTCAAATATAAACAATTGTGCAATTTGTAACTAGTACGTTTTCTTTATGAAATACCTCTTCATGGCCCATATCCCTGTACATGTTGAGATGTCTTTTTCCAAGTCCTGCCTGGGCAAGGTCAAACTCTTCAGAGGAGGTTGGGGTTGTCTCTGCATTAATGTTCAACAGGTATGCATAGAAACTAAAAGGCCTCCAGGTCTTTGTGGATGCTGTGCCACAGGTCTTTAGACTCTGCATCATCCGCTTTCCACGGTTACTTTTTCTTGTGAAAAACCCAGGGAAAGATCTACATGATTAAAAAAACAATTTGATTAAAATATGATGAATATACATATGAACTTGTCAAACTACCATTAAATTAACATGAAAAATGAAATTCCATAAAAACTAAAACCTGGCCATGTCCTGTTCTACAGAAGATGATGGCTCTTGATGCGTTCTTCCTTGCTCTTGCTGTCCCTGAGAGAGGTTCTGTGCGAGCACATTTATAAGGCTCTGTGCAGCTGCAGCCACTGTTGAATTATAGTCGACATTCTGTTACGAAAGACAACACACATTGAAGGACTTGAGCTGGTCAGTGTAAGGAGGGAACAATTCACAAACACAAGCTAACAGCATTAAGCTAGTTGCTTAATTTCTAGCTTTGGCGAAATCCCCACTTAAATAAATCTTCTCCCTCTATGTATGACGCTATCTTACAATCATCATTGTAATATTTAGGATAATTTCTAGTATCTGTAAAAAAATGTATTCGATTTCTTACCTGCGCGCTGGCGCCAGCAGGCGGTCCAGGTGGAGCGGACGCCATCGCTGCGTTCACAGTGGTGTGTGGAAGTGCGAAACGTCAGATATTAAGTGTGGTAGTTGAACGGCCCAATATGGCATAGTTTATTGCTCTTTTACTGTGATTCGTCCCAAGTAGAGGCTAAAACAGCTTGCTAAACAGAATTTTGGCACTAGCGTCATTTTTTAAACTTTCAATCACGTGAATATGGTGAATAGAAAGTGTTAAATCATAATTCTCGCGGTGCCCACGTTCCCTGAAGGCAACGTGGTTGAGGAACTCCTCAGCCCTCGTTGTTATGCTGTCACTCATGATGACACGCCCCTCTCAGTTGATACCACGCCCCCCACGTTAGATCTGGGTCAAAAGTCTGAACTGAAAAAAACGACCTGAACTGAAAAAAAAACCTGAACTGAAAAAAAAAAACCTGAACGTGAAAAAAAGATTTGAAACCCAAAAAAAAAAGATTTGAATCTGAAAATATAAAATCTGAAACTGAAAAATATAAGAACTCAAATATCAAAATATATATGAACGTGAAAACTGAAAAAAAAAAATGTATTCGAAAAAATTCCAGAACTGAATCAAAATTATATTCAACCCAAAAAAACTTTTCATTCACTTATTTTTATTTTGAATACATTGCTGTATTTTTGGACTTTCAGGTTCACATTTTTTTTTCAAGTGAACGAAACTTTTGATTTAGCTCCATACTGAACAACCATCGGCCACTTTTCGATCTCTGCATCACTTAAAATCTCCGGAATACTTTTTTGTTTGTCCCACACATAGAATGGTCTATCCTGATTGGCTCTCACGCAGACCAATGGGAGAGAAGAGCGCGAGGGGCAACATGGAGGAGAAAGTGGAGCAAAACAGTGCCGTAGCAGCCTGGGAAAAGCTAACCAGGGAATGAATGCACTCATTTAGCGCCGTCCAACGTATTGCTTTCAGAAGGCCAATGGAGTGGTCTCACCGACGTCACGATCTCCTTAGTTAAGAGGTCGGTCGGCCATGTTGGAGTACATACAGATCCTACATGGCGGCGCGTAAACAAGGAAGTGCGGCGAAAATACCATACTTTGAATCACTGGATAGTGCATCAAAGGTTCGCTACCTGGCCAAATTGAAGGTTATTGGTAACTTGGATCCCTATACGATGAGTGCAGATCGTTTCAGTGCCGATCCTACTTATCTTCCATCGGTAAACTACGCCAACATCTACACGTATCTCGTGAACACCCCCAGTCCTTACACGAAAGACGAGTTGGAGTGCTACAAAGGGCTCGACGCTTATACTCAGTTTGTCAGTGGATGGGTCCGAGACGTCAAAGCAACGGTCGTCGAGAATTCTCATCTCGTCATTGGAAGAGTAAATATATACAGATCTGGTCAGATATTTAGCAATATTCAATGTTTACTCAGCGCAAACAGACACGTGTGTTTGTTTACATTGTACGTGCATGTCATTGTGTGCGTGTGTGTAGGAATTCACTTTCAACTAACTCCTAACTTCACCCCCCCCCCCCCCCACACATATATATATATATATATATATATATATATATATATATATATATATATATATATATATATATATATATATATATATATATATATATATATATATATATATATATATATATGATATGATCCGACGTTAAACTCATATCACGCAATGCTGAGGCTGCATCGCTGTGTTTCGCCTGTTGTACGCGCTCGACACGTCTCTGGCACCGACTGCTGTCACGGGCCGATGAAGCTTCGGTAACCTTCTCATGTAAAAGTTTAATTTATATTTCCTTTATTAAATACTGTTCACAAACGAATTTGCAAATAAAATCACTGACCACTTATAAAGTGATCCGCACATACTCGAGTGTACTCCAAATTCCATTCCTTTATATCTCGAGAGATGCGTGACAGCCATTTCTGGCGACGTCGCTTGGATAGCTCCTTCGTGTCATTTCCTTGATGTGTAATGACCGCTGGCAAACGAAAGAATGATTTCTTGTCTCTAACAGCTCTGCTGCCACAACCAAAGACAGCACAAAAGTTCACCACCGATAGGTTATGCGACTCAGCCGTGCATGCCAGTGGCTTTGTGTGTACTCCAACATGGCCGACAGCTAAACTGTGACGTCACACGAGACCACTCCATTGGCTGAAACGCTGACTTTCTCTCGAAGCGCTGATTCAGCCGTAAAGTAAAAATGGCACTGAGTGCATCGTGTGACACGGTCTCTCAGAAGAGGACTCTGTCGAGCCTCCTCTGTGAGTTGACAGCAGCTAGCTAATGTTGGCGTTCTTACTTATGGAGCACCAAACAAAACTTCTCGCGAATACAGTCTAAAATGAAAATACACACTCAAATTGTAGTCAGACTGACGTGTATCCTAGTCCATTTTCCCCGTTGATGTCATCGTGACCGCGTCTGTATTGTCTCGATAAATACTGTAGCGTTTGTAACGTTAACTTATGCTACCGATTAATTATGGCGTTAAATTAATCAACTCCGGCCATTGACGTGGATACATTAAATTGGAAGCTTTTTAAGTGGAGTTTGGCGTGACCCTTCACGGATAACCATTCCTAGTTACATTTGTTTTAGATAAGTTCACCCACTGAAGGTAGCGGTGTTGTGCCGAATCGATATGCGTTCCCGTACCTATACCCTGGACCCCCCCTAATTTTCATAGGAGGGAAACACTTTTCGACGAGGAAGCAAACTTCGACATAACACCTGTACATATTTGTCATCTAATCTGAGTCAGTTTAGTTTTTGCCTCAACTTCACAATTACATACGGTTTGGCAAACCGTGTTATACGATACTGAAACGGTGTCCACATAAACATTTGTCTGAAGTCTGCAGTATTTCGTGTTTTTTCCCCAGATGGCCGTGTGATGAAGAGGCCGAAGCAGGAAGATGCTCGGAGGCTGCAGGAGGCAGCGATCCAGCTGCTGGAACAGCAGCAGAACCTCTGCGGTCTGCTCAGGGAGGTCGGGGTGAGTGAGCCGACATCAGTACCAAGGCAGAACCCAATGGGCAAACACTATGCCACGACAATAAGGACAATTTATACTAATCTGTGGACTGAGAAAGAGGAGTGTAACACCTGACCATGTCATGAACTGCCAAACGATGCAATGGAGTGGTCTCGTGTGACGTCACAGTTTAGCTGTCGGCCATGTTGGAGTACACACAAAGCCACTGGCATGCACGGCTGAGTCGCATAACCTATCGGTGGTGAACTTTTGTGCTGTCTTTGGTTGTGGCAGCAGAGCTGATAGAGACAAGAAATCATTCTTTCGTTTGCCAGCGGTCAAGGAAATGACACGAAGGAGCTATCCAAGCGACGCCGCGAGAAATGGCTGTCACGCATCTCTCGAGATATAAAGGAATGGAATTTGGCGTACACTAGAGTATGTGCGGATCACTTTATAAGTGGTACGTGATTTTATTTACAAATTCGTTTGTGAACAGTATTTAATAAAGGAAATATAAATTAAACTTGGACATGAGAAGGTTACCGAAGCTTCATCGGCCGGTGACAGCAGTCGGTACCAGAGACGTGTCGAGCGTGTATAACAGGCGAAACACAGAGATGCAGCCTCAGCTTTGCTTGATATGAGTTTAACGTCAGATCATATATATATATGTATATATATGTATATATATATGTGTGGGGGGGGATGAAGTTAGGAGTTAGTTGAAAGTGAATTCCTACACACACGCACACAATGACGTGCACGTACAATGTAAACAAACACACGTGTCTGTTTGCGCTGAGTAAACATTGAATATTGCTAAATATCGGACCAGATATGGATATATGTACCCTTCCAATGACGAGATGAGAATTCTCGACGACCGTTGCTTTGACGTCTCGGGCCCATCCACTGACAAACTGATTATAAGCGTCGAGCCCTTTGTAGCACTCCAACTCGTCTTTTGTGTAAGGACTGGGGGTGTTCACGAGATACGTGTAGATGTTGCCGTAGTTTACCGATGGAAGATAAGTAGGATCGGCACTGAAACGATCTGCACTCATCGTATAGGGATCCAAGTTACCAATAACCTTCAATTTGGCCAGGTAGCGAACCTTTGATGCACTATCCAGTGATTCAAAGTATTGTATTTTCGCCGCACTTCCTTGTTTACGCGCCGCCATGTAGGATCTGTATGTACTCCAACATGGCCGACAGACCTCGTAACTAAGGAGATCGTGACGTAGGTGAGACCACTCCATAAATTCACAGTTGCAAAAAAGTGCATTCACCGAACCCTTCGTAATTGGAAAAATTAAATATGATTTCTTCAAAACACAGGTATATATTTTATTCGTGCACAAAATTAACCATGCATCAGTTGCACACAAAATCACTGTGTTCAAATAACAAAACCAACAAAACATGAATTTCACACAAAAACATAACTCAATGAATATTTACTGCGAATCAATGTGACTTTTGCTGTTGCCTTTCAGATACAAGTTCAGAAATGCGCGGCTTCACCTTGGCAAGTGCCACTCTCATATCATTTTCGCAACAAAGTCTGTTCCTTTTCTTAGTTTTTATGTCTACCATCCTCGAAAAAGATTGCTCGCAAAGATACGTTGTAACAAACGGTGTGAGTATCTCAAGGGCTTTCTTAGCAATAAGAGGGTATGGTACGATTTAGAGTCTAAATTAAAGAAATGTTGTATTAGACTGTATGGGAGTAACTGGAGCTCCTACTGGCCATTTGTTGTGTGTGCCACTTGATTAGCTTTGGTGGAAAATATTCCGCATTGGATTGTGATTAAAAGGAACGTTGCTCTTTAGCCCCAAACCGCCAAAGATGTTTTACTGGAATGAGGGCTTCTGGGTGAATTACACTTGTGTGATTCACTGTAGAGGGGCCTTTAAAGATTTCGGAAAGCTGCTTCACCGGTGCTCCTTGTGCTAGGAACTGGTTCGAGGGCTGACGAAGTAAAATCTTCAAATTCAACTGTTTATGATCTTTCACAAATATTTCATTAATTTAAGTTTTTTTTATTGTTTTCTACATTTTCTTTAGACTACAGATCCTTGCAACATTTTCCGCACTCAGAACGTGGAGCAGAAACAGGCAGGCTCTGAAGGCGCCACATCCACCTCTGCATGTTCACTGCTGGGTGAGTGCTGCACATCAGTTCTCCAACAGCTAATATCTGAGTCAGCTGCCGGATGGCACGACACGGACAAGTTTCACCTTTTCATGGCGGCCGTCTTTGTTCATCCTTTATCTTCTGGACATTTGCTTGCTTTTTCTACACCACAAAATAGTCTTACAGAAATGGTCGCGGCTCACAGCAGAGTGTGCCACAGAGTGAAATGCTGTGAACTACAGGGTGTGTTGTCTGTGAACAGCGTGCGAGCTGAGGCGTCGGGCCTCGCAGCTGGGCGTCCCGGCGGCGGCGCTGTCAGTCAAGATAATGCTGGAGAGGCTGATGGAGATCACGGGAAGCGAGGAAGAGGAGAAGAGGAGAGGGCTCCTCACGTCCTCTCAGCGAGTGAGTATCTGACAGTAAAGAGTTGATGATTTGTTTCTACGGGCCGTAAGAATCGAAGGTGAGCATTCAATCCGTCCCCTCATGCACGAGTAACAGTGCAGGAGTCACAGTGGCTCCCACAAACCTGTGAACAAAATCCTGAAGTTGAAGAAAGTGATTCAGTGTATTTAATGAGTTGGTCTGTTAGTATTAAATCAACTTTTGTCAATGAACATAACTCGTATAACTTGGAAATAAAGTGACAGCGTCTTTGAAATGTTTGAAAACAAACGTACGCAGCCGCCACTGGAATCTAATTCTACACTTAGTGTACCTGTAATTCTAATACTGATCTTTATCGGACACTGTGCACAGGTTTAAACAGAATGAGGACTAAACTAAACTATATATTGTCATACAGTTTCATTTTCAGACATTGTATATATTATCCAGTAAGTGTGTTGTTAAGATTTAAGTTATGCATGTGCAAAATCTCAGACCGGAAAAATCCCGGCGCACCCCCTGTGACCTTTGACCCATTTTGACCCATTTTTAGATATCTGCAAGTCTCAGCCCTTTGGTTTCTGTGGAAACCACTTTATAGCATACAGACAAATAAACTTTAAAAACGTTACTGCTGTCAACACATAGTCATTATTTTATACCAATTAGCTTTTCCCCCTTCTCTTCAGCTGTATGTGAGAGGGGACTCAGCTCCTTATTAGAATCAGGACAGACTGGAGGTCGTCTCTGAAAGAAGAGATGATGGACAAGCGGATGTTGGCGTCACTTGAGGGACCCACAATCCAAGACTTCAATGCTTAAAAGACCAAAGGATCTGTGGCAATTTCTTAATAAAAGGTGACTAAAAAAAGGCAACCATATGACCAGTTTTGGCAACCAAAGAGCTGGTGCCTGGTTACCAGCGGGGCAACCACTTTTAGGAGTTAGCGTCGACCCCTGAGACTCTTCTCCCACGATGTACAAAGTAAAATGGAGGAGCCATCGTAATTGAATGTCAGTATGGACATTCCCCGTTCAAATCAACATAGCAGGATGGTCAGAGCAGAGTCCATTTTCTAAGCAAACTTCCCGACAACCCGACTATATCTGTCGCCTTGCTGCTAGAGAGGAATTTGAGGATTGCTGGATTCCAATTGCTCCGTATTTCTGTCGGTAAGTCATAAATTGACGGTTGGCCAAAAGAGAGTTCTCAAACTAGTGAGTGTGACACGCTTTAAGGCCCCCTCTGACTTGTGTTGTCACCATAGCTACTACATTCGCCATGCTCTCTTAAACTCGTCAAATGACTGCGGCATTAATTCGATTAAATGTTATACATTAATACTGCGCAGTTTTGCCGAAAACATGCCAGTAAATCAGATGCCAGGCGCTTTTTCTTCAAACAATGTAGTGAGTGGATTCTCATTCTCATTTTGTGTCTCATGCACGGTGACTTTGTGTTTTCTTCCCACAGCTTTACTGCTGCATCAGCTCTGCATGCTGAAAATGGTCGTTGCGTCACATCTTGTTGAAAGATTACGTCTGCGGTTTAACATCTTTCTGCTCTGGATGCAGCCGCTAACGTCTCACGAGTTCCTCTTTCATTGCTGCGGGACTCTTGTTCTGCAGGAGGACACAAAGCACAAATGTGACACACGATGTAAAAACGTGTCCCGTCCCTGTCCTCTCTAGGTCCAGCTGTGCGTCCTGCTGGAGTCCAGCAGAGAACTGCTGTCACAGGGAGTCCTCTGCCCTAAACTGCTCTGGCAGGAGTACAGGAGGGATCAGGTGTGTGTGTGTGTGTGTGTGTTCGTGTTCAAACATTGACTTGATTACTTCTGATGAGGTTTTGCACAATTTGTAATTCCATGAAGTTACTTTAAAATGTTCATTCGTCCCTTTACAGTCGGTCTGAACAACAGGAAAAACTGTGCCTGGCTTTCTTATATACAGGATGTAGGAAATGAAATCTTTAATGTGGTGTTTTTACAGAGGCTACCCAACCTGGAGGTGGTGTACCATCTCCACTTTTGCAACATCCTCACCCTGAAGTACATCATAGAGAGGTAAGAAATATAAGTAGTTTAGTTTTTTTATGGAAAAAAGCACACAGGGATTACTATCATGCAGCAGTTGGCCTCAGAAGATAACAAGACAGAGAAGTATTCTACTTCAGTATATTTACTTCTGCAAACACTATCGAAGCATAGAAAGTCTTTTAAGGATTTAAATGTTAATAACTAACTGAATACACAGTTATGAAATGTAACTTTACTTCAGAACACTTAACTGAGAATTCTCTCAGTGAAACATTTTGCTTTAAAAGCAAACTATCTGCTTTATGTGGGTTGAGTGTGAATCTTCTGGTTATTTCAGAGACTGGAAGTAAACCGCCTGAATACATAAAGGTGATGTTCAAAGTAACAGCATTCAATGCTACAACTGAACTCGCAACAGAACACAGAGTTACAGTGTGGATGCAGAGAGCCATCTTTAAATTGTACACTGAGTTCAGTTAAACTAAAACACAACAAAGAAGTCACCCCGAGTTTGAGGAGAGTGAAAAAGCATGGCCGACACCTGCACCGCTCTGCAGCATATGAACTTGAACCCATCGCTTTGTTTCTCCATTCAGTGATGAAGAAGCGAGACTGTGGTTGGTGTCTCAGGTGAAGGCTCTGTGCGGTTGGACGCCTCCTCACGGAGACGAGGAGACCAAACAAGTTCAGCGGAAAGTGCTGTCAAGTAAGGACACTGGTCGCTCATCCATTCGTCAACATTACAATACTTCAAGCACAAAAGCTGCTTTGGATTTGGGAGACGTGATTCTTGGATGGTTTTGTCAGAGCACCTTGAATTTGGTGCTAAATGAGTAAAATTGTACAACGGCAGGCTTAGGAAAGATAGACTTGCACTTGTACTGCCAGGGTTAGGAGTTTTAAATGCAACCAACCAAGCTACAAAACAAATGCCCTCATGGCATCAAGTACACTCCGTTTGCTGCTGCTGAGGGTGATGCTGATAAGAGATCTCCTGTATTTCAGCTGTGGTTGGAGTCTTGGTGGGAAGTGGCTTCGAGCTGATCCAGGAGGCGGCAGCTGCCGACAGGAGGGCGTCCCTGCTCTGCTGCTCGGTGCTGGACGACATGCTCTTCTGTGAGTCTACGTGTTCCCTGTAAAGCACTTTGAGTCACACCTCTGGAGCCTTAACGCTATTTTCTACTTTTTTAAGAGCTAAGACGTCTAAGTATCTTAATACTTCCCTTATTTTTTTGTCTCGCTTTTTAACACTTTATTGTTTTTCCTCTTTGTCTTTTCCAGGGCTGCTAGACACCGAGGGAAAGAGTCTGCCGCTGCAGTGTGCTGGAGCAGGAGCTGAGCTATGGTTCATTGTGTTTTGTGTGTCTTATTAAGCGTCATGAAATCAGAAAGTTTGTTGAGTTTGAGGTCTCTGCCTGAAGAAAACAAAATCTAAAAAACAAACGGTTATCAAACATTTGGAGGAAGAACAAAATAATGATAAAATCGTCTCATATCAATTTTAATTGATCAACCACTTTTCTTATTGACATGACGGGGGTGTCAGCTGCCAGAGTTTTCCGACATAAAACCATAGACTGGGACTGAGATTGGGACACAGCCGTATGTAAGAAGTGGACGTAGTCATCGTGGCGTCACTCATTGGTTTGTGGACTGACGTTCTGAAGCCTTGCGTTCGGTGATTTTGCCGTCGCCATCTTGGAATACCACGGTCGCCATGTTGTTTTTTTCCTAAGCAATGAACATAAATTACCATATTTGGAATGCGGAGGAGTGACGTAGAGACATCATAGACGGCTCTGGTAGCAAGGCAAGGCAAGTTTATTTGTATAGCACATTTCAACAACAAGGTAATTCAAAGTGCTTCACATGAAACCATTAAAAGCATCAAAACACAAGGCAAAAGAAAAGGAGATTTAAAAACAATTAAAGAAACAGTGTAAGAAATAAAATGCAGTAGTAAAATGCAGAAATGCAGGAAATTGATTAATATATTAATTGAATGTGGTTCAATTAAAGGCAGCAGCAAACAGAAAGGTCTTCAGTGGCAGTGACCTGTCAATCACAGTAAGCCTGCCCTAAAGCATCCCCTGCTTTATGGTCTGTGTGACTCTAAATGGACCATAATGTACTAAATGAACATGCTATGTTGAAGAAGACTTGAAACTAGAGATTGAGACATAAACTCATGTTTACAATGTTTACTGAGGGAATAAATCAAGAGAGAAGTAGTCATCTTCTCATAGACTTCTATACAACCAGACTTCTTTTTGCAACCGGAGCAAAAAGAAGTGTGTGTGTGTGTGTGTGTGTGTGTGTGTGTGTGTGTGTGTGTGTGTGTGTGTGTGTGTGTGTGTGTGTGTGTGTGTGTGTGTGTGTGTGTGTGTGTGTGTGTGTGTGTGTGTGTGTGTGTGTGTAATATATATGTATATACGTATATAAATATACATATACTTATATGTATATAAATATACATATACGTATATGTATATTTATATACGTATATGTATATACATATACGTATATGTATATTTATATACGTATATGTATATACATATACGTATATGTATATACGTATATGTATATACATATACGTATATAAATATACATATACGTATATGTATATACATATACGTATATGTATATAAATATACGTATATGTATATACGTATATGTATATTTATATACGTATATGTATATACATATACGTATATAAATATACGTATATGTATATAAATATACGTATATGTATATGTATATACGTATATGTATATTTATATACGTATATGTATATACATATACGTATATGTATATAAATATACGTATATGTATATAAATATACGTATATGTATATACGTATATGTATATTTATATACGTATATGTATATACATATACGTATATAAATATACGTATATGTATATAAATATACGTATATGTATATACGTATACGTATATACATATACGTATACGTATATTTATATACATATACGTATATGTATATTTATATACGTATATGTATATTTATATACGTATACTTATATACATATACGTATACGTATATGTATATACGTATACGTATATACGTATACGTATACGTATATATACGTATACGTATACGTATATATACGTATACGTATACGTATATATACGTATATATACGTATACGTACATACATATACGTATATATACGTATATATACGTATATATACGTATACGTATACGTATATATACGTATACGTATATGTATGTAAATATACGTATACGTATATGTATGTAAATATACGTATACGTATATGTATGTGTGTGTATGTGTCTTGTACGCTGTTGGTCTCTGTTTCTTACCCCTCTGTCCCGTGTTTCACACAGGATTCAGATATTTGACGCCTCGTTGTGTGGAGTTTCAGTGTCAGTGGAGACCCTTCAGCATTTCTTCACACACTCGCTCACACAGACTCTCACTTACAAGCCTCGACTAACCGGTAAAGACAAGTTGTTGACCTTTTTGAACTGCTTCATGCTTGTTTTGGTTTTTCTTGATTCTTGATGCTTACACTTAAACTTACGATACAAATCTGGTAAGCACTTCAATTGGGCTCAGAAAAGGTTTGGGAAAAGTTTGAAATAAGTATCCTGATGCACATGTACATGCTGCTTTCATAGTGGGGAAAACATCTGAAGTGTAACAACTTAATCTCATATCCGCAGTGTCCGATGCCATCGCTCTGCAGAATGAGTGGACCTTCGCAAAAGCCAACCGGTTGTTGACCTCTCTGTTCCGTAAGGTAAATGTTAAAAGCAGAGCAGGTTGTAAACCATCACATAACAAGTTTGCTCTGATTCATGTGACTTTTTTACATGTAAGACTAGTAAGTGACTGACTGCGATTTCTATTTCATAACCTTGTAATTAAAGGTCGAGAAAGATCATTGCTAGATGAACAAAACACCCCGACAAATACGCCCACTATTTTTCAAAAGGCTGCTGAAAATGATGAAGATATAAATCACACAATGGCATAAATAATCATGTTGTAATGTCGACTTGTTCCTCCCTAAAGGCTCTGTTCACCTTTTTATTGTATTTTCTTCTCATCTGTTATTGCACTCTACAGTAAAGATAGTTAATGCACAGTGCTGAGCCCCATTTTATTTTAAACTAATCAGGCTTCAGGTGTACAGCCTTCAGCGCAGAGGAACACAGCATTGAGAGTATTGATTTATGATCTATTATGATGTTCTCACCTGCAACAGTATGTCAGTCTGTTAGTCACTCTAAGCTAAAAAGGTTACTGGAAGGGCTCTCTGTGTCTTCCGATCTTTGGTCTGCAGGGTCTGTTGTAACGACGCTAACAGTAACTCGTCTGCATTGTTCTTGTGCTCCTGTAACAGCTGGCTGTGATCTTCAGTGTGGAGCAGCTGCTGTGTCACCTGCAGCAGGTTTTGGAAACCCACGAGGTCAACTGGAAGCACGTCCTTTGCTTCCTCTCCACCCTGCTGGCTTACAACCCCTGTGCCCAGCTCAGCCTGAGAGGTAAACGCTTTTATACTGGTTTCGGAGTTTCTCATAGATGAAGTATTTTTGCACTGCCCATTTCAAATTAGAGAGGTGCTCTCAGTAGAAAATAGATCTCCGCCAGGTGTGTCTGCAACAACCACTGCTTAGTGTCTCACCCCCGTTCTAGACACCAATGAGCTGTAAGGCTTCGTAAAACACTTCATTCAAACTTAAAAACAAGCGACGATGTAAACTGTTCCCCACTTTGTCTCTGGGCGGTGATGCACTCAGCTGTGTTATCACTAGCGGCCAGGGGCCTGTTACGAGTAGTGAGTGTGGAGTCAGCAGGCAGTCAGTGGCAGCATAAAACACGCAATAAAAGGTGTTTTGGTAAAGGGTTAGTCACCCCAACCAAGAAAGCTTCTTGAAGGTGCAGCTGTAACTGGTCACCCAAAATAGTAGGCAGTTTTCTGCAGCAAATTCATAGCAGAAGTTATAAAAGCTTAACACTAATAAACTCATACGTCAGACTATGAACAGTAATTGACAGAAATTTGATGTGAAAAGGGCTTTGGGTCGTTTTCACCCCAGCGTTAAAAAGCTGTTCATGTCTGTTTGGTTTCTCTTCCTCTGCCAGAGCTGCTGTCCAGACTGCTGAGCTCCGCATTTGAAGGCTACGACCTAGACAACATGATAACTGCCTTCCTCTTGGCTCGACAGGGTGCGCTGGAGGGACCCGCCATCTTCCCCTCCTACAGCAACTGGTTCAAGGTTTCATATTGGCTTTTCAACACCACTAGTTTGGTTATGGACATGTTTGGATTAGTGCTGCTGATAGTGAGCGTCTTTAAGTGAGCTTAGCAGCATGACCAGCAGCTATTTTGGCGTGCATTCACCACATAAGACAATGGACATTTTTCAGATTGTTTAACAAAGGTGGATTGTGTGTCCGTGTGTATTAACCGGGTTGTTGTTCAAACCCATGATGCAACAGTTTACATGGTAATGGGATCGTCTGTTTTTGCAGTTTGTTGTTATTACAGATAGAGTTCCAGAGAGTTTGATAAGTCTTAAAGCACATCAATATGTATTAGTTTTACTCGTAGCAGTATACCTGTCTGCCTTTTCAGATGTCTTTCGGGGGAGGCAGTGGCTACCATGCGACCAGTAAGAAATCTCTGGTGTTTCTGCTGAAGTTCCTGTCTGACTTGGTGCCCTTTGAACCCCCACAGTACCTCAAGGTGACACTCTTCATATGTCTCTGTCTCTGAAACAGTTTTGATAGCCTCATTTCGCTAGACATAAAATATATGGTGCCTTTTGTATGTCAGATGAACCTTTAATGATCCCAAGTGGGGCAACTGTGGCTCAGTGGTAGAGCAGGCTCGTCCTTCAATCAGAGGATCGGTGGTTTGATCCCCGCCTCCACTAGTCCATGTGTCCTTGGGCAAGACACTTAACCCCAAAATTGCTTCTGAAAGCTGTTCCTGTGGTGTATGAATGGATATGAATGATTGCATCGTCCTGATGGGAAGGTTGCACATTGCATGCTAGCTGCTGCCATCAATGTGTGAATGGGTGAATGATGACATGGAGTTTTAAAGCGCTTTGAGTGGTCGGAAGACTAGAAAAGAACTATACGGTAAAGTCCATTCACCATTTAACTGGTTACTACAGCAAATAATAACAGGATTCAGAAGAAGACATACTAACATATTGTTCATACTGTATGTGGGGTATGATAAATGTATGCAGTATAATAAACCATAACTATTGAAAAAGAACTATGCAGGAATATAACTTAATACACACTATGAAGTCTGCAGCAGTGGTGGAAAGTTACAAAGTACATGTACTTCAGTACTGTGATTAAGTTTGAGGTACTTGTACTTTACCTCAGTATATCCATTTTATGCACTTCTACATCTGAAAGGAAAGTATTGTACTTTTTACATCCAACACATTTATCTTACAGATGTACTTTCTCAGATAATAAAACATCATCTTTCAAAACACAAGGAATTTTTAAATATCGAACAGTAGTTCTCAACCTTTTTGGTTTATGACCCTTTCTAAAACAAAAAATGAAATCTGTGTCAACTAACCGGTGTGAGTTGTGAACATTTCCCCTCAACTTCATAGATGCTTTCATATGAATAAACATTCCTTTCTGTTCTGTGGACTTTAAGTTAAGCTGTCAGCACATTACAAAATCTGGTGAATCAGTATTAATGACTGATTATCTGGCGAAAGCGATGTGCTTTGTGAACTCTGAGTAACATTTGTGAATTTGAGTTTACATGCAAGGCTGGGAAATGTGTATGCTAGCTAGCTATATGCTACTAAATACTCATACACTGGGTTTCAGCTGAAAAAAAGTGGTTTGGGGATTTAGTTTCTCCTTAAAGGTAACGCATCATCTTTTCCTTCAAACATTTTAGGGAAACTAATAAGCAGGTAAACATGTTTTGTTGTGCAGAAAATATAGTCTTTGTTGCCCTTTCTTGAGGCAAAATGTAAGAAAAATGTAAAACTTTACTCACTCAGCGGCTGGCTAGTTAGCTTTCTAATTCCATGTTTTCATGCTTCAGCTACAGACCATAAAAAGCACCACATGAACGTCTGTAGCAGTACTGAGTTTTTTCCTCTTTCCTAACCCATGAATCATCCCATGACCCCCCCAGATTTGTATAGTGACCCTTTGGAAGGGCACCAGACCCCAAGGTTGGAAACCACTGCACTAAACTACCTAAGTGTATAAAGTAAAACGAGCTCCACCATGACCAGCTTTAACAGTCAGATGCTGCTTACACAGTCACAGGGGTATGTCTTTTTGTGTAATGAAGACTTTATGCTTTAAGTATGTTTAGCTGCTAGTACTTCTGTACTCTTACATCGGTCATATTTTGAATGCAGGACTTTAACTTGTCAAGGAGTTGATTTGTTTATGGTTGTCTTGATACTTAAAGGCAAGGTGAAAAGCACCTACTTAACAACATATGCAAGTAGAATTACAAATAAATCAAGTTGTTTGTATTTTTATATCAAAATCCAAACGACTGTAAAACAATATATGATGCATGCTTTTGTAATCTACGACCAGCCAATTCCAACCATTAATGTCATGACATCATCCGTCAATCAATCTGTGTGGAGCCACAGTCCTCCGCTGCTCCGTATTGTGCTACATTCTAAGCCCGCCCACTTTCTTTTAGTGGTCCAATCAAATGCAAAGGATTTGATTCGAATACCTGTTAGTGTTCACTGCTGAAATATTCCATTTCACTGGGGAAAAACATCACAATAAGAAAGGAGATGCTCTAACTTCCAGTTCGCTGGGACTGAGTAGTGCTTCCAAGCTGGACTAGAAAGAGCAAAACTCACTGTCATTTTTACCCCTGGTAGGTTCACATCCTGCAGCCTCCATATGTACCTGTGAAACACCGCAGCCTCCTGATGGAGTACGTCACTCTGGCCAAGACCAGGCTGGCCGACCTCAAGGTAAACACCAAGGGATTTATCCTCAGCACATCATTACTGCGTTATTTAGACATTTGAATATTGAAAATAGACGCAGTCCTCCCAGATGTTTTGTGATGTATCCATGATTGTGTGTGTTTGTGTGTCCCACACAGTGGTGTATAAAGTACTCAAAAGCCATACTTGAGTAAAAGTAAAGATACCTTACTGGAAAACTACTCAAGTAAAAGTAAAAAGTCACCTATTAGAATACTACTTGAGTAAAAGTCTTAAAGTATCTGATATTTATTGTACTTAAGTACAAAAGTACTTTAGTATCAAAAGTAATTTTCTGATATTAAATGTACATCACAACCTGAACATTAAATGAACATCATAACCTGTTCATTGAAAGTAAAAGTACAAGTAAATGCTGTTAATAAAAAAGCAAAGGGTCAGAATTGTGAGAATGATGAAGCTTATTCTTTTAAGTGCTGTGGCACCATGACCAAGGACATGGAGCTGTGTTGACAATAATTGGGTTGGCTGTGATCCATCCAGGAGCAACAATGTTCAACATAATATATTGTACATAAGTATACTTTTGCATCTACTATGAACTTATCATCATAATTCTCCGAAAAGCAATATGACACTATGAAGGAGTTGTAACAGTGCGTTTATAAGTCTGCTCATTAGACTAGAGGATGTAGAGGCCAATGCATAATATTATGTTCAGCAAAACATATCCACTTGATGCATCAGGTCAGTGTTTTGAGAAAGGACACCTGCCTTGTAAACTCCTATGGGCCTGATTTGAACACAAAGGTTTTGCTGAAGCTGAATCTGCAATTGGGCGACTGCTACCATCATAACTCCATCTGATCATCCACAACATGACTCAAATATCAAAACATGATCAATGCTAAAGCAGCACCGAAAGTAACAACCCAGTCATTACTTGAAAGTGAAACATGTCCTGTTCATCTTCAAAAGAAGTTGGTTTTCAAAATTGCGAGAATTCAGTCTCGCTCTTCTTGGGCTGAAGACTAGTCCTGCGATGCTAAATAGTCTTTCACAGGCCGCTGAGGCAGGTAGAGGTGTGTTCAGCATCACAGACAGCTTGTGCACAGCTGCGAAGGATTTCACTAATGCTGCGCTCTCGCGGCTCCTGTCAATCCGTGTATATAGCTACAGCTAACGTTAGCCAACTAGTGCTGTACAACTGTCAACACTTCCTCAGCTCACTAACTCGCTAGCGATCCACTGGTGTTGGTCTTCGTCACCACCGTCGTTTGTTGCGGGAGTAGCAGGTGCTTCCATTTCGGCTTCCATCATGAAATCAGTCATCGTAGAGTGGAATTCTACTCATGTAGTCGCCCGCTAGCTTATAGCATCCTGGGAATCAAAACACCGCGGCTTTGAGAGCACTTGTTTGCAATTGTGCATTAACGTGATTAACCAATGATTTAACTTGCTGCTAGGACCACTGATTCACCAAACCTGCTTGCTTGCAGTCTGTGTTCCACCACAGTCCCCGACGCTGCTCTCAGGATTCATTTTGTTTCTAAAGATAGATTTGATTTTGTAGCGAGTAACGAAGGTTTCAGGGGAAATGTATCGGAGTAAAAGTA
Organism: Melanostigma gelatinosum; assembly: GCF_949748355.1. Taxonomy (NCBI): domain Eukaryota; kingdom Metazoa; phylum Chordata; class Actinopteri; order Perciformes; family Zoarcidae; genus Melanostigma; species Melanostigma gelatinosum. The sequence goes on along the minus strand of NC_136635.1, from coordinate 270,294 downwards.
CCGGTTTTCTTTGCAAAATGTAGTGAAGTAAAAGTAAAAGTCAACAGAAATATAAGTAGTAAAGTAAAGTACAGATACCCAAAAAAACTACTTAAGTACAGTAACGAAGTATTTCTACTTCGTTACTATACACCACTGGTCCCACATGCAGGAGTCAGTGGAGGACATGGGTTTGTATGAGGATGTTTCTGGTGCAGGCGGAGCATCATTGCAGGTAACGGCAACACCCAGTGATATGTTTGTGTCGTCGGCAGAGAACGCCCTTATTTTGACGAGGCTCTTTTAATTTTCCGAGCTCAGGAAAGTGTCAAAGATAATTGAGGCAAACATTTCAAGCATCGCGCTTCAACTAAGATTTGAGAAACCAGAAAATCTTAGCAGGCATCAATGATGCAGTGAATTACAGGAATCAACCGCTAATCAAACCTCTTGCAGATGTGATTAGTTTGTGTTCTAAAATCCTGTTTGAAACGTTTCAATTCCTGAGTTTTGGTCGCTGTACCAAAGCAGTCAATACTTAAAAAAGAAATACAAATATATTTTCTACAAAGCTCTGTGTTTTAATTATCAAAGGAATCTCGAGATTTTTATTTAGATAAATGTCTATTAAGTCACTATCTATCGCAGAAGGAGGTAACACAATGGAGAGTGAGCCCTATCGACTTGTTTTTCAAAATAACATCCCCCATTTCCTTCACTGTATGTTAACAGGAAACTAGGGGGCAGACCCAGCTTTTTAAAATAATAGCCCTCAGAAGGTATCTGCATCTCAACAGGGAATAATAAATACTGGGTGTTTGTGGTGACATTCTCAGTAAAAAAAAAAAAAATGCTGTATTACAGTTTATCACCGTTAAATAAACAATTGATAGAACTATGCACACAATTCTAAAAACTTGAAGATCGTGTATAAACAAAAAGATGTCAGACTGCATTGTTTTCACTCCAACATATATCAGAATAGAATGTCTAAATCAACCAGGACTAATAACAAGCATCCATACGATTACTGCCTAACTGGAGGCGCTCACCAGATGGAGCGCGTACATTAAGGCTGAGTCCTTACTCCTTATGTCATCCCCTTTCTCTCTCCCCTGCCGTTCCTGTTTGTCTCTCTCACTATCAAATAAAGAACAAATGCCAAAAAAATGATCTGACTAGACATTTAATGCCGACATAGACCCTTTAACCGCCGACGTCATTTAGCTCCAGTCATCCAGTTAACAAGCTTTACACATTGAACTCAAACTGTTTCCAGCATCAAAATGTCTGGTTATTGGATGATTGGTCATCAGAATCGATATTCCTACAGCAGACTACAGAATTCAGACAGGATTACGATCAGGGCAGCAGGTGTTTCAGTTTAACAAGTGAACATGTTAACTGGTGACTCTCGGCCAAATGTGTCCGTGGTTGGTAGATAATAAGCACAGATGAGGTTGTATTTCAAATTGATTGAAGTCTTTTACGGGGACACCTACGTGTTTTACTGGTGTTTTCAACAGCTGCCGTCACTACGAGCAACCATGACTCATTCGGCTGAGAGTCACCAGTTAACACGGTCACTGGTTGAACCGAAACCCTCTGGCTGCGAGCTATTAACCGTGTTGACTGGCACTGGACTGTTTGTAAAGTCCGTTTTAAAAGTGAATAAAGTCAAACCTCTGAGTCTTTGTCCTGGTGTTTGACGTTCTGTACATGAACACGTTGGATCATCTAGAGACTTGTAGCTCATAATGTCTCTCTGGTGTAATGTTACACGCTAGCTTTGTCCACTAAATACATGTTTAAACCCTCCCACTAAATACTGGGCCACTAGCTAATGTCTTGTCTTCTACCCACTAAGATAGATCTGGAAAGTCACTCTTTTTAGGTTGCATTCACCATCTTGGCTGGTTAATGCCCTTGCACAGCTTGACAAGAAAACTGCGGGCGTCATCATTTTAAAAAAACTTTAAAGGGGTCCATTGAGCACTTTACAGTTTTAGGACATGCGACACATTTCGGTCTGTACCAAAAAAGAACCGCCGATTCATATCTAGCTCTAGTTCCAGCACGCAGACTGTGCAATGTTTTCATTTGCATCGAAATCTGTATTTCAGCTGATGTTTTTTGTTATCTCAATAATGTATAACAGCGTGATGTTTGTGTGTGTGCAGCCCCAGTGCCCGGCCGTCCAGGATGTGGAGAAGGCAGTGTCTCTGTTTGAGAGCACAGGAAGAATCTCTGCCACAGTCATGGAGGCCAGGTATTCAGCCACATCGTCACCTCAGCACATTTATAAAGTACACAACAGGTCCTTTAGACAATCTGGGTGTCATGTAGATGTGAGAAGTGAGTTAGACGGAGACACGGACGGATTATTGACACTCCTGTCCTCCCCCAGTATTTTCCGGAGGCCGTATTTCCTGGCGCGGTTCCTCCCTGCTCTGCTGACACCGAGGATGGTGAGCAGCTCTATCTCACTGTTACACTTTCTCCGATGTGAAGCGAGTTTATCTGACGCTGTCTTTAAATTCCAGCTTCCCGTCAAAGCTGACGCTCGGATGAGTTTCATAGAGGCTCTGAAAAAGTGAGTTATTATCAGAAGCTTGTGAAATTGCTCTTCTCTTTTCTCCAAGGCAACTTTTTTTTAGACTTGAGTTTATATAATTTGATCCTGTCATGTATTTATTGTCTCCCAAAATGTATTCCTTTATCACTTTTAATCTCAGAAAACTTTTAATTTCGCATCACTGCTTGTATATGTTGTGTTTGTGGACCTGATCAGAACAACCATCAGATTGTGAATGTTCTTTACCAATCATGTTTAACTGTGATTCTTCTGTATTTTCCCTGTTATGACACTTTGTTTGTCTGCATTCAGGGCAGATAAGATCCCTGCTGCACAGTATTCATCGTATGTGGAGTCTTGCCAGAAACAGAGGCAGCAGGACAGTAGGTCATTCGCTCATTTATTGTAGTGGATACTCACGAAATCTGATTTAGTCTAAGAATGCAATTAGAAAAACAACCACATACAAAGCAGTAAAACATTTTATTTCATGTGTGTAGTTTTATATTTGCTTCATAGTAGTTTAGAAGGTTATGTCATACAGAAATGACAATATTTGACAATTGAATATATTGATGCTTTGTCTGAAATTCCCGAGAGTGGCTCAGCTTACTTCCCAGTACGAACTCTTGATTAGCATATTTTTTAACTAATTTGGTTCTCAAAGTTGTACAATCCATTAATAGCCGAATGTAGAGCCATTTTACCTTCCTCATCCATGTGAATGAGACTGGACCTCGGGCTGGGAGGCGGGGTTAAAGGAAAGGCTTGTGCTCCGGAAGATCCGCTGAATTTCTGCTGAATTTCAGCTTAATTTCATATTTGGAAGTCAAACTTTTTTTTGCTTCATGCGCCACTGAGCAGCTTTCATAGGAATGAACATGGCTCCGCCTCCAACTCTGTATCCACTTCTCTTCATGCATCCGCGGTTCTAGATGGGACTCAAAGCGTTCGTGTTTTCTTCCAGGAGAGTTTTATTTTCTCTATGCACTCTAAAGACAAGGTACATTTATTGTGTGTGAGCAAGTTATGTCAAATTAAAACTCACCTGGAAGAAAACAACAATTACAACACGTTTTCACAGAAAAGAGGGAGAGAAATCTCCTGGCAAACCTTTTTTCACCTGTTCTTAAGTCATGAACACAGGAGACAAAACTATGTACATCAAACGTAGAAAATTGATCAACAGAATTTTATTTGACTCACAAGTTGCCTCTCAGGGCTTCCGTATAGATGTAATGTACGACAAACTGAAATAGCCCATAACTGCATTTACACTGTGTTGCATTCCCAGGAGGTGCAGTGTGTTTGGACACCAATGATGAGCCTCTGGAGGTCCTGAAGATTCAGCTGCAGGAGTTCACAGAGCTGCTTGTTGAGGGGAATGATGGAGGTAGGCAGATATCGACAAAGGACATGCAGCACAGCACATCACACACAGAGATGTAGTCAGGACTCCAAGATTAGCCGTTATACAATGAGAAAAACCTTTAAAGACAAGTAGACACTCACTGTACTTTTTCTTGTCCCTGTGATTGTTTGGATGATCTCATTTGCTCAGGTGTGAACAGAGACTGGTGGTAGCCAATGAGATAGGAGTTTATAAAGAGCAAAAAGGAAGCGTTGAAAGAAAGACGCTCCAGCTTTGTTTCTTTCTTTCTTTCTGTGTTAAAGGAACACGAACGTTTACCCAGTAAAACATTTTTTTAAATGATTTGATAGTTTTGTTTGATTGTTTTGGGGAAATGTGTGTAATTTAGAGTTTTTCTCTATAATTGAAATAGTTTGAACTCTTATGTTCCAGCTGTATGCAAAAGTACTTTTCAGTTGTCAAGCATTTCATTCACATAGGATTATACAAAAATAGGTGTTACCTGTTTTTGTGTTATTTTTCATATTTACAAATAGTTTTTCAATTAACATAAAACATGCTATAATATTCAATATTGAGATAAAAGTGCTTTGGCCATATCACCCAGCTCTACAATGAGACTGCACTGTGAGGCTGTCTCTTTGAATCCCTCATCTCCACACCTGACCTGTACCCTCAGAGATGTCTGCCCAGCTGTCCAGGATCTCACACACTCTGAACGTCATCTTTCCCGGCCGCAACGATGAGCCGGTTGGAAGGACGGTCATCGAACTCCACACGAACACCCCGCTGTCCCCTGAGCTCCACGTCAAAGTATGAACTTCTCTCTCTTCATCAGTGAGCCGCATGTATGTCAGCATGTATTCTTTCATTCTCTCCCTCGTGTTCTCAGGTCGTCCGCATGATCCTGAGAAACTTCTGCCAGTGCGTGCTCGACGCTTCCAGAGCAAACCCTCCGAACAAGTGAGCGCTGCAACTTTTTTAGGAAGTCTTGCGCTAAACAAGAAATAAAATTATTGTCAGGGTATGAAAAATTGGGGGGGAAAATGCCACAAATGTATTGAGTAGCATTTAGTGGCCATACATATACATGTATCTACATACAGCAGCTGGAGGGAAGCATTAAAGGGATAGTTTGGTTGTATGAGGTACTTACCAATATTTACTTTTTTTGACATGCACCAAATATTCAGTTTATTTAAAAAAATACAATATTCCTACTAATCCTTTTACATTGCTGATGAAAAATAAATATTCCACTGAAATTCACGTTTACATGCAGCAGTGCATACTCCCTCTTGAAAAAGAAGTCGTTGCAATATTTGCGCATATCCAAAAACCTGTTGATAGCCAAGTATTTCTTAATGTTTAAAAGTAGTGTGTTTCTCTCTGTCACCAGAGATGTGGGGTTTTGTTTTGGGCGTCACTGCATCGTGTTAGCTAGTTGGTTTGTGTGCAACGCACAGAGGCCATGTGGAGCATTTGCGAAAAAACAACATGGCAACGGCCGTATTCCAAGATGGCGACGGTGAAATCGACGAACTTGAGACTTCAAAACATCAGTCCACAAACCAATGAGTGATGGCCACTTTTTATATGCAGTCTATGGTTGTATACATTTCCACAGAATGCTCCTAAAACCAGAATAATATTGGCGTCTCCTACACTTCTTAGTGGGAAAATTCTCCATTTGGAATAAGCAATTACAAACAGAATATGTTTACATGAGCATTATCAATTTGGAAAATTGTCATATTCTGAAAATAAATGGAATATTAGTGTGCATGTACAAGGCGGTCGTTTTCTGGGAATTAACAGATTCCATCTGTGTTATGAGATTGCCTCTTCCTTTTTATTTATTTTTTATTTTTTATGTGTGATAAAGTGATTACAAAGCAAATGCAGACAAGGGCATGAACTCCCAAAGAACTGAGGGGATAATACAAAGTAGGACAGAGGACAAAACAAAAGGGGGACAAAAGCAATCTGAGGAGTTTAACACAGTTTCAGACAGATGGGTATGAGAGGAAAAATGGAGGTCCTGCGAAATGGATGCAGATGTGTGTGTGTGTGTGTTCTCTAATGTGTGGTCAGGGTGTTGGGGGAGCGAGTGGTATTGAATATATATATACATTTAAAATGGTGCAAGGAAGGAGGGAGGAAGCAAGAAAAAAAAAGAATGGAATGAATAAATTATACTAATGCCAATTAAAGTACACATACATATAACATAAATGAATAACTCCAAACAATAAAATGAAATAAAAAAAATCTTTAAATGGCTATAATCATGTATAAGTATGTGTGTCAGGTGGGCAGTAGTGGGGGGGGGCAGAAACCAGACCAGAGCATCACGGGAGCCACCCCAAAGCGCAGGTATAGCAGCAATGTGACTGGAGCCGGAGGTGTAGAGCCTATTAAATTACTGTTTTTGGTCTGCCATTGCCATCAACTGACTAGATACTTCTCCATCATTACAGACAAAGCCCGTGGGCCTCCAGATTTGTCAGTGCACTGCTTGGCAACACGCAGCTCCTCTCCGGCCTCATACACGGACTCTGGGACCTATTTCATAACCAGGTACACAAATCCATATTCCGATGTCTCTACATCTGTATTTTGCTGAGTGCCTGTTACCTCCCACCTTTTTGGACTACGTTAAAGTTACTTCACCACTTTATTCCTCCGCGCTGCTCAAACGTGTAGTACATGCACTCTTCAGCTTCACGAACCTCTTCTGTCCAAAAAAGGCGGCGGCGCTGAGCGCCGCCCACCTACTCGGCCTGGCGGTGTTTGCGGTCCATCTCCACGCCTGCATGCCCCACGGTCCTCTGGTCCAGCTGTTCCCGCCCACACTGCCGGAGCCGGTTCGCGTCGGAGAGGCGCTTAGCTCAGCGCTGGTCTGCAGCACACACTCCAACATGCTCTTCTGTGTCAGGTGAGGTTACGTGTGGATTCCTTGAACGTTTCTTGTGTTGCCGGTATGTGACACTGGCGTCTGGGCCGGCTGCCACCTTCACTCACAGTCTTCTCGTTGCCGTCCAGGTTGTGTGTGGCAGCTTTGTGTTACGGGATCTGCAGAGGGGACTCATTGCCTCAGCAACAACAGCAGGACTACATCCTCAACAGCTTCTATAAGAAGGTGTCTTTTTCATCTTACTTTCAATAATGTCATGAGGTTTGTGTTACTTAAAAATCTCATAAGACTCACACCGTGAAAGGGCAATTTGGGAAAAGATACATTTATTTACTTGTAAAAAGATAAAGCAATAGTAGAAAGGTGCTGAGGTGTTGTACTTAAAGAGTAACTAAACCCCCAAACTTTTTTTCCAGCTGAAAACCACTGTATACGGTTCAAATCGTGACATTTTAGTACAACGTATTTGAATTCTTCATATTGTGTTATAAATATAGATAGCGACTGCCCCTTACTTGTTAAAACCCGGCTATTGCAATTGAATTTAGCTATTGGCTGATCTGGAGGCAGGTGATGAATATGGAGGCAGCTTTCATCACCAACAAAGATTTGTTTTTAGATGTTAAAATCTTCATTTGAGTAAATGTTTTGCTGCCAAATCAAATAGTTTACAGGATATTCAACCATCATTTCTTTATAATGCATTTAATACTTGACTTTTTTCTTTACTGGGCTCTCATAGTCTATGAATATGAGATATGAGTTTACAGATCATTACAATCCCTCCTGGTCATTGTGGAGGTTAGTTTATGGCTTTTTGTCGATTACACCTACAGTCTATCAAGGCAAGGCAAGTTTATTTGTAAAGCACATTTCAACAACAAGGTAATTCAAAGTGCTTCACATAAAACCGTTAAAAGCATCAAAACACAAGGCAAAAGAAAAGCAGATTTCAAAAACAATTAAAAAATTTAAAAACAGTGCAAGAAATAAAATGCAGTAGTAAAATGCAGAAATGCAGGAAATTGATTAATATATTAATTGAATGTGGTTCAATTAAAGGCAGCAGCAAACAGAAAAGTCTTCAATCTTGATTTAAATGAGCTGAGGGTCTCAGCAGACCTGCAGCTTTCTGGGACTTTGTTCCAGATATGTGGAGCAGAAAAACTGAACGCTGCTTCTCCATGTTTAGTTCTGACTCTGGGAACAGAAAGTAGACCGGTCCCAGACGACCTGAGGGGTCGGGATGGTTCATAAGGTAGCAGCAGATCAGAGATGTATTTTGGCCCTAAACCATTCAGTGCTTTGTAAACCAACAGCAGGATTTTAAAGTCAATTCTTTGTTGGACAGGAAGCCAGTGCAAAGACCTCAGAACTGGAGTGATGTGGTCCACCCTCCTGGTCTTAGTGAGGACTCGAGCTGCAGCGTTCTGAATCAGCTGCAGCTTTCTGACGGACTTTTTACAGAGACCTGTAAACACACCTGTAAATCTAGGCACAGAGCAAGTTGCTTAAAAAAGCGTTGAATGCAATTTGCATACAACTCTTAGGCCAAATCCCACACTCATGAACTCACAGACTTTGATGCGAGTTCTTACAAAGTCCGTGAGGGTTTAGGGTTGTCCCTCCGTCAAATCATCAAGTGCATGAAGGATCTCTCGCAGACATTTTGAGCCCTTTAGGAACACTTTCTGTAAGTCTGCATTTTTGCAGGCTTTGCCTGTGGGAATTACCCACAATTCATGGCGTTGTGACGTTAAACGCGGGAACACCAGATGAAGCCGGGTTTAAGATGGTCCATAAAAGCACAACTGGTTTATTCATCAAACTTTAAATTTTGTATTTTAACAGTTTTGACAAAATCGAGTGAATAGATTATTTCACAATTGCCTCTTGCCCTCATGAGGCAAGAGCCTGGAAGACGTTCAGATCGGGGAGTAAAAATGATAAACTATTTTTAAAAAAATACCCTGGTAACGTGATATGTCGCAGCAAAGTGCTGTCTCATTCGCATTTACACCACTTCAAGCCCACGCAGCCTCTCACACGCAACCATTTATCAGACGACGCCAGTTAAGTCCCTGAGGGTTCAGGGTTTAAGGCCTTTAAGGGGGGACATCAGGATTGGACCTTAAGCTCTCTTCAAAAAGCAAAACATCAGCCCTGGATCAACCATGGCGCTGGTCCTTAAAGGCCAAGAGTGTAGAAGAGCTTATTAGCTTATTTTTCAGTGACTACTTCCAAAAATTCACACAAACTCAAAGATGGGTTCAATTCAATAAATACAGTAGTGCTACTGGCATAAATGGGGGTGAGGTAACCCTGAAACGGGTTAAGTCTTTATCAATAGAATTCACAAAGTAAAATCTCAAGTTACACCCCCCCTCCCTTCCATGATCCCTCTGAGTTAACCCAGCCCCCTTTAAAATCCTGTTAAACCCACTTTACCACACTCACTAAGGGGTGCTACATTAGCAATAATACATTTGCTTATGTCATTGACCACACAGAGACCCAGAAGAGGCCAACCAGGGGCAGCAGTGTCGGTGGCCACAGCTTCAGCACGGGCTTGTCGCCCTCCCCCTCACGCTCTCACGACCTCCACGCCGAGGAAGGCGAGGAGCCTCAGGAGCCGGCGACTGTGGATCGGGAGAACTCGTTCGAGGATCTGGAGCAATTCCTAACCCAGTTGGAGTGGGCCCCGCTCCACGGCGGCACGGACGACCTCGGCTTGGATTCAGAGCTGACCTTCGACCCCGATATGCAATCAGAGCAGGAAGAGGGCAACGCGCAGGAGCTGGAGATGAGGGCACTGACAGAACACCTGAAGGTCGTTGTCAAAGACATTCACATCGCAATTGGTGAGCGCGATGATTAAGGATGGATTGGTTGTGCGAAGAAAGTTTCTTACTGTGCTGTGTCTTGTTGAAAATCTTGAAGTCTGAATTTTACATTAACAGTCAATGTAAAAATAGTTTGTTGATAAATGTTTCTTGTGTTTCAGATCAGCTTCTGTCACTGTGTTTGCTATCCTTTGAGTGTCTAAACACAGCCAGCTCTAAAGACCTGTGCCTCGCCAGCATAGAGGAAGCCTTCTTCACGCCGCTGTGGAGCGCCCTGGTGGCTCTTTTCCGGTACTGTAGCCTACATCCACCTAACATGTCTTTGTACTTTAAAGCAGCGGGCCGCGGGCCGGTACCAGTCACGCTGTTGCCTCTTATGTCTACCAGAGGTGCGGCTGGTAACTAAAATGATGATGGGACGAGTCAGCAAGCTATTAGCGAGCTAATGTTAGCAATGGCTTAGCAAGCTACTGTCGTTAGCTAATGCACTTCTAAACACAATACGGCATAGCTTTATCCACATTCCACGATAACACAAGCACACTGTCTTAATCTTAATTTGCAGCACTTACAAAAGCACTGTTGATTCGCGCTTAAACATAATGGGAATTGCTATGCCAAAAGATCCATGTTTGTTTGCTTACAAAGATTTTGACTGCAACCTATTTCTGACCAACAAGATTTTTTTCTATTGAGATGTTTACTGATGTGTTTACACTTGGTTGCCGGTTTATGAGGTTCACCTAGTTAAAAATCACCTGGTCTAATACTGCAATCCTGCAATAAATATGTGTTGACAAGTGTTTCTATTATTTTGTCCACTCCATTGATATCAATGTGGGCAGGCTAATAAACAGAAACGCCTCTTTGTAGAACGCAATACAGTTCAATGCCAGTTTGTAGATGCAACCACGTTTTTGGGCAGAAAATCTGAAGGTTTGGCATGAATTGTTTCCTGTATGTACAGTGTGGGTCATGACCAGTGTGTGGCAGTGCTACTCCAACTATATCAGCCTCTTCCCAGCTTCTGTTGCTGGTTTGATTCTCATTACACTCAAAAAGACTTTAAAATAATCCGTTGTGTTGCAAAGTTAACAGTACGACCATTACTGACTTCTACTAAATGTACATGTACTGCTTCTCACATTTTCACGGGACATATTTCAATACCATCCACATATGTGTCGAGCTATTTTCTGTACTTGCTACAGTCGATGTGGACATGATTTGTCACTGCAGGAAAAGCACATGTGCAACTGATAATAGTTGCTCGTTTCCAGCATTTATTATAATGCATTGGAGCAATTCATAATGATTTTAGCAGACCTGCCAACCTGTACGCATCTTGTGTTGCAGGCATGTATTTTGACAATAAAGTACGCTGGTATAAGTTGTTAAAGGTACCCAAAAAGCCAGTTGCTTTTTTTTTTTTTTTTTTTTTCTTTCTTTTGTATATAAATATAGCAGTGCTTATTGAGAGACATAGGATAATATTTTCTTCATCTGATAAAAAAATGACCAAGGGCGTACAAAAGCTTTTAAAACGTCAGTCGTGCCACACTGTGTGGATCTAGAGTTTGCTGCAGGAAGCCTCCCAAAACAGTAATGCATTGTGGGGACAGCAGGGATTCACGTATCTGATGGTACTGCCAAAAAAAGAATACATTTCCTCCAGGGTTGGCAGAATACTTATTTTGACTCTTCTGTCAAAATCTGTGCTGTGCAAAAGGTCAGCACAGGGTGGGAGGTTCACACTATCCCCCACTCCCAGTTCCACCCCCCCCCCCCCCCCCCCCCTCCTTCCACATCCACAAGGATGAGGGCCCTGACAGGCTTCCCACCCATGAACACAGCCAGTTGGAATACCAAAGTCACTCGAAATTAGGCCCCTGCACCACCACCTGTTTTTTTTCTTTTTTTTTTTTTTTAATGTCCTGTGATCATATTGCTTTTGATGTTTTTTCATCTTGGCAAAATAATAAAATGTGGAATGCTTGAAAATTTTCAAATTAAGTACTTTGTAACGACAACTTCATCGCAAACACCGTTGTTCTTCCAGAATGCCTGGTAGTGTTCCTCACTCCCAAACAGCCGCCGCTAAAATGTCTTCCCTGTCTGATAACCTTGTGTCTGTCTTCCTCAGGAGGGTCCACAGGGAAAGGGAGCAGGCCTTTGAGGAGAGTATGAAGCTGTACCAGGATGCTTCGCCAGCGGACCTTGGGGTCCCCTTGAAACTGTTCCCCGGAGACCCCGGCGCACTGCAGGGTTCCTACCCCTACGAGTCTGCTGTTCAGGAGCTCAAGCTTCTCATCAAAGACTGCTGTCCCCAGAGGAAGTTGGAATGTATTGGTGAGTCAGATTGTATTGTTGTTTACTTCATAAAGCCAAAGCTGACTTTCAGGACAGATGGCTGCTCTTACAGAGTATCAATTCAACCCGAAGGAGGCAACCCATGACTTCAGTTTTGGTGCTGACTGTCATCCTTTCCAGTCTGTCATTCTCAAGGTATCTGCAAAGTGACGAAGCTTTGGATTTAGTTCACTCGTCAAAAAGTAAGTTAGTTATAAAGGGTTTCGAATTTGACTGCATGCTGTCAGATCTTCTACATCTATGAACTAAAGTGGGATTGTTTGCTCAGTGGATTGTGGTCACACCTCTTTTTTGGAGTTTCAGTCTGCACCTGTAGCTACTGCTAGCCACAGTAGCTAGGAAGGTCATTGGGCTCATGTAAGAGCAGACTGGTTCTTGGACAAGTGATTCAGGAGAAGTTGCCACATTCACCAACTTTCTCTTATGAGCACATTTTACGAGTGGTCCAGACTTGTCGTAGGAGTCTTCTGACATTAGTCTCAGTTATCCAAGCCTACGTTTTTCACCAATGGATTGTATGTATTATTACTTTAAAGCAATTTTGAAAACCGATATTAATTACACTTTAAAATGATGTTGACATTATCTTGTTTGACTTATAGGTTGATTTAATTCTAAATATGTTCATTTAAATTGTCTATTGACTCTATTGTATAACACTACAATATCATTAATGATGGGACCCCCTCCTGTTGCAGTCATCGATCGCCTTGCAGCGAGAGGTTTTTCCTATTGAACCATTTCTGCATATTGTAGATATTGTCTGAGGTTTTATATTTCTTGCTTTCTGCTGATGTTTTGTTACAGTTCGGACATTGCGGCTGATCTGTGCCTGCGCTGAGGATTACAGGTGCCTTCATGTGGTGGACTGTACCCCAAAAACAGCCGCCATGTGAGTAAATCATCAGCTAAATGCCAACTCTTTTTGGGGTTTCTGTGTTTGGCGTCACTGCAGCAAATATAAAATCACTCGCGGGGGGATTTTTAGTGGGAAATGGAAAAAACAGTCAAATAAGACTCATGACATGACAAGTGATACAATGCAATACAACAGTTGGAGAACTTTTACAGAACAGTGAAGGACTGTCGGGTTGTGTTATCCTTTTTAGTTGAATTCCTCCAAGTGCACCTCATTAAACTTCAAAATAAGAGCCCTTTCTCTGTTGGCGCCGTGCTTATAGGGAGTTAAATACCGTCCAGTGGAAGTACCCAAACATCACCATAGGACTCTCTGCCTTGTTAGCTGCCCTGTCAGATCTCATCAGTGCCCAGTTAAGCCCGGCACAGCGGGGGTTGTGCGAGGTCTATTGCCCCCCCATAGAGTGTCTCTTCCAGGCCAGGCCTAAAAGTGGGTCGGGCTGTCTGGGTTTGGAACAGACCCAGGGCCCAACGAGGGGCTTGGGGAGAAGAAGTTTTGTGGAATTCATGATGATGCAGTGTCAGAGACACACAAAGGCTTACTGGGTTGTAGCACCCATTGTGGAGAACATGCAGGGTGTTGTGGACTACATTTTTTAATTAGTTTGTGCAGACAAAGTTTCACTAAAAACAGTTTCCTCTGCATCCACACTTAATCGCATTTCAATGGGAAACTTCTTGTTGTGGCTTGACATTATCCCGTGAACCACACCCATGAGAGAAGCAGTGCTGCCCTTACAGTTAACCTCATCAATGCTTAGTTTATTTCTCACCTGTGAGTCAGTAGACTGAAAATACTGTTGCATCAATGTTGTACAAGCAGAGACTTCTTTTGAACTTACTGTAAACAAACAGAGCTAGTGTTTGTTCCAAGGTGGCTGTGGATCTTAGTTCTAGAATATAAGCTTGTTCTGGGTTGTTTGGAGAGCCAGTCTTAAGTGAAGGTTGGCAGTGCTCGACAGGAAAGCTTTGTTTATACTCGCCTCCGCAGACAGCGCGTGAGTTCTGAGCATGCACAGGCGTTCAAACTCTGCGCTGCGTTACTCTCCGAAAAGCCAGAGGGCACACAAACAAAGTGAACTGTGAAGAATCAAAAAGACAACGGGTACAACATTGTAACCCAGAGACATGACCATAGACTGTAGGTGTAACCGGCAAAACGCCATAAACCACCTCCACAATGACGAGGAGGGATTGTAATTGTCTGTAAAGTCATATCTCATACTCATGGACTACTGTATTGCCGTTGTACAAGCCCTGTAAAGAAAAAACATGCATTATAAAGAAAATGAGGTTGAATATCCTGTAAACAATTTGATTTGACTGCAAAATATTTATTCGGATGTCGATTTTTAAGACTCGTTTCTAAAGCATCTAAAAACAAAAAAAAAGTGAATTCTACTGCGAAGCATGTACAAACCACACGACATGTTTTCGTGTCACATTTTCATTATTAAGCTGTTGGGCAGGAACCATGTTTTCACACAACCAAAAGATGATGCCTGGTTGTCGGCCTGGTAACCACTTTTAAAAGTTAAGTGTTTTAAAAGGGTTGAAAACTGTTGAACTTGAAGCTAGTGGATTATGTCACCAACATAACCAAAGGGTTTTTATGTGTGTATGTGCACATCAGTAATGCCTGTAAAAGTCCTCCGTGGGTTTCACTGCACTCTATACAAACACCCAGTATCGGCAACAAATCCTGTTCCTCCTCCAGAGTGTTCTCTGATATCTTGTCTTTTTTCATACACTCTCGTCCCTTTTCTTTCCCTCTTTTGTTGGATCCACTCATGCTCTTTTGGAGAAGGTCTTAGGCCATGTCTCCTGCTCCGTATCTGTCTTCTTGTATTGGAACACGCGTGAAATGATCGGAGACGGCAGAGCGGACGAGTTAACCGGGCACTGCTCTTCTCAAAGCTTGGAAAAGTAAAGCAAACAGTTGTGAGCTTGAAGGATTTGTGCATGTGTACTCTCTGTACATGGTAAAATATACAACATGTAGTGCCACGAAATGAAAACTGAATCATGCTGTTTGTTTTGTTACCTGGAGACATGAGTCAAACACAGCCAAACCATGCAAGGGACGCGAATAGACGATCTATTTGTTCTTGTTTTTATTGTGGACACCAGGAATGCGTCATGTCTGACATCTCTGCATCTTCAATCATCTCTGGAAAGGCTGCTTTTGATTCGTATCGTTTTAATCCTCATCAGGCTGCATGATTTTCACCTAAAGAACAGTTGTTTTTCAATGACAATCTGGCACTACTAGCTCATCATTTCTGAATGTCATAATCTTGCCAGTGGCCACTTCCAGCTCTGATTCAATAAAACCTTTCTAAGGGGGTACATTTAGACTGTGTACTTTCCTGCCTCCGATGTGCCAGTGAAGGTTTTCTGTCCTGATTGCGGCTCAGTCCAGGCCAATATGTGGCTGCTTTTTTTTGTCCATCTAAATACATGTTGCCTTTCTGCGTGTCACTTTGACTCTCAGAACGTGTATTTTGATCAAGGCCCGACTCCATCAAATTTGCTGCGGTGTTCCCAGGCCCGTCAGATTCCAGCAGGGATTAGTGAATCTTGTATTTTCAATGCATATATAGCTCTCCCCTTTCACTGTAGTTTCTCATTTACAGTCTCACACACAGATGCACTTTATTGAACTCGCTGCCCTCCTTTGTTCATTTGCCGGCGTTTCCATTTTCATCAGGTCATTGTCCCTGACCAACCGGGAGCTCATTTGTTCTCTTGTGTGCTTTTGTCCATAGCCCTTTCTTTTCTCTCTGCCATTGTGCTGCTAAACTGGTCACCACTTTCCCTGCTGTATTCTGTTAATTAAGAACCCCCCCCCCCCTTTGCATTTCTGCTGCTTTTTTACGTCCTCCACTACATTGGATGTGCGTTGCTAAACCATAATAGAGCCCAATCTTCTCACTGAGATCAGTATTTATACTTTACACTTGGAATGCAGTGACACCAGTTTTAAGTGCGAGAGGATCGATGTCTTGTGTTTACAGCGGTGAACTCACGAGGTTATAATACAGGGTTGCGATTTTGTGTGCGTGTGTGTGAGGTCCAACTCTCCACGATTACACAAGCCTGTCCACACCTTCCAGAACCCTGCAGGAGGAGAGTATCCTGTTGCAGGCAGCCGGGGTCAGTCAAGGCCTTCTCACGCAAGCGAGCAGTTAGCCCCTGCGTGTGAGTCCTGATCAACAAACGGTCACTGTCTGCACACAGAGAGTATGCTATCGGGCTGTCATCATCTCCATGGCAGCAATTTGTCCTCCCAACAGATCTCGGGGAGAGGGGAAAGAGAGCTTTATCGTTTCCATCCCTGAACACGCATCCCATTAAGAGCTACGTTGTATTTAGTTTCCATGCATTCCCCTGGGGAGCCCACGCCATCATACTCTGTAAATGTCACTCTCTTATTTACTTCAGTTTTTCCTGTTTGACTCGATCTCACCACCCGCTTCCTCCTTTTCGTCTGCCAGCGGCGCGGATGACCTGTTGCCCATCCTGTCCTTCGTGGCTCTGCGGTGCCAGTGTCCTCAGCTGGTGTCCGAATGCGCCGCTCTGGAGGAGTTCATTCACGAAGGGTGAGTCATCATGATGAGAAAAAGATGGTTGAATGACAAGCGCCTTTTTATTTAATTTAATTTTGCACAGAAGTTTGTCAGAGTAGATTTGTCTCTGAAGGAATGTTTACCCGCACAATACCCTTTCCTCATGTCGAAGAAGACGTTGACAGATGTCCTTGTACTTGGTGAACATGCCTAAAGTTAGCCTGAGAGAAATCTGTCAGCTTGCCCAACACTCATCACTAGGGGTGACCCTGAATCAGTGACGATTTGGCCTAAGGAACCTGATAAGACGTCAATATCACAGTCGTAGTGGTGTAATAATGTGGTTATCAAACAAAGGATCATTCAAATCTGGAAAGTAAAACAATGACATTTGGTAGAGTCCTAGGAATTTGCATGTGGGTTCATTTAATTCATTTTTAAAGTACTGGGCTTCAAGTTACAAAAACGGTAACAGTGATTTGCTCTGATTCAAGTCCTTGAATGGTGACAGCATCTCACTCACTCTCTCTCTCTCTCTCTCACTCACTGTCCCGTCACTTCCCTGTTGTCCCTTTCTGTCTGTGGATATGGGAGTTCTATGAACAACAATAAAAACAAGCAGGCAGTCTATCTGGTAATGAACCCACAGAGAGTTATCCCTCACTTTGCTGTTAGTACAGTATTTTATAGTCATTTACCTCTTTGTTTTGGTTTTCCAGCCCTCATACTTTCCTAACGTCCACCCGTTCCCGTAGTAATGCTCTGTGCTGGGCTTTTTCAAATTTATTTATGAAAATAAGCCAACACATTCGACCACAACGAGTTTGTCACTTGATAATCTGTCAATATTGTGTTTACAGCTTTAATTTAGGTCACAAACTATAAAATACTTACAATATTTATCTTTGCAGGCGGAGGAATCCTTTAATGCAGCACTTATACTATTGGAAACAAACTTTAATGATGATAAAAATCATCAGTGGAATTAGATCAAAATGAGGCTTTAGAATTAAAAACTCCCCCAGGACAAGAGAGCACCTGACAAGTTTATTTTTCAATTTAGGAATATCTCTCTCGGTGCACATCTTTGACCCATTTTTGATAAATTTTGTCGTTAAATGTTTAAAAAATCATGTGATACTGTTGTCATATTTTTTCCAATATAGATATCTGGATCCTCCTCAAAAATACAGTATTGGTCGGGCTCTAGTATTCATAATCCTAGTTATGCCATCAGACATCACAGGTGGATTGCTATAGACTGATAACCCTCTTACTCTTTTCTGAGGTAGACGTCTTAATGTAGTGTTATGTAGGCGTAAACCTATGTAGGCATGAATACATGCTATCAAATACCAAGATAAGCTGTCAAGTTGGACAGTTAGGGAGGCCCGGTGGTCTTCGGTTGAGGGACTACATCATGCCGAGTGTCATTGCGTGTGAGCTCAGACCACACCCAAAGAGGTCTACTCAGGCCCATAAAAACAGTAGGTTGTAAAAGCCATCTGGTTAGATTGGCAGTGGCCAAGGAATGTCAGGATATTTAAGATTTGGTTTTTCTCCTCTATAAAAATACAAATTAAGTCCCACTTGATGTTTATGTTGTCCAATTGAAGGGAGGTGGAGGAACCAAAACCGGCCACAAGGCTATGAGAGGGTGGCGATACTCGTGCTCTCCAAAGGCTGTGAGTGAGATCGGCAAGAGTCTTTGAAATGATTTGGTTGAGTCAGCAGTCGGTCATTGTGTTTGAGATTTTATCTCCAAGCACGATAATAATGTCATGACTAGAGATCAAGAGTACATTAATTAAGCAAAACGTTACTTTATTTGACATGCTACTATGAAGACATGGAGCCTGGTGAGGTCTAATTTGATATGCGTTTCATTTTACTTTGATATTCTTTTTTTTTATCCTCATCATTTGAGGACAATGTCAAATGAATGGGTGGAAATATATTATATATTTATAATACATTTAGTCATACTTTTTAGTTATGTCATGTTTCCTTTGTTGGGGGAAGAAAGGTGACCAACAAATGTTTTTTGGTCATGTTTTGTTTTTATGAAAGATTGCGTCATCTACAATGCTTGGTGGTTGCATTTCTAGGAATCTAGTGGCATTTTTATACATTCAAATTTGGTACAAATATTTGAGTATTATTCCAACACCAGAGATGTAATGTTTTCTTCGCAGTCAAGGTACAAGCGTCTCCTTATCGCCTTTCCTTCCTCAGTCCCTCGCCGTCGCTGTCCTCTCACTCCTCCTGTCCATCCATGCAGGGAGTCGCTCTAGTTAGTCAAAGGTCAGCCAGAGTTGACTTGCTCTCCAGCCCCTTCTCTTCTGAACAAACCTCCACAATCACTCGTTCTTCACACACATCAACACCCTCCATCCATCGCTCCCCTCTTTCCTCACGCTGCCCAACCTTTGAATACACGCGTCCCGCCTCTAAAAGTGGAGAAAACCAGCGGATCTCTTTCAGTGTGTTCAACGATGAGCAGAAATGTTCGGTCCTTTACTCGCTGTTGAAAAGTGTTGATCAGAAATATGAATAAATCGTGTGTCTTTTCTGTGCTTGGATGTTTGCGTGCACTCGTTTTGTTTAGTTCTGTTAACATGAAATAGTTTTTGTGTCTCCTTATTTCACTTCTTACAGCTTCCTTTGACCCCAAAATGTTTAAATAAATGGAACACTCACAACCATCTTTCTAACTTTAACTTACAGATGCCTTGTTATCAGCTAATCGTCTCTTCTCTTTTTCAGCTATTTGATAGGAGAGGAGGGCTACTGTTTGACCTCCCTGCAGAGTGCCTTGGCCTATATCGAGTCCCTGCACTCAGGAGGAGCTCATCATCCTGCAGACAACCCCTTCTGAAAAGGTGAAGGAAAGCCCAGACCTGATGCTCTGGTAAGCGTTTTGTTGACCTTTGTGTCACGTTAAATCAAAGCGGATGGAAATGGTAAATGGACTGTATTTGTATAGTTATCTTCTAGTCTTCCAACCACTCGAAGTGCTTTAACACTACATGTCGTCATACACATTCATACACTGATGACAGGAGCTAACATGTAAGGTGCCACCTGCCCTTCAGGACTAACGAACATTCATACTACATTCACACACCGATGGCACAGCTATGGGAGCAACTTGGGGTTGAGTGCCTTGCCCAAGGACACATCGACATGGACTAGCGGAGCCGGGGATCGAACTGCCGAGCCTCTGATTGAAGGACGACTGAGCCACAGTCTGGGCTTCGAATGAAAACTATTATGAAAATGATAGTATTCGGATGGAAAGAGAAGTTAAATGTAATGTTTTGAATACGGTAATGAAAACTTGCATTTAGGATATTATGAAAATATTGGTGATTATCAGAAAGAAGTGCACACCGCTCGTTTACTAGAAGGTACATGCGTCTTTTGCTGAGACGAAACATGGCAGAGTTGAGGCTAAACGGCACCCTTGTAAACAGAAGCCCCTATTGTTTTCCGTACATCCTCTAAACCGGCGCTGGGTAGGCGTGCACCATCGCTCATGGATGCGCTGCCCTGCGACTGTCGTGTTTTCAGTCTTAAAAAAAACTAAAACTGCGCCAATACGGCAACATTTTTGAAGTCAACAAAACACGCGTCAGTTGTCCTGCTGATTTGTGGTACCACTTAACTCAAACCAGCTTATATGTGCATTACCGCCACCAAGTGGACTGGAGTCGCTGCACTCTCGTCACTCGGGAGCGGCTGCTGTGTCAAGTGAGAAGCCTCGTGGAAAAATTCACTTTATTTAGCCTTCACCATCTATCTGAATGGCCAAATAACACCAGTGAAAATTAACTCATTGTGGAATTTAAACCTTTAAATATTTATAAATGGTAAAATAGACTGGGGAAATATAAAATAAAGTTGTATTTTATAAAATACTTATAACATTTAACATAACAGAATGCTCTGTTTTGGTCTTTGGTGTGAATTTTCAACTTCCGGTTGCCAGAAAGGCAGCATCCACATTTTGTCTGCTGGATGTGTAATTTGATCACATAATTATTTCGATATATTGCCAGTGCAGGAATAATATATTCCATTTTGTGTTGTAGGCTGCTGCGGTCCTATGAGATCCTCCCGACTTCCTGCTGCGCTGTCGAGAGACCACAGCTGAACCTGCAGGTTGTGAAGACGCATGTTCACTCGTACACACAAAGACACACTGCACATTTCACAAAAGGACTTATTTTGGCTCGCTTTGCAACCGAGGATATACCCTTGCCTATGAGTTGTTTCTATACAGATCAGGAACTGAGCTTTGCTCAGACCTCTGAGGATGTTTGTAAACTGCAGAGCATTGCTGAATTAACTGGCCCTGGATTGTTAAAGGACTCTGAGGTTGAGAATGGTGTCGTTTTGGGGAACCTTTGGAAGTGAAGCCGTTAACCTGCAATATGGTTTACTAATGAGGGAATATATTTGTAAACCATATTGCAGGTCTTGCACTTTTTTCCCCCCGAATGAAGAAGCTAACCACGCATGCTTCGACTGATATTTGTCGTGCTCAGAGTACAGTAATAGTATTTCATCTTATTGTACTCCATGTACCCTGTGGCCTTCTTTCTTTTTCACAAAAATAACATTCAACTTATAATTTAGACATTTCTTTCTTCATGGTGTGTGTTTTTAAGACTGGTGACAAAATGCATCCACAGACTGAACACAAAATATGAATTTATGCACTTTGGGTGTTGAAGCCCTCAGGGGTGAGGCTACACTAGAGGATGACTTTCAGTTTACACAGATCTATTTGCAGACATGCCATCTAACAAAAAGTGAGACACTGGAGGAGCACAGGAATGGTTTCAGCGGGGTGACAAGTCGAGGTTGTTTTGTGTTTGCATGGAACACCATGGTGGTTCACATTTAAGTGAGGCATACAGGAATATGGTTAGGTAGTACTTTATATAAGTAGTAACACAGTTGCACTTAGTTAGTTGGTCCATTATTTTAAGCGTGTGTATGTGTGTGATTATTTGCAAGCCAGGCCACAGGGAAACGATCTTTTAATGCCAGGATTCAAAATCAATAAACTGTCAGAGGAAAGCAGCTTATTTTATACTTTTCACTCGTATCCCAATGCTTCCATTTAGATCTGCAGTTTACCCTGCCTAGAAAATGTCAGTTCTTCACTGAGATTTGACATTTTTGAAATGCTTTTCTTCGGAGTCATTTGAGCCGTTTAAATGCATGTGGACACCAAATTGGATGTTTACTTGAAAGGATCTGGTGTTGCATTTTTTATTTTTATTTTTTAGCCCGTTACCTGCAGATCATGTTTACTTGAGTGACCAATTATGAATTCATTATGGTGTCCTCCAGTAGATGATGGCCAGTGATTTAAATTGGTGTGCATGGTGTGTAATAAATAGGCGGCTAAAATATGCAAAAATACAGTTTGCTGTGTTTGAAAGACCTGAAGCAGACTTTCATCCAGTGTAAAAGACTGAAAAACTACATTTTTATATGTTGTCATTTTATTAAGTTTGGTTTGTTTATTTGCTTGTTTGAATTTAATATTTAATATTTTATTTTTATTTAGCATGGGTCCAAAAGATGTGAAAAGATGTCCTGAAACTGTTTTACGACCTACTTTTTGTGACATTAACACCAAAACAGACTTGTCTATGTAATAAATATGAATGTAATTATATTGAAATTTATATTTAGCAAAGTGGATTTGTAAATGATTTGTTGTACATTTTGCTTTTGAAAACTCCATGAATGTTGTTATTTCATGATTAAACAGTTTTACTGTGAAAGGTTGGGAATGTGAATGATGAATGCGTGTTTGAGAAATGGGTAAATAAAGAGAACAGAAATATTTAAGTCAATAAATATGCGTCTTGTAGTCTGACTCGTCATCTGACTTTATGGAATCAATGTTTCAACTATTCAACTATTATGGCTGTGTATTCTCACCATATCTGAATGTGTGAAAAAAGTATAGAATAGATGGTGTAATACTATGACTTTTAATGACATACTATACTGTGACTTGTTATCACTATTTCAACAAACTGTACAATTACGTTTTTGACGATTATATATACCTATTCATAATTCTTTCAACATATATTATTATTATCGAGATACTATACTGGGACTTTTGGTTTCAATTCGGCCTTGCGAAGGAAATGGTGTCTGGGTTAATCCTGGCTGAAGTTGTGTTAAATAACCGTGCATTCTTATTTTGAAATGAAGGCAATATGAGTAGAGTTGACGCCATGATCAGCAGTCACATGGATGGCTGAGTCGGGATCATGTGATTGCAGACATTCATTTCTTAGGACGATGAACATGAATCAACATTTCTGTAAATGTGCCAGTGTTGGCCAGCTGGCCAATTTTCAACTGGAGTCTGAATGTTTTGAAACCAATGAGGACAACACGACAAAATAAGCATTCTCAAGACAGTACAATAATACAGCAACAATACACACTATTAGGTACCTCTGTTAGAAACGGAAAGCTACAAACACAGCCAAGTAATACTGATTAATAACCATTTCTGACGCATGCAGACATGCAGAGTAGCGACGGGAAGAGTCGACCAAAAACTGTCCAAGTAAAAGTACTGTTACTTTGCAAAAACAAGTACTCAAGTTAAGCTAAAAGTAGTCCTCAAAATAACTACTTCAGTAAGAGCACAACAGCATTTCCTGAAAAAATGTACTTGCCTAGTGACTAGCTTAAGACTTTTCCCCCTCAAGTCTGTTCTTTGCTGTGGATACGACTGGAACGATTTAAAGGACCATGAAAGCATAAAATAGGAGTAACAAGATGGATGCATCAAAATGCAACAGAGTAAGTAGTAATGGTTGTTCTCTAAATTGTACTCGAGAGTAAAAAGTATGCGTCATTAAAGCTACTCTGTCAAGTACAGTTTAGTCAAAAGAGTTGCAGTATGTACTCGTTACTACACACCTCTGGCAAATGAGTGGAGAGAAAATATGACAACCATAATGTTGTAGGTGTGTTGGGAACCCCTCCCAGCATGCACTGGGGCAACACAGACTTAACTAAAGCTGCGTTTCAGATTGCATTATTTTACTTTTTACTTTTAGCACATTCTGCAGCTGACCTCACAAAGTACGTACTGTCACGTGCAGTACGTCGTCAATTGGCACTTATTACCACCTCATAACATGGCACCTTTGACCCTCATGCTCATCTATCTGCTGTGCAAAGGATTGTGGGTCAGAATTGCCAGAAAAAGCATGCCAATGATGTAGTAGGACATCCTGGTATTTTTGGCATGCTGCATTTGACATACTATGTATTGGGACGTACCAAATCTTTTTCTGGTGTACTAAATAGTATTGTAGTATGGGTATTGAAACGCACAGTAAATACTATGTGTGTTCCAATATTGTTGGAATCAATGTAGAATGTTTCATTTCCTATCAAGTGAACCGCAGAGACAAACAAAATTATTCTTTTCTAACAGAAAAAAGAAAAAAAAAGAACACCTCGTGACACCCAAAGCTAACTGGAACTGAAATGTTTTTCAATTTTCCTTAGTTTTTTTCCGGCTGCCAGTTGTGAGGGTGTCTGTGTGGCGATGAATCCTGGATGATGCAGGAGGCTGCGATGGGCACATGGCTGAATAGCAGCAGAAGCCTGAAGGGAAAAACAACATGCCACTCTGAATCAGTCACAACACCACCAGAGGCCACAGTCTCTTGCTCCTTCTCCTCATGAATGTTCTTTTTCTGTCTCACGGAGTGTTCCTTTTTGTCTCCTTCCACTTCCCTTGCCTTGTCGCAGCCCATACCAACTGAACTGCATTCTCAGAGTTCCTTGGGTCCGTTTCCAGGTCGGCAGGGTCAGTTCAACCCAAAATCAAAAGGGCATATTTTTTCCACTTATGCTATTTATCAATCTAGATCATTTTGGTGGGAGTTGCCCAGTTTTGGAGATATTGGCTTTAGAGATGTTCGAACCTTCGTGCTATTGACTCTCGTTTACAACGAAAATAACGGGATATATGGCAAAGCGGCAAAAAAAGATTAATCAGCAGTCTCTTTCCAGAAATCACAACCTTGTTTAAAGCAGTTTCATGTAGGAACTGCTCCCAATAAGCTCTGTGGATTATCTTGAGTAACCATGTCATGATTTAGGGAGTGTGCTATCCCTTAAAGCAGGGGTGTCCAAACTTTTTTCAAAGAGGGCCAAATTTGATAATGTGAAAATGCCCAAGGGCCAACAGTCCCTGCTGACATTATTTTACGTATTTAAAGTAACTTTGAGAATATAGTGTTGTGGAATATTTCTATGAAAAGTCGGGATAAGAGTGTCAAAGTGTTATCAAATCAATGTCAAATGAAACAGAGTCTGGATGAATGATCAAGGTTGTAATAGTCAATTTATTTGCTTGCAAGCAAAGAGAACACTGTCCCACAGACACATCACGTCATCTGCAGGAGGTGCTCTGAATAACACAGTCAGATGCATGTCTTGCAAGCAAAGAGAGCACAGTCTCACAGACACATCGCCGTCATCTGTTAGAGGTGCTCTGACAACATAGTCAGATACATGGACCTTTATACTGCTTCCTTTGATTGGGTCACTGTGACCTAATCAAAGAGTTCAGATACAAGAAATACAGATTCTGAATAAGCCTGTTTTACCATCACACATCACATATACATACAGAGGGTCATGCTCTTCAGCTGATGCTGATCAGGAAGTACCGTAATCTAGACCTCTGTGTGTTGCCGTCTTTGAAGACAGAAACAATGCACAGGAAAACAGATAACAAGATAACAGATAACAGATAACAAAACACATGGATGCAAAACTGATAGAATCATCTACTCAAATAGGTTTTGTGCCTGCACTTTTAACGACTTACATTCTTCAATCCTAAAGCATAAGACGATGACATATTTTCCCATAACAATAGTAACTAAAAAAGTAACTTTGAGAATATAGTAACTAAAAAAGTAACTTTTTTTCCAAAGTAACTAAAAAAGTAACTTTTTTACAAAGTAACTAAAAAAGTAACTTTTTCCAAAGTAACTAAAAAAGTAACTTTTTTTCCAAAGTAACTAAAAAAGTAACTTGTTTTACAAAGTAACTAAAAAAGTAACTTTTTTTTACAAAGTAACTAAAAAAGTAACTTTGAGAATACAGTAACTAAAAAAGTAACTGAGAATATAGTAACTAAAAAAGTAATTTTTTTTACAAAGTAACTAAAAAAGTAACTTTTTTCCAAAGTAACTAAAAAAGTAACTTTTTTGGTTAGTAAGAATATAGTAACTAAAAAAGTAACTTTTTTCCAAAGAAACTAAAAAGTAACTTTTTTACAAAGAAACTAAAAAGTAACTTTTTTACAAAGAAACTAAAAAGTAACTTTTTTCCAAAGTAACTAAAAAAGTAACTTTTTTTTACAAAGTAACTAAAAAAGTAACTTTTTTTACAAAGTAACTAAAAAAGCAACATTTTTTACAAAGTAACTAAAAAATTAACTTTTTTTACAAAGTAACTAAAAAAGTAACTTTTTTTCCAAAGTAACTAAAAAAGTAACTTTTTTACAAAGTAACTAAAAAAGTAACTTTTTTTACAAAGTAACTAAAAAAGTAACTTTTTTTTACAAAGTAACTAAAAAAGTAACTTTGAGAATATAGTAACTAAAAAAGTAACTGAGAATATAGTAACTAAAAAAGTAATTTTTTTTACAAAGTAACTAAAAAAGTAACTTTTTTCCAAAGTAACTAAAAAAGTAACTTTTTTGGTTAGTAAGAATATAGTAACTAAAAAAGTAACTTTTTTCCAAAGTAACTAAAAAAGTAACTTTTTTTTACAAAGTAACTAAAAAAGTAACTTTTTTTACAAAGTAACTAAAAAAGCAACTTTTTTTCCAAAGTAACTAAAAAAGTAACTTTTTTTCCAAAGTAACTAAAAAAGTTACTTTTTTTACAAAGTAACTAAAAAAGTAACTTTTTTCCAAAGTAACTAAAAAAGTAACTTTTTTTTACAAAGTAACTAAAAGAGTAACTTTTTTTACAAAGTAACTAAAAAAGCTACTTTTTTTTACAAAGTAACTAAAAAAGTAACTTTTTTTCCAAAGTAACTAAAAAAGTAACTTTTTTTCCAAAGTAACTAAAAAAGTAACTTTTTTTCCAAAGTAACTAAAAAAGTAACTTTTTTTCCAAAGTAACTAAAAAAGTAACTTTTTTTACAAAGTAACTAAAAAAGTAACTTGTTTTACAAAGTAACTAAAAAAGTAACTTTTTTAACACATTAACTAATAAAGTAACTTTGAGAATATAGTAACTAATAAAGTAACTTTGAGAATATAGTAACTAAAAAAGTAACTTTGAGAATATAGTAACTAAAAAAGTAACTGAGAATATAGTAACTAAAAAAGAAACTTTTTTTACAAAGTAACTAAAAAAGTAACTTTTTTACAAAGTAACTAAAAAAGTAACTTTTTTTACAAAGTAACTAAAAAAGTAATTTTTTTTTACAAAGTAACTAAAAAAGTAACTTTTTTACAAAGTAACTAAAAAAGTAACTTTTTTACAAAGTAACTAAAAAAGTAACTTTTTTACAAAGTAACTAAAAAAGTAACTTTTTTCCAAAGTAACTAAAAAAGTAACTTTTTTGGTTAGTAAGAATATAGTAACTAAAAAAGTAACTTTTTTACAAAGAAACTAAAAAGTAACTTTTTTACAAAGAAACTAAAAAGTAACTTTTTTACAAAGTAACTAAAAAAAGTAACTTTTTTTTTACAAAGTAACTAAAAAAGTAACTTTTTTTACAAAGTAACTAAAAAAGTAACTTTTTTTCCAAAGTAACTAAAAAAGTAATTTTTTCCAAAGTAACTAAAAAAGTAATTTTTTTTCCAAAGTAACTAAAAAGTAACTTTTTTTCCAAAGTAACTAAAAAAGTAACTTTTTTTACAAAGTAACTAAAAAAGTAACTTTTTTTACAAAGTAACTAAAAAAGTAACTTTTTTTACAAAGTAACTAAAAAAGTAACTTGTTTTACAAAGTAACTAAAAAAGTAACTTTTTTTCCAAAGTAACTAAAAAAGTAACTTTTTTTACAAAGTAACTAAAAAAGTAACTTGTTTTACAAAGTAACTAAAAAAGTAACTTTTTTAACACATTAACTAATAAAGTAACTTTGAGAATATAGTAACTAATAAAGTAACTTTGAGAATATAGTAACTAAAAAAGTAACTTTGAGAATATAGTAACTAAAAAAGTAACTGAGAATATAGTAACTAAAAAAGAAACTTTTTTTTACAAAGTAACTAAAAAAGTAACTTTTTTCCAAAGTAACTAAAAAACTAACTTTTTTTACAAAGTAACTAAAAAAGTAATTTTTTTTACAAAGTAACTAAAAAAGTAACTTTTTTACAAAGTAACTAAAAAAGTAACTTTTTTGGTTAGTAAGAATATAGTAACTAAAAAAGTAACTTTTTTACAAAGAAACTAAAAAGTAACTTTTTTTACAAAGTAACTAAAAAGTAACTTTTTTTTACAAAGTAACTAAAAAAGTAACTTGTTTTACAAAGTAACTAAAAAAGTAACTTGTTTTACAAAGTAACTAAAAAAGTAACTTTTTTACAAAATAACTAAAAAAGTAACTTTTTTACAAAGTAACTTGAAAAATAAAGTAACTAAAAAAATATGCTATAAATATATTTTTTTCACATACTTATCTGACTTTTTATGATGTCTTTTTGACATACAAACTCTTCAACTGTTATTTGGCTGTAATTTATAGATTCTTTGTTTATTGTATTTGTATGTTATGGTGCAATTAATGAGCTACTAGAAAATTACCTTTTAATGACATACCATAGTCTGTTTATTATGTATTTCTTGTTGCATATTACGCTATGACGTTTTAATAAATTCAAATGAAATAAGACCTCTTTGACAACCTTTTCATGACATTTCAGACTTTTTTTTATCACATGCAACACTCTTCACACTTCTTCATGCCATTTTTTTCACAATCTTACTTTTTTATTGTTACATCTGAATAAGACAAATAACAATTAATCAACATGCTATGAGGACACACGCTGAATGTTTCATGACTAGAGTTTCCCTGATACATAGGTGGTGTAGTGGTTAGTGTCGCTACCTAAACCTTAAATAACTAAAAAAGTAACTTTTTTTCCAAAGTAACTAAAAAAGAAACTTTTTTTTCAAAGTAACTAAAAAAGTAACTTTTTTTTACAAAATAACTAAAAAAGTAACTTTTAGAATATAGTAACTAAAAAAGTAACTTTTAGAATATAGTAACTAAAAAAGTAACTTTTTTACAAAGACACTAAAAAGTAACTTTTTTTTACAAAGTAACTAAAAAAGTAACTTTTTTACAAAGACACTAAAAAGTAACTTTTTTTTACAAAGTAACTAAAAAAGTAACTTTTTTACAAAGAAACTAAAAAAGTAACTTTTTTTTACAAAGTAACTAAAAAAGTAACTTTTTTTCCAAAGTAACTAAAAAAGTAACTTTTTTTCCAAAGTAACTAAAAAAGTAACTTTTTTCCAAAGTAACTAAAAAAGTAACTTTTTTTCCAAAGTAACTAAAAAAGTAACTTATTTTACAAAGTAACTAAAAAAGTAACTTTTTTTACAAAGTAACTAAAAAAGTAACTTTTTTTCCAAAGTAACTAAAAAAGTAACTTTTTTTACAAAGTAACTAAAAAAGTAACTTGTTTTACAAAGTAACTAAAAAAGTAACTTTTTTAACACATTAACTAATAAAGTAACTTTGAGAATATAGTAACTAATAAAGTAACTTTGAGAATATAGTAACTAAAAAAGTAACTTTTTTTCCAAAGTAACTAAAAAAGTAACTTTTTTTCCAAAGTAACTAAAAAAGTAACTTTTTTTCCAAAGTAACTAAAAAAGTAACTTATTTTACAAAGTAACTAAAAAAGTAACTTTTTTTACAAAGTAACTAAAAAAGTAACTTTTTTTCCAAAGTAACTAAAAAAGTAACTTTTTTTACAAAGTAACTAAAAAAGTAACTTGTTTTACAAAGTAACTAAAAAAGTAACTTTTTTAACACATTAACTAATAAAGTAACTTTGAGAATATAGTAACTAATAAAGTAACTTTGAGAATATAGTAACTAAA
The DNA here is from genome assembly GCF_949748355.1 of Melanostigma gelatinosum. Taxonomy (NCBI): domain Eukaryota; kingdom Metazoa; phylum Chordata; class Actinopteri; order Perciformes; family Zoarcidae; genus Melanostigma; species Melanostigma gelatinosum. The sequence goes on along the minus strand of NC_136635.1, from coordinate 240,598 downwards.
AAAGTAACTTTGAGAATATAGTAACTAAAAAAGTAACTGAGAATATAGTAACTAAAAAAGAAACTTTTTTTACAAAGTAACTAAAAAAGTAACTTTTTTCCAAAGTAACTAAAAAAGTAACTTTTTTTTACAAAGTAACTAAAAAAGTAATTTTTTTTACAAAGTAACTAAAAAAGTAACTTTTTTACAAAGAAACTAAAAAGTAACTTTTTTACAAAGTAACTAAAAAAGTAACTTTTTTTTACAAAGTAACTAAAAAGTAACTTTTTTTACAAAGTAACTAAAAAAGTAACTTTTTTTACAAAGTAACTAAAAAAGTAATTTTTTTACAAAGTAACTAAAAAAGTAATTTTTTTTCCAAAGTAACTAAAAAGTAACTTTTTTTCCAAAGTAACTAAAAAAGTAACTTTTTTTACAAAGTAACTAAAAAAGTAACTTTTTTTACAAAGTAACTAAAAAAGTAACTTTTTTTACAAAGTAACTAAAAAAGTAACTTTTTTTTACAAAGTAACTAAAAAAGTAACTTTGAGAATATAGTAACTAAAAAAGTAACTGAGAATATAGTAACTAAAAAAGTAATTTTTTTTACAAAGTAACTAAAAAAGTAACTTTTTTCCAAAGTAACTAAAAAAGTAACTTTTTTGGTTAGTAAGAATATAGTAACTAAAAAAGTAACTTTTTTCCAAAGTAACTAAAAAAGTAACTTTTTTTTACAAAGTAACTAAAAAAGTAACTTTTTTTACAAAGTAACTAAAAAAGCAACTTTTTTTCCAAAGTAACTAAAAAAGTAACTTTTTTTCCAAAGTAACTAAAAAAGTTACTTTTTTTTACAAAGTAACTAAAAAAGTTACTTTTTTCCAAAGTAACTAAAAAAGTAACTTTTTTTTACAAAGTAACTAAAAAAGTAACTTTTTTTACAAAGTAACTAAAAAAGCTACTTTTTTTACAAAGTAACTAAAAAAGTAACTTTTTTTCCAAAGTAACTAAAAAAGTAACTTTTTTTCCAAAGTAACTAAAAAAGTAACTTTTTTTCCAAAGTAACTAAAAAAGTAACTTTTTTTCCAAAGTAACTAAAAAAGTAACTTTTTTTACAAAGTAACTAAAAAAGTAACTTGTTTTACAAAGTAACTAAAAAAGTAACTTTTTTAACACATTAACTAATAAAGTAACTTTGAGAATATAGTAACTAATAAAGTAACTTTGAGAATATAGTAACTAAAAAAGTAACTTTGAGAATATAGTAACTAAAAAAGTAACTGAGAATATAGTAACTAAAAAAGAAACTTTTTTTACAAAGTAACTAAAAAAGTAACTTTTTTACAAAGTAACTAAAAAAGTAACTTTTTTTACAAAGTAACTAAAAAAGTAAATTTTTTTTACAAAGTAACTAAAAAAGTAACTTTTTTACAAAGTAACTAAAAAAGTAACTTTTTTACAAAGTAACTAAAAAAGTAACTTTTTTCCAAAGTAACTAAAAAAGTAACTTTTTTGGTTAGTAAGAATATAGTAACTAAAAAAGTAACTTTTTTACAAAGAAACTAAAAAGTAACTTTTTTACAAAGAAACTAAAAAGTAACTTTTTTACAAAGTAACTAAAAAAAGTAACTTTTTTTTTACAAAGTAACTAAAAAAGTAACTTTTTTTACAAAGTAACTAAAAAAGTAACTTTTTTTCCAAAGTAACTAAAAAAGTAATTTTTTCCAAAGTAACTAAAAAAGTAATTTTTTTTCCAAAGTAACTAAAAAGTAACTTTTTTTCCAAAGTAACTAAAAAAGTAACTTTTTTTACAAAGTAACTAAAAAAGTAACTTTTTTTCCAAAGTAACTAAAAAAGTAACTTTTTTTACAAAGTAACTAAAAAAGTAACTTTTTTTACAAAGTAACTAAAAAAGTAACTTTTTTTACAAAGTAACTAAAAAAGTAACTTGTTTTACAAAGTAACTAAAAAAGTAACTTTTTTTCCAAAGTAACTAAAAAAGTAACTTTTTTTACAAAGTAACTAAAAAAGTAACTTGTTTTACAAAGTAACTAAAAAAGTAACTTTTTTAACACATTAACTAATAAAGTAACTTTGAGAATATAGTAACTAATAAAGTAACTTTGAGAATATAGTAACTAAAAAAGTAACTTTGAGAATATAGTAACTAAAAAAGTAACTGAGAATATAGTAACTAAAAAAGAAACTTTTTTTACAAAGTAACTAAAAAAGTAACTTTTTTCCAAAGTAACTAAAAAACTAACTTTTTTTACAAAGTAACTAAAAAAGTAATTTTTTTTACAAAGTAACTAAAAAAGTAACTTTTTTCCAAAGTAACTAAAAAAGTAACTTTTTTCCAAAGTAACTAAAAAAGTAACTTTTTTGGTTAGTAAGAATATAGTAACTAAAAAAGTAACTTTTTTACAAAGAAACTAAAAAGTAACTTTTTTACAAAGAAACTAAATAGTAACTTTTTTTACAAAGTAACTAAAAAAGTAACTTTTTTTACAAAGTAACTAAAAAGTAACTTTTTTTTACAAAGTAACTAAAAAAGTAACTTGTTTTACAAAGTAACTAAAAAAGTAACTTGTTTTACAAAGTAACTAAAAAAGTAACTTTTTTACAAAATAACTAAAAAAGTAACTTTTTTACAAAGTAACTTGAAAAATAAAGTAACTAAAAAAATATGCTATAAATATATTTTTTTCACATACTTATCTGACTTTTTATGATGTCTTTTTGACATACAAACTCTTCAACTGTTATTTGGCTGTAATTTATAGATTCTTTGTTTATTGTATTTGTATGTTATGGTGCAATTAATGAGCTACTAGAAAATTACCTTTTAATGACATACCATAGTCTGTTTATTATGTATTTCTTGTTGCATATTACGCTATGACGTTTTAATAAATTCAAATGAAATAAGACCTCTTTGACAACCTTTTCATGACATTTCAGACTTTTTTTTATCACATGCAACACTCTTCACACTTCTTCATGCCATTTTTTTCACAATCTTACTTTTTTATTGTTACATCTGAATAAGACAAATAACAATTAATCAACATGCTATGAGGACACACGCTGAATGTTTCATGACTAGAGTTTCCCTGATACATAGGTGGTGTAGTGGTTAGTGTCGCTACCTAAACCTTAAATAACTAAAAAAGTAACTTTTTTTCCAAAGTAACTAAAAAAGAAACTTTTTTTTCAAAGTAACTAAAAAAGTAACTTTTTTTTACAAAATAACTAAAAAAGTAACTTTTAGAATATAGTAACTAAAAAAGTAACTTTTAGAATATAGTAACTAAAAAAGTAACTTTTTTACAAAGACACTAAAAAGTAACTTTTTTTTACAAAGTAACTAAAAAAGTAACTTTTTTCCAAAGTAACTAAAAAAGTAACTTTTTTTCCAAAGTAACTAAAAAAGTAACTTATTTTACAAAGTAACTAAAAAAGTAACTTTTTTTACAAAGTAACTAAAAAAGTAACTTTTTTTCCAAAGTAACTAAAAAAGTAACTTTTTTTACAAAGTAACTAAAAAAGTAACTTGTTTTACAAAGTAACTAAAAAAGTAACTTTTTTAACACATTAACTAATAAAGTAACTTTGAGAATATAGTAACTAATAAAGTAACTTTGAGAATATAGTAACTAAAAAAGTAACTTTTTTTCCAAAGTAACTAAAAAAGTAACTTTTTTTCCAAAGTAACTAAAAAAGTAACTTTTTTTCCAAAGTAACTAAAAAAGTAACTTATTTTACAAAGTAACTAAAAAAGTAACTTTTTTTACAAAGTAACTAAAAAAGTAACTTTTTTTCCAAAGTAACTAAAAAAGTAACTTTTTTTACAAAGTAACTAAAAAAGTAACTTGTTTTACAAAGTAACTAAAAAAGTAACTTTTTTAACACATTAACTAATAAAGTAACTTTGAGAATATAGTAACTAATAAAGTAACTTTGAGAATATAGTAACTAAAAAAGTAACTTTGAGAATATAGTAACTAAAAAAGTAACTGAGAATATAGTAACTAAAAAAGAAACTTTTTTTACAAAGTAACTAAAAAAGTAACTTTTTTCCAAAGTAACTAAAAAAGTAACTTTTTTTACAAAGTAACTAAAAAAGTAATTTTTTTTACAAAGTAACTAAAAAAGTAACTTTTTTACAAAGAAACTAAAAAGTAACTTTTTTACAAAGTAACTAAAAAAGTAACTTTTTTTTACAAAGTAACTAAAAAGTAACTTTTTTTACAAAGTAACTAAAAAAGTAACTTTTTTTACAAAGTAACTAAAAAAGTAATTTTTTTACAAAGTAACTAAAAAAGTAATTTTTTTTCCAAAGTAACTAAAAAGTAACTTTTTTTCCAAAGTAACTAAAAAAGTAACTTTTTTTACAAAGTAACTAAAAAAGTAACTTTTTTTACAAAGTAACTAAAAAAATAACTTTTTTTACAAAGTAACTAAAAAGTAACTTTTTTTTACAAAGTAACTAAAAAAGTAACTTGTTTTACAAAGTAACTAAAAAAGTAACTTGTTTTACAAAGTAACTAAAAAAGTAACTTTTTTAACACATTAACTAATAAAGTAACTTTTTTAACACATTAACTAATAAAGTAACTTTGAGAATATAGTAACTAAAAAAGTAACTTTGAGAATATAGTAACTAAAAAAGTAACTTTGAGAATATAGTAACTAAAAAAGTAACTTTTTTACAAAGTAACTTGAAAAATAAAGTAACTAAAAAAATATGCTATAAATATATTTTTTTCACATACTTATCTGACTTTTTATGATGTCTTTTTGACATACAAACTCTTCAACTGTTATTTGGCTGTAATTTATAGATTCTTTGTTTATTGTATTTGTATGTTATGGTGCAATTAATGAGCTACTAGAAAATTACCTTTTAATGACATACCATAGTCTGTTTATTATGTATTTCTTGTTGCATATTACGCTATGACGTTTTAATAAATTCAAATGAAATAAGACCTCTTTGACAACCTTTTCATGACATTTCAGACTTTTTTTTATCACATGCAACACTCTTCACACTTCTTCATGCCATTTTTTTCACAATCTTACTTTTTTATTGTTACATCTGAATAAGACAAATAACAATTAATCAACATGCTATGAGGACACACGCTGAATGTTTCATGACTAGAGTTTCCCTGATACATAGGTGGTGTAGTGGTTAGTGTCGCTACCTAAACCTTAAATAACTAAAAAAGTAACTTTTTTTCCAAAGTAACTAAAAAAGAAACTTTTTTTTCAAAGTAACTAAAAAAGTAACTTTTTTTTACAAAATAACTAAAAAAGTAACTTTTAGAATATAGTAACTAAAAAAGTAACTTTTAGAATATAGTAACTAAAAAAGTAACTTTTTTACAAAGACACTAAAAAGTAACTTTTTTTTACAAAGTAACTAAAAAAGTAACTTTTTTACAAAGAAACTAAAAAAGTAACTTTTTTTACAAAGTAACTAAAAAGTAACTTTTTTTACAAAGTAACTAAAAAGTAACTTTTTACAAAGAAACTAAAAAGTAACTTTTTTTACAAAGTAACTAAAAAAGTAACTTTTTTTTACAAAGTAACTAAAAAAGTAACTTTTTTCCAAAGTAACTAAAAAAGTAACTTTTTTTACAAAGTAACTAAAAAAGTAACTTTTTTTACAAAGTAACTAAAAAAGTAACTTTTTTTACAAAGTAACTAAAAAAGTAACTTTTTTACAAAGTAACTAAAAAAGTAACTTTTTTTACAAAGTAACTAAAAAAGTAACTTTTTTTACAAAGTAACTAAAAAAGTAACTTTTTTTCCAAAGTAACTAAAAAAGTAACTTTTTTTACAAAGTAACTAAAAAAGTAACTTGTTTTACAAAGTAACTAAAAAAGTAACTTTTTTAACACATTAACTAATAAAGTAACTTTGAGAATATAGTAACTAATAAAGTAACTTTGAGAATATAGTAACTAAAAAAGTAACTTTGAGAATATAGTAACTAAAAAAGTAACTGAGAATATAGTAACTAAAAAAGAAACTTTTTTTACAAAGTAACTAAAAAAGTAACTTTTTTCCAAAGTAACTAAAAAAGTAACTTTTTTTACAAAGTAACTAAAAAAGTAATTTTTTTTACAAAGTAACTAAAAAAGTAACTTTTTTACAAAGTAACTAAAAAAGTAACTTTTTTGGTTAGTAAGAATATAGTAACTAAAAAAGTAACTTTTTTACAAAGAAACTAAAAAGTAACTTTTTTACAAAGTAACTAAAAAAGTAACTTTTTTACAAAGAAACTAAAAAGTAACTTTTTTTTACAAAGTAACTAAAAAAGTAACTTTTTTTACAAAGTAACTAAAAAAGTAACTTTTTTACAAAGAAACTAAAAAGTAACTTTTTTTTACAAAGTAACTAAAAAAGTAACTTTTTTTACAAAGCAACTAAAAAAGTAACTTTTTTTCCAAAGTAACTAAAAAAGTAACTTTTTTTACAATAACTAAAAAAGTAACTTTTTTTACAAAGTAACTAAAGAAGTAACTTTTTTTACAAAGTAACTAAAAAAGTAACTTTTTTTTACAAAGTAACTAAAAAAGTAACTTTTTTCCAAAGTAACTAAAAAAGTAACTTTTTTTACAAAGTAACTAAAAAAGTAACCTTTTTTACAAAGTAACTAAAAAAGTAACTTTTTTTACAAAGTAACTAAAAAAGTAACTTTTTTTCCAAAGTAACTAAAAAAGTAACTTTTTTTCCAAAGTAACTAAAAAAGTAACTTTTTTTCCAAAGTAACTAAAAAAGTAACTTGTTTTACAAAGTAACTAAAAAAGTAACTTGTTTTACACATTAACTAATAAAGTAACTTTGAGAATATAGTAACTAATAAAGTAACTTTGAGAATATAGTAACTAATAAAGTAACTTTGAGAATATAGTAACTAAAAATTAACTTTGAGAATATAGTAACTAAAAAAGTAACTGAGAATATAGTAACTAAAAAAGAAACTTTTTTTACAAAGTAACTAAAAAGTAACTTTTTTACAAAGTAACTAAAAAAGTAACTTTTTTTACAAAGTAACTAAAAAAGTAATTTTTTTTACAAAGTAACTAAAAAAGTAACTTTTTTACAAAGTAACTAAAAAAGTAACTTTTTTGGTTAGTAAGAATATAGTAACTAAAAAAGTAACTTTTTTACAAAGAAACTAAAAAGTAACTTTTTTACAAAGTAACTAAAAAAGTAACTTTTTTTACAAAGTAACTAAAAAAGTAATTTTTTTACAAAGTAACTAAAAAAGTAATTTTTTTTCCAAAGTAACTAAAAAGTTACTTTTTTTCCAAAGTAACTAAAAAAGTAACTTTTTTTCCAAAGTAACTAAAAAAGTAACTTTTTTTTACAAAGTGACTAAAAAAGTAACTTTTTTTACAAAGTAACTAAAAAAGTAACTTTTTTTACAAAGTAACTAAAAAAGTAACTTTTTTTACAAAGTAACTAAAAAAGTAACTTTTTTTACAAAGTAACTAAAAAAGTAACTTTTTTACAAAGTAACTAAAAAAGTAACTTTTTTTACAAAGTAACTAAAAAAGTAACTTTTTTTACAAAGTAACTAAAAAAGTAACTTTTTTTCCAAAGTAACTAAAAAAGTAACTTTTTTTACAAAGTAACTAAAAAAGTAACTTGTTTTACAAAGTAACTAAAAAAGTAACTTTTTTAACACATTAACTAATAAAGTAACTTTGAGAATATAGTAACTAATAAAGTAACTTTGAGAATATAGTAACTAAAAAAGTAACTTTGAGAATATAGTAACTAAAAAAGTAACTGAGAATATAGTAACTAAAAAAGAAACTTTTTTTACAAAGTAACTAAAAAAGTAACTTTTTTCCAAAGTAACTAAAAAAGTAACTTTTTTTACAAAGTAACTAAAAAAGTAATTTTTTTTACAAAGTAACTAAAAAAGTAACTTTTTTACAAAGTAACTAAAAAAGTAACTTTTTTGGTTAGTAAGAATATAGTAACTAAAAAAGTAACTTTTTTACAAAGAAACTAAAAAGTAACTTTTTTACAAAGTAACTAAAAAAGTAACTTTTTTACAAAGAAACTAAAAAGTAACTTTTTTTTACAAAGTAACTAAAAAAGTAACTTTTTTTACAAAGTAACTAAAAAAGTAACTTTTTTACAAAGAAACTAAAAAGTAACTTTTTTTTACAAAGTAACTAAAAAAGTAACTTTTTTTACAAAGCAACTAAAAAAGTAACTTTTTTTCCAAAGTAACTAAAAAAGTAACTTTTTTTACAATAACTAAAAAAGTAACTTTTTTTTACAAAGTAACTAAAGAAGTAACTTTTTTTACAAAGTAACTAAAAAAGTAACTTTTTTTTACAAAGTAACTAAAAAAGTAACTTTTTTCCAAAGTAACTAAAAAAGTAACTTTTTTTACAAAGTAACTAAAAAAGTAACCTTTTTTACAAAGTAACTAAAAAAGTAACTTTTTTTACAAAGTAACTAAAAAAGTAACTTTTTTTCCAAAGTAACTAAAAAAGTAACTTTTTTTCCAAAGTAACTAAAAAAGTAACTTTTTTTCCAAAGTAACTAAAAAAGTAACTTGTTTTACAAAGTAACTAAAAAAGTAACTTGTTTTACACATTAACTAATAAAGTAACTTTGAGAATATAGTAACTAATAAAGTAACTTTGAGAATATAGTAACTAATAAAGTAACTTTGAGAATATAGTAACTAAAAATTAACTTTGAGAATATAGTAACTAAAAAAGTAACTGAGAATATAGTAACTAAAAAAGAAACTTTTTTTACAAAGTAACTAAAAAGTAACTTTTTTACAAAGTAACTAAAAAAGTAACTTTTTTTACAAAGTAACTAAAAAAGTAATTTTTTTTACAAAGTAACTAAAAAAGTAACTTTTTTACAAAGTAACTAAAAAAGTAACTTTTTTGGTTAGTAAGAATATAGTAACTAAAAAAGTAACTTTTTTACAAAGAAACTAAAAAGTAACTTTTTTACAAAGTAACTAAAAAAGTAACTTTTTTTACAAAGTAACTAAAAAAGTAATTTTTTTACAAAGTAACTAAAAAAGTAATTTTTTTTCCAAAGTAACTAAAAAGTTACTTTTTTTCCAAAGTAACTAAAAAAGTAACTTTTTTTCCAAAGTAACTAAAAAAGTAACTTTTTTTTACAAAGTGACTAAAAAAGTAACTTTTTTTACAAAGTAACTAAAAAAGTAACTTTTTTTACAAAGTAACTAAAAAAGTAACTTTTTTTACACAGTAACTAAAAAAGTAACTTTTTTCCAAAGTAACTAAAAAAGTAACTTTTTTGGTTAGTAAGAATATAGTAACTAAAAAAGTAACTTTTTTACAAAGAAACTAAAAAGTAATTTTTTTACAAAGAAACTAAAAAGTAACTTTTTTACAAAGTAACTAAAAAAGTAACTTTTTTTACAAAGTAACTAAAGAAGTAACTTTTTTTACAAAGTAACTAAAAAAGTAACTTTTTACAAAAACTAAAAAGTAACTTTTTTTACAAAGTAACTAAAAAAGTAATTTTTTTTCCAAAGTAACTAAAAAGTAACTTTTTTTCCAAAGTAACTAAAAAAGTAACTTTTTTTCCAAAGTAACTAAAAAAGTAACTTTTTTTACAAAGTAACTAAAAAAGTAACTTTTTTTACAAAGTAACTAAAAAAGTAACTTTTTTTTACAAAGTAACTAAAAAAGTAACTTTTTTTACAAAGTAACTAAAAAAGTAACTTTTTTTACAAAGTAACTAAAAAAGTAACTTTTTTTACAAAGTAACTAAAAAAGTTACTTTTTTAACACATTAACTAATAAAGTAACTTTGAGAATATAGTAACTAAAAAAGTAACTTTGAGAATATAGTAACTAAAAAAGAAACTTTTTTTACAAAGTAACTAAAAAAGTAACTTTTTTAACACATTAACTAATAAAGTAACTTTGAGAATATAGTAACTAAAAAAGTAACTTTTTTAGTTACTTTTTCCAAAGTAACTAAAAAAGTAACTTTTTTTCCAAAGTAACTAAAAAAGTAACTTTTTTTCCAAAGTAACTAAAAAAGTAACTTTTTTTCCAAACTAACTAAAAAGGTAACTTTTTTTTCCAAAGTAACTAAAAAAGTATTTTTTTTTCCAAAGTAACTAAAAAAGTATATTTTTTTTTCCAAAGTAACTAAAAAAGTATTTTTTTTTCCAAAGTAACTAAAAAAGTAACTTTTTTTTACAAAGTAACTAAAAAAGTAATTTTTTTTACAAAGTAACTAAAAAAGTAATTTTTTTTCCAAAGTAACTAAAAAAGTAACTTTTTTTCCAAAGTAACTAAAAAAGTAACTTTTTTTCCAAAGTAACTAAAAAAGTAACTTTTTTTTACAAAGTAACTAAAAAAGTAATTTTATTTACAAAGTAACTAAAAAAGTAACTTTTTTTCCAAAGTAACTAAAAAAGTATTTTTTTTTCCAAAGTAACTAAAAAACTAATTTTTTTTCCAAAGTAACTAAAAAAGTAACTTTTTTCCGAAGTAACTAAAAAAGTAACTTTTTTTCCAAAGTAACTAAAAAAGTAACTTTTTTTCCAAAGTAACTAAAAAAGTAACTTTTTTAACAAAGTAACTAAAAAAGTAACTTTTTTTACAAAGTAACTAAAAAAGTAACTTTTTTTCCAAAGTAACTAAAAAAGTATTTTTTTTTCCAAAGTAACTAAAAAAGTAACTTTTTTCCGAAGTAACTAAAAAAGTAACTTTTTTTCCAAAGTAACTAAAAAAGTAACTTTTTTTCCAAAGTAACTAAAAAAGTAACTTTTTTCCGAAGTAACTAAAAAAGTAACTTTTTTTCCAAAGTAACTAAAAAAGTAACTTTTTTTCCAAAGTAACTAAAAAAGTAACTTTTTTAACAAAGTAACTAAAAAAGTAACTTTTTTTACAAAGTAACTAAAAAAGTAACTTTTTTTACAAAGTAACTAAAAAAGTAATTTTTTTTACAAAGTAACTAAAAAAGTAACTTTTTTACAAAGTAACTAAAAAAGTAACTTTTTTGGTTAGTAAGAATATAGTAACTAAAAAAGTAACTTTTTTACAAAGAAACTAAAAAGTAACTTTTTTACAAAGTAACTAAAAAAGTAACTTTTTTTACAAAGTAACTAAAAAAGTAATTTTTTTACAAAGTAACTAAAAAAGTAATTTTTTTTCCAAAGTAACTAAAAAGTTACTTTTTTTCCAAAGTAACTAAAAAAGTAACTTTTTTTCCAAAGTAACTAAAAAAGTAACTTTTTTTTACAAAGTGACTAAAAAAGTAACTTTTTTTACAAAGTAACTAAAAAAGTAACTTTTTTTACAAAGTAACTAAAAAAGTAACTTTTTTTACAAAGTAACTAAAAAAGTAACTTTTTTTACAAAGTAACTAAAAAAGTAACTTTTTTACAAAGTAACTAAAAAAGTAACTTTTTTTACAAAGTAACTAAAAAAGTAACTTTTTTTACAAAGTAACTAAAAAAGTAACTTTTTTTCCAAAGTAACTAAAAAAGTAACTTTTTTTACAAAGTAACTAAAAAAGTAACTTGTTTTACAAAGTAACTAAAAAAGTAACTTTTTTAACACATTAACTAATAAAGTAACTTTGAGAATATAGTAACTAATAAAGTAACTTTGAGAATATAGTAACTAAAAAAGTAACTTTGAGAATATAGTAACTAAAAAAGTAACTGAGAATATAGTAACTAAAAAAGAAACTTTTTTTACAAAGTAACTAAAAAAGTAACTTTTTTCCAAAGTAACTAAAAAAGTAACTTTTTTTACAAAGTAACTAAAAAAGTAATTTTTTTTACAAAGTAACTAAAAAAGTAACTTTTTTACAAAGTAACTAAAAAAGTAACTTTTTTGGTTAGTAAGAATATAGTAACTAAAAAAGTAACTTTTTTACAAAGAAACTAAAAAGTAACTTTTTTACAAAGTAACTAAAAAAGTAACTTTTTTACAAAGAAACTAAAAAGTAACTTTTTTTTACAAAGTAACTAAAAAAGTAACTTTTTTTACAAAGTAACTAAAAAAGTAACTTTTTTACAAAGAAACTAAAAAGTAACTTTTTTTTACAAAGTAACTAAAAAAGTAACTTTTTTTACAAAGCAACTAAAAAAGTAACTTTTTTTCCAAAGTAACTAAAAAAGTAACTTTTTTTTACAATAACTAAAAAAGTAACTTTTTTTACAAAGTAACTAAAGAAGTAACTTTTTTTACAAAGTAACTAAAAAAGTAACTTTTTTTTACAAAGTAACTAAAAAAGTAACTTTTTTCCAAAGTAACTAAAAAAGTAACTTTTTTTACAAAGTAACTAAAAAAGTAACCTTTTTTACAAAGTAACTAAAAAAGTAACTTTTTTTACAAAGTAACTAAAAAAGTAACTTTTTTTCCAAAGTAACTAAAAAAGTAACTTTTTTTCCAAAGTAACTAAAAAAGTAACTTTTTTTCCAAAGTAACTAAAAAAGTAACTTGTTTTACAAAGTAACTAAAAAAGTAACTTGTTTTACACATTAACTAATAAAGTAACTTTGAGAATATAGTAACTAATAAAGTAACTTTGAGAATATAGTAACTAATAAAGTAACTTTGAGAATATAGTAACTAAAAATTAACTTTGAGAATATAGTAACTAAAAAAGTAACTGAGAATATAGTAACTAAAAAAGAAACTTTTTTTACAAAGTAACTAAAAAGTAACTTTTTTACAAAGTAACTAAAAAAGTAACTTTTTTTACAAAGTAACTAAAAAAGTAATTTTTTTTACAAAGTAACTAAAAAAGTAACTTTTTTACAAAGTAACTAAAAAAGTAACTTTTTTGGTTAGTAAGAATATAGTAACTAAAAAAGTAACTTTTTTACAAAGAAACTAAAAAGTAACTTTTTTACAAAGTAACTAAAAAAGTAACTTTTTTTACAAAGTAACTAAAAAAGTAATTTTTTTACAAAGTAACTAAAAAAGTAATTTTTTTTCCAAAGTAACTAAAAAGTTACTTTTTTTCCAAAGTAACTAAAAAAGTAACTTTTTTTCCAAAGTAACTAAAAAAGTAACTTTTTTTTACAAAGTGACTAAAAAAGTAACTTTTTTTACAAAGTAACTAAAAAAGTAACTTTTTTTACAAAGTAACTAAAAAAGTAACTTTTTTTACACAGTAACTAAAAAAGTAACTTTTTTCCAAAGTAACTAAAAAAGTAACTTTTTTGGTTAGTAAGAATATAGTAACTAAAAAAGTAACTTTTTTACAAAGAAACTAAAAAGTAATTTTTTTACAAAGAAACTAAAAAGTAACTTTTTTACAAAGTAACTAAAAAAGTAACTTTTTTTACAAAGTAACTAAAGAAGTAACTTTTTTTACAAAGTAACTAAAAAAGTAACTTTTTACAAAAACTAAAAAGTAACTTTTTTTACAAAGTAACTAAAAAAGTAATTTTTTTTCCAAAGTAACTAAAAAGTAACTTTTTTTCCAAAGTAACTAAAAAAGTAACTTTTTTTCCAAAGTAACTAAAAAAGTAACTTTTTTTACAAAGTAACTAAAAAAGTAACTTTTTTTACAAAGTAACTAAAAAAGTAACTTTTTTTTACAAAGTAACTAAAAAAGTAACTTTTTTTACAAAGTAACTAAAAAAGTAACTTTGAGAATATAGTAACTAAAAAAGAAACTTTTTTTACAAAGTAACTAAAAAAGTAACTTTTTTAACACATTAACTAATAAAGTAACTTTGAGAATATAGTAACTAAAAAAGTAACTTTTTTAGTTACTTTTTCCAAAGTAACTAAAAAAGTAACTTTTTTTCCAAAGTAACTAAAAAAGTAACTTTTTTTCCAAAGTAACTAAAAAAGTAACTTTTTTTCCAAACTAACTAAAAAGGTAACTTTTTTTTCCAAAGTAACTAAAAAAGTATTTTTTTTTCCAAAGTAACTAAAAAAGTATATTTTTTTTTCCAAAGTAACTAAAAAAGTATTTTTTTTTCCAAAGTAACTAAAAAAGTAACTTTTTTTTACAAAGTAACTAAAAAAGTAATTTTTTTTACAAAGTAACTAAAAAAGTAATTTTTTTTCCAAAGTAACTAAAAAAGTAACTTTTTTTCCAAAGTAACTAAAAAAGTAACTTTTTTTCCAAAGTAACTAAAAAAGTAACTTTTTTTTACAAAGTAACTAAAAAAGTAATTTTATTTACAAAGTAACTAAAAAAGTAACTTTTTTTCCAAAGTAACTAAAAAAGTATTTTTTTTTCCAAAGTAACTAAAAAACTAATTTTTTTTCCAAAGTAACTAAAAAAGTAACTTTTTTCCGAAGTAACTAAAAAAGTAACTTTTTTTCCAAAGTAACTAAAAAAGTAACTTTTTTTCCAAAGTAACTAAAAAAGTAACTTTTTTAACAAAGTAACTAAAAAAGTAACTTTTTTTACAAAGTAACTAAAAAAGTAACTTTTTTTCCAAAGTAACTAAAAAAGTATTTTTTTTTCCAAAGTAACTAAAAAAGTAACTTTTTTCCGAAGTAACTAAAAAAGTAACTTTTTTTCCAAAGTAACTAAAAAAGTAACTTTTTTTCCAAAGTAACTAAAAAAGTAACTTTTTTCCGAAGTAACTAAAAAAGTAACTTTTTTTCCAAAGTAACTAAAAAAGTAACTTTTTTTCCAAAGTAACTAAAAAAGTAACTTTTTTAACAAAGTAACTAAAAAAGTAACTTTTTTTACAAAGTAACTAAAAAAGTAACTTTTTTTACAAAGTAACTAAAAAAGTATTTTTTTTTCCAAAGTAACTAAAAAAGTAACTTTTTTCCGAAGTAACTAAAAAAGTAACTTTTTTTCCAAAGTAACTAAAAAAGTATTTTTTTTTTCCAAAGTAACTAAAAAAGTATTTTTTTTCCCAAAGTAACTAAAAAAGTTTTTTTTTTCCCAAAGTAACTAAAAAAGTAACTTTTTTTTCCAAAGTAACTAAAAAAGTATTTTTTTTCCCAAAGTAACTAAAAAAGTAACTTTTTTTCCAAAGTAACTAAAAAAGTAACTTTTTTTCCAAAGTAACTAAAAAAGTAACTTTTTTTTCCAAAGTAACTAAAAAAGTAACTTTTTTTACAAAGTAACTAAAAAAGTAATTTTTTTTACAAAGTAACTAAAAAAGTAATTTTTTTTCCAAAGTAACTAAAAAAGTAACTTTTTTTCCAAAGTAACTAAAAAAGTAACTTTTTTCCAAAGTAACTAAAAAAGTAACTTTTTTTACAAAGTAACTAAAAAAGTAATTTTATTTACAAAGTAACTAAAAAAGTAATTTTTTTTCCAAAGTAACTAAAAAAGTAACTTTTTTTACAAAGTAACTAAAAAAGTAACTTTTTTTCCAAAGTAACTAAAAAAGTAACTTTTTTTCCAAAGTAACTAAAAAAGTAATTTTATTTACAAAGTAACTAAAAAAGTAACTTTTTTTCCAAAGTAACTAAAAAAGTATTTTTTTTTCCAAAGTAACTAAAAAACTAATTTTTTTTCCAAAGTAACTAAAAAAGTAACTTTTTTCCGAAGTAACTAAAAAAGTAACTTTTTTTCCAAAGTAACTAAAAAAGTAACTTTTTTTCCAAAGTAACTAAAAAAGTAACTTTTTTTACAAAGTAACTAAAAAAGTAACTTTTTTTTACAAAGTAACTAAAAAAGTTACTTTTTTAACACATTAACTAATAAAGTAACTTTGAGAATATAGTAACTAAAAAAGTAACTTTGAGAATATAGTAACTAAAAAAGAAACTTTTTTTACAAAGTAACTAAAAAAGTAACTTTTTTAACACATTAACTAATAAAGTAACTTTGAGAATATAGTAACTAAAAAAGTAACTTTTTTAGTTACTTTTTCCAAAGTAACTAAAAAAGTAACTTTTTTTCCAAAGTAACTAAAAAAGTAACTTTTTTTCCAAAGTAACTAAAAAAGTAACTTTTTTTCCAAAGTAACTAAAAAAGTAACTTTTTTTCCAAACTAACTAAAAAGGTAACTTTTTTTTCCAAAGTAACTAAAAAAGTATTTTTTTTTCCAAAGTAACTAAAAAAGTATTTTTTTTTTCCAAAGTAACTAAAAAAGTAACTTTTTTTCCAAAGTAACTAAAAAAGTAACTTTTTTTCCAAAGTAACTAAAAAAGTAACTTTTTTTTCCAAAGTAACTAAAAAAGTAACTTTTTTTACAAAGTAACTAAAAAAGTAATTTTTTTTACAAAGTAACTAAAAAAGTAATTTTTTTTCCAAAGTAACTAAAAAAGTAACTTTTTTTCCAAAGTAACTAAAAAAGTAACTTTTTTTCCAAAGTAACTAAAAAAGTAACTTTTTTTACAAAGTAACTAAAAAAGTAATTTTATTTACAAAGTAACTAAAAAAGTAACTTTTTCCAAAGTAACTAAAAAAGTATTTTTTTTTCCAAAGTAACTAAAAAACTAATTTTTTTTCCAAAGTAACTAAAAAAGTAACTTTTTTCCGAAGTAACTAAAAAAGTAACTTTTTTTCCAAAGTAACTAAAAAAGTAACTTTTTTTCCAAAGTAACTAAAAAAGTAACTTTTTTAACAAAGTAACTAAAAAAGTAACTTTTTTTACAAAGTAACTAAAAAAGTAACTTTTTTTTACAAAGTAACTAAAAAAGTATTTTTTTTTCCAAAGTAACTAAAAAAGTAACTTTTTTCCGAAGTAACTAAAAAAGTAACTTTTTTTCCAAAGTAACTAAAAAACTAATTTTTTTTCCAAAGTAACTAAAAAAGTAACTTTTTTCCGAAGTAACTAAAAAAGTAACTTTTTTTCCAAAGTAACTAAAAAAGTAACTTTTTTTTCCAAAGTAACTAAAAAAGTAACTTTTTTAACAAAGTAACTAAAAAAGTAACTTTTTTTTACAAAGTAACTAAAAAAGTAACTTTTTTTACAAAGTAACTAAAAAAGTATTTTTTTTTCCAAAGTAACTAAAAAAGTAACTTTTTTCCGAAGTAACTAAAAAAGTATTTTTTTTCCCAAAGTAACTAAAAAAGTATTTTTTTTTTCCAAAGTAACTAAAAAAGTATTTTTTTTCCCAAAGTAACTAAAAAAGTATTTTTTTTCCAAAGTAACTAAAAAAGTAACTTTTTTTCCAAAGTAACTAAAAAAGTAACTTTTTTTCCAAAGTAACTAAAAAAGTATTTTTTTTTCCAAAGTAACTAAAAAAGTATTTTTTTCCCCAAAGTAACTAAAAAAGTAACTTTTTTTCCAAAGTAACTAAAAAAGTAACTTTTTTCCAAAGTAACTAAAAAAGTAACTTTTTTTACAAAGTAACTAAAAAAGTAATTTTATTTACAAAGTAACTAAAAAAGTAATTTTTTTTCCAAAGTAACTAAAAAAGTAACTTTTTTTCCAAAGTAACTAAAAAAGTAACTTTTTTTCCAAAGTAACTAAAAAAGTAACTTTTTTTACAAAGTAACTAAAAAAGTAATTTTATTTACAAAGTAACTAAAAAAGTAACTTTTTTTCCAAAGTAACTAAAAAAGTAACTTTTTTTCCAAAGTAACTAAAAAAGTAACTTTTTTTCCAAAGTAACTAAAAAAGTAACTTTTTTTCCAAAGTAACTAAAAAAGTATTTTTTTTCCAAAGTAACTAAAAAAGTAACTTTTTTTCCAAAGTAACTAAAAAAGTAACTTTTTTTACAAAGTAACTAAAAAAGTAATTTTTTTTACAAAGTAACTAAAAAAGTATTTTTTTTCCAAAGTAACTAAAAAAGTAACTTTTTTCCAAAGTAACTAAAAAAGTAACTTTTTTTCCAAAGTAACTAAAAAAGTAACTTTTTTTACAAAGTAACTAAAAAAGTTATTTTATTTACAAAGTAACTAAAAAAGTAACTTTTTTTCCAAAGTAACTAAAAAAGTATTTTTTTCCCAAAGTAACTAAAAAACTAATTTTTTTTCCGAAGTAACTAAAAAAGTAACTTTTTTCCGAAGTAACTAAAAAAGTAACTTTTTTTCCAAAGTAACTAAAAAAGTAACTTTTTTTCCAAAGTAACTAAAAAAGTAACTTTTTTCCGAAGTAACTAAAAAAGTAACTTTTTTTCCAAAGTAACTAAAAAAGTAACTTTTTTTCCAAAGTAACTAAAAAAGTAACTTTTTTTCCAAAGTAACTAAAAAAGTATTTTTTTTTCCAAAGTAACTAAAAAAGTAACTTTTTTTCCAAAGTAACTAAAAAAGTAACTTTTTTTCCAAAGTAACTAAAAAACTAATTTTTTTTCCAAAGTAACTAAAAAAGTAACTTTTTTTCCAAAGTAACTAAAAAACTAATTTTTTTTCCAAAGTAACTAAAAAAGTATTTTTTTTTCCAAAGTAACTAAAAAAGTAACTTTTTTCCGAAGTAACTAAAAAAGTAACTTTTTTAACAAAGTAACTAAAAAAGTAACTTTTTTTACAAAGTAACTAAAAAAGTAACTTTTTTTTTACAAAGTAACTAAAAAAGTAACTTTTTTTCCAAAGTAACTAAAAAAGTAACTTTTTTTTTACAAAGTAACTAAAAAAGTAACTTTTTTACAAAGTAACTAAAAAAGTAACTTTTTTTTCCAAAGTAACTAAAAAAGTAACTTTTTTCCAAAGTAACTAAAAAAGTAACTTTTTTTCCAAAGTAACTAAAAAAGTAACTTTTTTTCCAAAGTAACTAAAAAAGTAACTTTTTTTCCAAAGTAACTAAAAAAGTAACTTTTTTCCAAAGTAACTAAAAAAAGTAACTTTTTTTTACAAAGTAACTAAAAAAGTAACTTTTTTTCCAAAGTAACTAAAAAAGTAACTTTTTTTCCAAAGTAACTAAAAAAGAAAAAAAATTTCCAAAGTAACTAAAAAAGTATTTTTTTTCCAAAGTAACTAAAAAAGTAACTTTTTTCCGAAGTAACTAAAAAAGTAACTTTTTTTCCAAAGTAACTAAAAAAGTAACTTTTTTTCCAAAGTAACTAAAAAAGTAACTTTTTTAACAAAGTAACTAAAAAAGTAACTTTTTTAACAAAGTAACTAAAAAAGTAACTTTTTTTACAAAGTAACTAAAAAAGTAACTTTTTTTTACAAAGTAACTAAAAAAGTAACTTTTTTTACAAAGTAACTAAAAAAGTAACTTTTTTAACAAAGTAACTAAAAAAGTAACTTTTTTAACAAAGTAACTAAAAAAGTAACTTTTCTTTACAAAGTAACTAAAAAAGTAACTTTTTTTCCAAAGTAACTAAAAAAGTAACTTTTTTTCCAAAGTAACTAAAAAAGTAACTTTTTTTTACAAAGTAACTAAAAAAGTATTTTTTTTACAAAGTAACTAAAAAAGTAATTTTTTTTACAAAGTAACTAAAAAAGTATTTTTTTTTCCAAAGTAACTAAAAAAGTAACTTTTTTTCCAAAGTAACTAAAAAAGTATTTTTTTTCCAAAGTAACTAAAAAAGTAACTTTTTTTCCAAAGTAACTAAAAAAGTAATTTTCTTTACAAAGTAACTAAAAAAGTAATTTTTTTTACAAAGTAACTAAAAAAGTAACTTTTTTCCCAAAGTAACTAAAAAAGTATTTTTTTTCCAAAGTAACTAAAAAAGTAACTTTTTTCCGAAGTAACTAAAAAAGTAACTTTTTTTCCAAAGTAACTAAAAAAGTAACTTTTTTTCCAAAGTAACTAAAAAAGTAACTTTTTTAACAAAGTAACTAAAAAAGTAACTTTTTTAACAAAGTAACTAAAAAAGTAACTTTTTTTACAAAGTAACTAAAAAAGTAACTTTTTTTACAAAGTAACTAAAAAAGTAACTTTTTTTACAAAGTAACTAAAAAAGTAACTTTTTTTTACAAAGTAACTAAAAAAGTATTTTTTTTACAAAGTAACTAAAAAAGTAACTTTTTTTACAAAGTAACTAAAAAAGTAACTTTTTTTCCAAAGTAACTAAAAAAGTAACTTTTTTTACAAAGTAACTAAAAAAGTAATTTTATTTACAAAGTAACTAAAAAAGTAACTTTTTTTCCAAAGTAACTAAAAAAGTATTTTTTTTCCAAAGTAACTAAAAAACTAATTTTTTTTCCAAAGTAACTAAAAAAGTAACTTTTTTCCGAAGTAACTAAAAAAGTAACTTTTTTTCCAAAGTAACTAAAAAAGTAACTTTTTTTCCAAAGTAACTAAAAAAGTAACTTTTTTAACAAAGTAACTAAAAAAGTAACTTTTTTTACAAAGTAACTAAAAAAGTAATTTTTTTTCCAAAGTAACTAAAAAAGTATTTTTTTTTCCAAAGTAACTAAAAAAGTAACTTTTTTCCGAAGTAACTAAAAAAGTAACTTTTTTTCCAAAGTAACTAAAAAAGTAACTTTTTTTCCAAAGTAACTAAAAAAGTAACTTTTTTTACAAAGTAACTAAAAAAGTAATTTTTTTTTACAAAGTAACTAAAAAAGTATTTCTTTTTCCAAAGTAACTAAAAAAGTAACTTTTTTTCCAAAGTAACTAAAAAAGTAACTTTTTTTCCAAAGTAACTAAAAAAGTAACTTTTTTTACAAAGTAACTAAAAAAGTAATTTTATTTACAAAGTAACTAAAAAAGTAACTTTTTTTCCAAAGTAACTAAAAAAGTAACTTTTTTTACAAAGTAACTAAAAAAGTAACTTTTTTTACAAAGTAACTAAAAAAGTAACTTTTTTTCCAAAGTAACTAAAAAAGTATTTTTTTCCCAAAGTAACTAAAAAAGTAATTTTTTTTCCAAAGTAACTAAAAAAGTATTTTTTTTCCAAAGTAACTAAAAAAGTAACTTTTTTCCGAAGTAACTAAAAAAGTAACTTTTTTTCCAAAGTAACTAAAAAAGTAACTTTTTTTCCAAAGTAACTAAAAAAGTAACTTTTTTTCCAAAGTAACTAAAAAAGTAACTTTTTTTCCAAAGTAACTAAAAAAGTAACTTTTTTTCCAAAGTAACTAAAAAAGTATTTTTTTTTTCCAAAGTAACTAAAAAAGTAACTTTTTTCAGAAGTAACTAAAAAAGTAACTTTTTTAACAAAGTAACTAAAAAAGTAACTTTTTTTACAAAGTAACTAAAAAAGTAACTTTTTTTTTTACAAAGTAACTAAAAAAGTAACTTTTTTTCCAAAGTAACTAAAAAAGTAACTTTTTTTTACAAAGTAACTAAAAAAGTAACTTTTTTCCAAAGTAACTAAAAAAGTAACTTTTTTTCCAAAGTAACTAAAAAGTAACTTTTTTTCCAAAGTAACTAAAAAAGTAACTTTTTTTCCAAAGTAACTAAAAAAGTAACTTTTTTTCCAAAGTAACTAAAAAAGTAACTTTTTTCCAAAGTAACTAAAAAAGTAACTTTTTTCCAAAGTAACTAAAAAAGTAACTTTTTTTTACAAAGTAACTAAAAAAGTAACTTTTTTTACAAAGTAACTAAAAAAGTAACTTTTTTTCCAAAGTAACTAAAAAAGTAATTTTTTTTCCAAAGTAACTAAAAAAGTATTTTTTTTCCCAAAGTAACTAAAAAAGTAACTTTTTTCCGAAGTAACTAAAAAAGTAACTTTTTTTCCAAAGTAACTAAAAAAGTAACTTTTTTTCCAAAGTAACTAAAAAAGTAACTTTTTTAACAAAGTAACTAAAAAAGTAACTTTTTTTACAAAGTAACTAAAAAAGTAACTTTTTTTTACAAAGTAACTAAAAAAGTAACTTTTTTTCCAAAGTAACTAAAAAAGTATTTTTTTTACAAAGTAACTAAAAAAGTAATTTTTTTTCCAAAGTAACTAAAGAAGTATTTTTTTCCCCAAAGTAACTAAAAAAGTATTTTTTTTCCCAAAGTAACTAAAAAAGTAACTTTTTTTCCAAAGTAACTAAAAAAGTATTTTTTTTTTCCAAAGTAACTAAAAAAGTATTTTTTTTTCCAAAGTAACTAAAAAAGTAACTTTTTTTCCAAAGTAACTAAAAAAGTAACTTTTTTTCCAAAGTAACTAAAAAAGTAACTTTTTTTCCAAAGTAACTAAAAAAGTAACTTTTTTTACAAAGTAACTAAAAAAGTAATTTTTTTTACAAAGTAACTAAAAAAGTAAATTTTTTTCCAAAGTAACTAAAAAAGTAACTTTTTTTCCAAAGTAACTAAAAAAGTAACTTTTTTTCCAAAGTAACTAAAAAAGTAACTTTTTTTACAAAGTAACTAAAAAAGTAATTTTATTTACAAAGTAACTAAAAAAGTAACTTTTTTTCCAAAGTAACTAAAAAAGTATTTTTTTTTCCAAAGTAACTAAAAAACTAATTTTTTTTCCAAAGTAACTAAAAAAGTAACTTTTTTCCGAAGTAACTAAAAAAGTAACTTTTTTTCCAAAGTAACTAAAAAAGTAACTTTTTTTCCAAAGTAACTAAAAAAGTAACTTTTTTAACAAAGTAACTAAAAAAGTAACTTTTTTTACAAAGTAACTAAAAAAGTAATTTTTTTTCCAAAGTAACTAAAAAAGTATTTTTTTTTCCAAAGTAACTAAAAAAGTAACTTTTTTCCGAAGTAACTAAAAAAGTAACTTTTTTTCCAAAGTAACTAAAAAAGTAACTTTTTTTCCAAAGTAACTAAAAAAGTAACTTTTTTTACAAAGTAACTAAAAAAGTAATTTTTTTTTACAAAGTAACTAAAAAAGTATTTCTTTTTCCAAAGTAACTAAAAAAGTAACTTTTTTTCCAAAGTAACTAAAAAAGTAACTTTTTTTCCAAAGTAACTAAAAAAGTAACTTTTTTTACAAAGTAACTAAAAAAGTCATTTTATTTACAAAGTAACTAAAAAAGTAACTTTTTTTCCAAAGTAACTAAAAAAGTAACTTTTTTTACAAAGTAACTAAAAAAGTAACTTTTTTTACAAAGTAACTAAAAAAGTAACTTTTTTTCCAAAGTAACTAAAAAAGTATTTTTTTTCCCAAAGTAACTAAAAAAGTAATTTTTTTTCCAAAGTAACTAAAAAAGTATTTTTTTTCCAAAGTAACTAAAAAAGTAACTTTTTTCCGAAGTAACTAAAAAAGTAACTTTTTTTCCAAAGTAACTAAAAAAGTAACTTTTTTTCCAAAGTAACTAAAAAAGTAACTTTTTTTCCAAAGTAACTAAAAAAGTAACTTTTTTTCCAAAGTAACTAAAAAAGTAACTTTTTTTCCAAAGTAACTAAAAAAGTATTTTTTTTTCCAAAGTAACTAAAAAAGTAACTTTTTTCAGAAGTAACTAAAAAAGTAACTTTTTTAACAAAGTAACTAAAAAAGTAACTTTTTTTACAAAGTAACTAAAAAAGTAACTTTTTTTTTTACAAAGTAACTAAAAAAGTAACTTTTTTTCCAAAGTAACTAAAAAAGTAACTTTTTTTTACAAAGTAACTAAAAAAGTAACTTTTTTCCAAAGTAACTAAAAAAGTAACTTTTTTTCCAAAGTAACTAAAAAGTAACTTTTTTTCCAAAGTAACTAAAAAAGTAACTTTTTTTCCAAAGTAACTAAAAAAGTAACTTTTTTTCCAAAGTAACTAAAAAAGTAACTTTTTTCCAAAGTAACTAAAAAAGTAACTTTTTTCCAAAGTAACTAAAAAAGTAACTTTTTTTTACAAAGTAACTAAAAAAGTAACTTTTTTTACAAAGTAACTAAAAAAGTAACTTTTTTTCCAAAGTAACTAAAAAAGTAATTTTTTTTCCAAAGTAACTAAAAAAGTATTTTTTTTTCCAAAGTAACTAAAAAAGTAACTTTTTTCCGAAGTAACTAAAAAAGTAACTTTTTTTCCAAAGTAACTAAAAAAGTAACTTTTTTTCCAAAGTAACTAAAAAAGTAACTTTTTTAACAAAGTAACTAAAAAAGTAACTTTTTTTACAAAGTAACTAAAAAAGTAACTTTTTTTTACAAAGTAACTAAAAAAGTAACTTTTTTTCCAAAGTAACTAAAAAAGTAATTTTTTTACAAAGTAACTAAAAAAGTAATTTTTTTTCCAAAGTAACTAAAAAAGTAACTTTTTTTTCCAAAGTAACTAAAAAAGTATTTTTTTTCCAAAGTAACTAAAAAAGTAACTTTTTTTCCAAAGTAACTAAAAAAGTAACTTTTTTTCCAAAGTAACTAAAAAAGTAACTTTTTTTCCAAAGTAACTAAAAAAGTAACTTTTTTTCCAAACTAACTAAAAAGGTAACTTTTTTTTCCAAAGTAACTAAAAAAGTATTTTTTTTTCCAAAGTAACTAAAAAAGTATTTTTTTTCCCAAAGTAACTAAAAAAGTAACTTTTTTCCAAAGTAACTAAAAAAGTAACTTTTTTTCCAAAGTAACTAAAAAAGTAACTTTTTTTCCAAAGTAACTAAAAAAGTAACTTTTTTTCCAAAGTAACTAAAAAAGTAATTTTTTTTCCAAAGTAACTAAAAAAGTAACTTTTTTTCCAAAGTAACTAAAAAAGTAACTTTTTTTCCAAAGTAACTAAAAAAGTAATTTTTTTTCCAAAGTAACTAAAAAAGTAATTTTTTTTCCAAAGTAACTAAAAAAGTAATTTTTTTTCCAAAGTAACTAAAAAAGTAATTTTTTTTCCAAAGTAACTAAAAAAGTAACTTTTTTTACAAAGTAACTAAAAAAGTAACTTTTTTTTACAAAGTAACTAAAAAAGTAACTTTTTTTTACAAAGTAACTAAAAAAGTAACTTTTTTCCGAAGTAACTAAAAAAGTAACTTTTTTTCCAAAGTAACTAAAAAAGTAACTTTTTTTCCAAAGTAACTAAAAAAGTAACTTTTTTTTACAAAGTAACTAAAAAAGTAATTTTATTTACAAAGTAACTAAAAAAGTAACTTTTTTTCCAAAGTAACTAAAAAAGTATTTTTTTTTCCAAAGTAACTAAAAAACTAATTTTTTTTCCAAAGTAACTAAAAAAGTAACTTTTTTCCGAAGTAACTAAAAAAGTAACTTTTTTTCCAAAGTAACTAAAAAAGTAACTTTTTTTCCAAAGTAACTAAAAAAGTAACTTTTTTAACAAAGTAACTAAAAAAGTAACTTTTTTTACAAAGTAACTAAAAAAGTAACTTTTTTTCCAAAGTAACTAAAAAAGTATTTTTTTTTCCAAAGTAACTAAAAAAGTAACTTTTTTCCGAAGTAACTAAAAAAGTAACTTTTTTTCCAAAGTAACTAAAAAACTAATTTTTTTTCCAAAGTAACTAAAAAAGTAACTTTTTTCCGAAGTAACTAAAAAAGTAACTTTTTTTCCAAAGTAACTAAAAAAGTAACTTTTTTTCCAAAGTAACTAAAAAAGTAACTTTTTTAACAAAGTAACTAAAAAAGTAACTTTTTTTACAAAGTAACTAAAAAAGTAACTTTTTTTACAAAGTAACTAAAAAAGTATTTTTTTTTCCAAAGTAACTAAAAAAGTAACTTTTTTCCGAAGTAACTAAAAAAGTAACTTTTTTTCCAAAGTAACTAAAAAAGTATATATTTTTTTTCCAAAGTAACTAAAAAAGTATTTTTTTCCCCAAAGTAACTAAAAAAGTATTTTTTCCCCAAAGTAACTAAAAAAGTAACTTTTTTTTCCAAAGTAACTAAAAAAGTAACTTTTTTTCCAAAGTAACTAAAAAAGTATTTTTTTTCCCAAAGTAACTAAAAAAGTATTTTTTTCCCAAAGTAACTAAAAAAGTAACTTTTTTTCCAAAGTAACTAAAAAAGTAACTTTTTTTCCAAAGTAACTAAAAAAGTAACTTTTTTTTCCAAAGTAACTAAAAAAGTAACTTTTTTTACAAAGTAACTAAAAAAGTAATTTTTTTTACAAAGTAACTAAAAAAGTAATTTTTTTTCCAAAGTAACTAAAAAAGTAACTTTTTTTCCAAAGTAACTAAAAAAGTAACTTTTTTCCAAAGTAACTAAAAAAGTAACTTTTTTTACAAAGTAACTAAAAAAGTAATTTTATTTACAAAGTAACTAAAAAAGTAATTTTTTTTCCAAAGTAACTAAAAAAGTAACTTTTTTTCCAAAGTAACTAAAAAAGTAACTTTTTTTCCAAAGTAACTAAAAAAGTAACTTTTTTTACAAAGTAACTAAAAAAGTAATTTTATTTACAAAGTAACTAAAAAAGTAACTTTTTTTCCAAAGTAACTAAAAAAGTATTTTTTTTTCCAAAGTAACTAAAAAACTAATTTTTTTTCCAAAGTAACTAAAAAAGTAACTTTTTTCCGAAGTAACTAAAAAAGTAACTTTTTTTCCAAAGTAACTAAAAAAGTAACTTTTTTTACAAAGTAACTAAAAAAGTAACTTTTTTTACAAAGTAACTAAAAAAGTTACTTTTTTAACACATTAACTAATAAAGTAACTTTGAGAATATAGTAACTAAAAAAGTAACTTTGAGAATATAGTAACTAAAAAAGAAACTTTTTTTACAAAGTAACTAAAAAAGTAACTTTTTTAACACATTAACTAATAAAGTAACTTTGAGAATATAGTAACTAAAAAAGTAACTTTTTTAGTTACTTTTTCCAAAGTAACTAAAAAAGTAACTTTCTTTCCAAAGTAACTAAAAAAGGTAACTTTTTTTTCCAAAGTAACTAAAAAAGTATTTTTTTTTCCAAAGTAACTAAAAAAGTATTTTTTTTTTCCAAAGTAACTAAAAAAGTAACTTTTTTCCAAAGTAACTAAAAAAGTAACTTTTTTTCCAAAGTAACTAAAAAAGTAACTTTTTTTTCCAAAGTAACTAAAAAAGTAACTTTTTTTACAAAGTAACTAAAAAAGTAATTTTTTTTACAAAGTAACTAAAAAAGTAATTTTTTTTCCAAAGTAACTAAAAAAGTTACTTTTTTTCCAAAGTAACTAAAAAAGTTACTTTTTTTCCAAAGTAACTAAAAAAGTAACTTTTTTTACAAAGTAACTAAAAAAGTAATTTTATTTACAAAGTAACTAAAAAAGTAACTTTTTTCCAAAGTAACTAAAAAAGTATTTTTTTTTCCAAAGTAACTAAAAAACTAATTTTTTTTCCAAAGTAACTAAAAAAGTAACTTTTTTCCGAAGTAACTAAAAAAGTAACTTTTTTTCCAAAGTAACTAAAAAAGTAACTTTTTTTCCAAAGTAACTAAAAAAGTAACTTTTTTAACAAAGTAACTAAAAAAGTAACTTTTTTTACAAAGTAACTAAAAAAGTAACTTTTTTTACAAAGTAACTAAAAAAGTATTTTTTTTTCCAAAGTAACTAAAAAAGTAACTTTTTTCCGAAGTAACTAAAAAAGTAACTTTTTTTCCAAAGTAACTAAAAAACTAATTTTTTTTCCAAAGTAACTAAAAAAGTAACTTTTTTCCGAAGTAACTAAAAAAGTAACTTTTTTTCCAAAGTAACTAAAAAAGTAACTTTTTTTTCCAAAGTAACTAAAAAAGTAACTTTTTTAACAAAGTAACTAAAAAAGTAACTTTTTTTACAAAGTAACTAAAAAAGTAACTTTTTTTTACAAAGTAACTAAAAAAGTATTTTTTTTTCCAAAGTAACTAAAAAAGTAACTTTTTTCCGAAGTAACTAAAAAAGTATTTTTTTTTCCAAAGTAACTAAAAAAGTATTTATTTTTTCCAAAGTAACTAAAAAAGTATTTTTTTTCCCAAAGTAACTAAAAAAGTATTTTTTTTTCCAAAGTAACTAAAAAAGTAACTTTTTTTCCAAAGTAACTAAAAAAGTAACTTTTTTTCCAAAGTAACTAAAAAAGTATTTTTTTTTCCCAAAGTAACTAAAAAAGTATTTTTTTTCCCAAAGTAACTAAAAAAGTAACTTTTTTTTACAAAGTAACTAAAAAAGTAACTTTTTTTCCAAAGTAACTAAAAAAGTAACTTTTTTTTCCAAAGTAACTAAAAAAGTAACTTTTTTTACAAAGTAACTAAAAAAGTAATTTTTTTTACAAAGTAACTAAAAAAGTAATTTTTTTTCCAAAGTAACTAAAAAAGTAACTTTTTTTCCAAAGTAACTAAAAAAGTAACTTTTTTCCAAAGTAACTAAAAAAGTAACTTTTTTTACAAAGTAACTAAAAAAGTAATTTTATTTACAAAGTAACTAAAAAAGTAATTTTTTTTCCAAAGTAACTAAAAAAGTAACTTTTTTTGCAAAGTAACTAAAAAAGTAACTTTTTTTCCAAAGTAACTAAAAAAGTAACTTTTTTTACAAAGTAACTAAAAAAGTAATTTTATTTACAAAGTAACTAAAAAAGTAACTTTTTTTCCAAAGTAACTAAAAAAGTAACTTTTTTTCCAAAGTAACTAAAAAAGTAACTTTTTTTCCAAAGTAACTAAAAAAGTAACTTTTTTTCCAAAGTAACTAAAAAAGTAACTTTTTTTCCAAAGTAACTAAAAAAGTAACTTTTTTTCCAAAGTAACTAAAAAAGTAACTTTTTTTACAAAGTAACTAAAAAAGTAATTTTATTTACAAAGTAACTAAAAAAGTAACTTTTTTTCCAAAGTAACTAAAAAAGTATTTTTTTTTCCAAAGTAACTAAAAAACTAATTTTTTTTCCAAAGTAACTAAAAAAGTAACTTTTTTCCGAAGTAACTAAAAAAGTAACTTTTTTTCCAAAGTAACTAAAAAAGTAACTTTTTTTACAAAGTAACTAAAAAAGTAACTTTTTTTACAAAGTAACTAAAAAAGTTACTTTTTTAACACATTAACTAATAAAGTAACTTTGAGAATATAGTAACTAAAAAAGTAACTTTGAGAATATAGTAACTAAAAAAGAAACTTTTTTTACAAAGTAACTAAAAAAGTAACTTTTTTAACACATTAACTAATAAAGTAACTTTGAGAATATAGTAACTAAAAAAGTAACTTTTTTAGTTACTTTTTCCAAAGTAACTAAAAAAGTAACTTTCTTTCCAAAGTAACTAAAAAAGGTAACTTTTTTTTCCAAAGTAACTAAAAAAGTATTTTTTTTTCCAAAGTAACTAAAAAAGTATTTTTTTTTTCCAAAGTAACTAAAAAAGTAACTTTTTTCCAAAGTAACTAAAAAAGTAACTTTTTTTCCAAAGTAACTAAAAAAGTAACTTTTTTTTCCAAAGTAACTAAAAAAGTAACTTTTTTTACAAAGTAACTAAAAAAGTAATTTTTTTTACAAAGTAACTAAAAAAGTAATTTTTTTTCCAAAGTAACTAAAAAAGTTACTTTTTTTCCAAAGTAACTAAAAAAGTTACTTTTTTTCCAAAGTAACTAAAAAAGTAACTTTTTTTACAAAGTAACTAAAAAAGTAATTTTATTTACAAAGTAACTAAAAAAGTAACTTTTTTCCAAAGTAACTAAAAAAGTATTTTTTTTTCCAAAGTAACTAAAAAACTAATTTTTTTTCCAAAGTAACTAAAAAAGTAACTTTTTTCCGAAGTAACTAAAAAAGTAACTTTTTTTCCAAAGTAACTAAAAAAGTAACTTTTTTTCCAAAGTAACTAAAAAAGTAACTTTTTTAACAAAGTAACTAAAAAAGTAACTTTTTTTACAAAGTAACTAAAAAAGTAACTTTTTTTACAAAGTAACTAAAAAAGTATTTTTTTTTACAAAGTAACTAAAAAAGTAACTTTTTTCCGAAGTAACTAAAAAAGTAACTTTTTTTCCAAAGTAACTAAAAAACTAATTTTTTTTCCAAAGTAACTAAAAAAGTAACTTTTTTCCGAAGTAACTAAAAAAGTAACTTTTTTTCCAAAGTAACTAAAAAAGTAACTTTTTTTTCCAAAGTAACTAAAAAAGTAACTTTTTTAACAAAGTAACTAAAAAAGTAACTTTTTTTACAAAGTAACTAAAAAAGTAACTTTTTTTTACAAAGTAACTAAAAAAGTATTTTTTTTTCCAAAGTAACTAAAAAAGTAACTTTTTTCCGAAGTAACTAAAAAAGTATTTTTTTTTCCAAAGTAACTAAAAAAGTATTTATTTTTTCCAAAGTAACTAAAAAAGTATTTTTTTTCCCAAAGTAACTAAAAAAGTATTTTTTTTCCAAAGTAACTAAAAAAGTAACTTTTTTTCCAAAGTAACTAAAAAAGTAACTTTTTTTCCAAAGTAACTAAAAAAGTATTTTTTTTTCCCAAAGTAACTAAAAAAGTATTTTTTTTCCCAAAGTAACTAAAAAAGTAACTTTTTTTTACAAAGTAACTAAAAAAGTAACTTTTTTTCCAAAGTAACTAAAAAAGTAACTTTTTTTTCCAAAGTAACTAAAAAAGTAACTTTTTTTACAAAGTAACTAAAAAAGTAATTTTTTTTACAAAGTAACTAAAAAAGTAATTTTTTTTCCAAAGTAACTAAAAAAGTAACTTTTTTTCCAAAGTAACTAAAAAAGTAACTTTTTTCCAAAGTAACTAAAAAAGTAACTTTTTTTACAAAGTAACTAAAAAAGTAATTTTATTTACAAAGTAACTAAAAAAGTAATTTTTTTTCCAAAGTAACTAAAAAAGTAACTTTTTTTGCAAAGTAACTAAAAAAGTAACTTTTTTTCCAAAGTAACTAAAAAAGTAACTTTTTTTACAAAGTAACTAAAAAAGTAATTTTATTTACAAAGTAACTAAAAAAGTAACTTTTTTTCCAAAGTAACTAAAAAAGTAACTTTTTTTCCAAAGTAACTAAAAAAGTAACTTTTTTTCCAAAGTAACTAAAAAAGTAACTTTTTTTCCAAAGTAACTAAAAAAGTATTTTTTTTTCCAAAGTAACTAAAAAAGTAACTTTTTTTCCAAAGTAACTAAAAAAGTAACTTTTTTTACAAAGTAACTAAAAAAGTCACTTTTTTTACAAAGTAACTAAAAAAGTTATTTTATTTACAAAGTAACTAAAAAAGTAACTTTTTTTCCAAAGTAACTAAAAAAGTATTTTTTTTCCCAAAGTAACTAAAAAACTAATTTTTTTTCCAAAGTAACTAAAAAAGTAACTTTTTTCCGAAGTAACTAAAAAAGTAACTTTTTTTCCAAAGTAACTAAAAAAGTAACTTTTTTTCCAAAGTAACTAAAAAAGTAACTTTTTTCCGAAGTAACTAAAAAAGTAACTTTTTTTCCAAAGTAACTAAAAAAGTAACTTTTTTTCCAAAGTAACTAAAAAAGTAACTTTTTTTCCAAAGTAACTAAAAAAGTATTTTTTTTTCCAAAGTAACTAAAAAAGTAACTTTTTTTCCAAAGTAACTAAAAAAGTAACTTTTTTTCCAAAGTAACTAAAAAACTAATTTTTTTTCCAAAGTAACTAAAAAAGTAACTTTTTTTCCAAAGTAACTAAAAAACTAATTTGTTTTCCAAAGTAACTAAAAAAGTATTTTTTTTTCCAAAGTAACTAAAAAAGTAACTTTTTTCCGAAGTAACTAAAAAAGTAACTTTTTTAACAAAGTAACTAAAAAAGTAACTTTTTTTACAAAGTAACTAAAAAAGTAACTTTTTTTTTACAAAGTAACTAAAAAAGTAACTTTTTTTCCAAAGTAACTAAAAAAGTAACTTTTTTTTACAAAGTAACTAAAAAAGTAACTTTTTTACAAAGTAACTAAAAAAGTAACTTTTTTTTCCAAAGTAACTAAAAAAGTAACTTTTTTCCAAAGTAACTAAAAAAGTAACTTTTTTTCCAAAGTAACTAAAAAAGTAACTTTTTTTCCAAAGTAACTAAAAAAGTAACTTTTTTTCCAAAGTAACTAAAAAAGTAACTTTTTTCCAAAGTAACTAAAAAAAGTAACTTTTTTTTACAAAGTAACTAAAAAAGTAACTTTTTTTCCAAAGTAACTAAAAAAGTAACTTTTTTTCCAAAGTAACTAAAAAAGTAATTTTTTTTCCAAAGTAACTAAAAAAGTATTTTTTTTCCAAAGTAACTAAAAAAGTAACTTTTTTCCGAAGTAACTAAAAAAGTAACTTTTTTTCCAAAGTAACTAAAAAAGTAACTTTTTTTCCAAAGTAACTAAAAAAGTAACTTTTTTAACAAAGTAACTAAAAAAGTAACTTTTTTAACAAAGTAACTAAAAAAGTAACTTTTTTTACAAAGTAACTAAAAAAGTAACTTTTTTTTACAAAGTAACTAAAAAAGTAACTTTTTTTACAAAGTAACTAAAAAAGTAACTTTTTTAACAAAGTAACTAAAAAAGTAACTTTTCTTTACAAAGTAACTAAAAAAGTAACTTTTTTTCCAAAGTAACTAAAAAAGTAACTTTTTTTCCAAAGTAACTAAAAAAGTAACTTTTTTTTACAAAGTAACTAAAAAAGTATTTTTTTTACAAAGTAACTAAAAAAGTAATTTTTTTTCCAAAGTAACTAAAAAAGTATTTTTTTTTACAAAGTAACTAAAAAAGTATTTTTTTTCCCAAAGAAACTAAAAAAGTATTTTTTTTCCAAAGTAACTAAAAAAGTAACTTTTTTTCCAAAGTAACTAAAAAAGTATTTTTTTTCCAAAGTAACTAAAAAAGTATTTTTTTTCCCAAAGTAACTAAAAAAGTAACTTTTTTTCCAAAGTAACTAAAAAAGTAACTTTTTTTCCAAAGTAACTAAAAAAGTAACTTTTTTTCCAAAGTAACTAAAAAAGTAACTTTTTTAACAAAGTAACTAAAAAAGTAACTTTTTTAACAAAGTAACTAAAAAAGTAACTTTTTTTACAAAGTAACTAAAAAAGTAACTTTTTTTACAAAGTAACTAAAAAAGTAACTTTTTTTACAAAGTAACTAAAAAAGTAACTTTTTTAACAAAGTAACTAAAAAAGTAACTTTTTTTTACAAAGTAACTAAAAAAGTAACTTTTTTTCCAAAGTAACTAAAAAAGTAACTTTTTTTCCAAAGTAACTAAAAAAGTAACTTTTTTTTACAAAGTAACTAAAAAAGTATTTTTTTTACAAAGTAACTAAAAAAGTAATTTTTTTTCCAAAGTAACTAAAAAAGTTTTTTTTTTCCCAAAGTAACTAAAAAAGTAACTTTTTTTCCAAAGTAACTAAAAAAGTATTTTTTTTCCCAAAGTAACTAAAAAAGTATTTTTTTTTCCAAAGTAACTAAAAAAGTAACTTTTT
This sequence comes from Melanostigma gelatinosum, assembly GCF_949748355.1. Classification (NCBI taxonomy): domain Eukaryota; kingdom Metazoa; phylum Chordata; class Actinopteri; order Perciformes; family Zoarcidae; genus Melanostigma; species Melanostigma gelatinosum. The sequence goes on along the minus strand of NC_136635.1, from coordinate 207,736 downwards.
TTCCAAAGTAACTAAAAAAGTAACTTTTTTTCCAAAGTAACTAAAAAAGTAACTTTTTTTCCAAAGTAACTAAAAAAGTAACTTTTTTTACAAAGTAACTAAAAAAGTAAATTTTTTTACAAAGTAACTAAAAAAGTAAATTTTTTTCCAAAGTAACTAAAAAAGTAACTTTTTTTCCAAAGTAACTAAAAAAGTATTTTTTTTCCAAAGTAACTAAAAAAGTATTTTTTTTCCCAAAGTAACTAAAAAAGTAACTTTTTTTCCAAAGTAACTAAAAAAGTAACTTTTTTTCCAAAGTAACTAAAAAAGTAACTTTTTTTCCAAAGTAACTAAAAAAGTAACTTTTTTTCCAAAGTAACTAAAAAAGTAATTTTTTTTTACAAAGTAACTAAAAAAGTAATTTTTTTTACAAAGTAACTAAAAAAGTAACTTTTTTTCCAAAGTAACTAAAAAAGTATTTTTTTTCCAAAGTAACTAAAAAAGTAACTTTTTTCCGAAGTAACTAAAAAAGTAACTTTTTTTCCAAAGTAACTAAAAAAGTAACTTTTTTTCCAAAGTAACTAAAAAAGTAACTTTTTTAACAAAGTAACTAAAAAAGTAACTTTTTTAACAAAGTAACTAAAAAAGTAACTTTTTTTACAAAGTAACTAAAAAAGTAACTTTTTTTACAAAGTAACTAAAAAAGTAACTTTTTTTACAAAGTAACTAAAAAAGTAACTTTTTTAACAAAGTAACTAAAAAAGTAACTTTTTTTTACAAAGTAACTAAAAAAGTAACTTTTTTTCCAAAGTAACTAAAAAAGTAACTTTTTTTCCAAAGTAACTAAAAAAGTAACTTTTTTTTACAAAGTAACTAAAAAAGTATTTTTTTTACAAAGTAACTAAAAAAGTAATTTTTTTTCCAAAGTAACTAAAAAAGTTTTTTTTTTCCAAAGTAACTAAAAAAGTAACTTTTTTTCCAAAGTAACTAAAAAAGTATTTTTTTTCCCAAAGTAACTAAAAAAGTATTTTTTTTTCCAAAGTAACTAAAAAAGTAACTTTTTTTCCAAAGTAACTAAAAAAGTAACTTTTTTTCCAAAGTAACTAAAAAAGTAACTTTTTTTCCAAAGTAACTAAAAAAGTAACTTTTTTTACAAAGTAACTAAAAAAGTAATTTTTTTTACAAAGTAACTAAAAAAGTAAAATTTTTTCCAAAGTAACTAAAAAAGTAACTTTTTTTCCAAAGTAACTAAAAAAGTAACTTTTTTTCCAAAGTAACTAAAAAAGTAACTTTTTTTACAAAGTAACTAAAAAAGTAATTTTATTTACAAAGTAACTAAAAAAGTAACTTTTTTTCCAAAGTAACTAAAAAAGTATTTTTTTTTCCAAAGTAACTAAAAAACTAATTTTTTTTCCAAAGTAACTAAAAAAGTAACTTTTTTCCGAAGTAACTAAAAAAGTAACTTTTTTTCCAAAGTAACTAAAAAAGTAACTTTTTTTCCAAAGTAACTAAAAAAGTAACTTTTTTAACAAAGTAACTAAAAAAGTAACTTTTTTTACAAAGTAACTAAAAAAGTAATTTTTTTTCCAAAGTAACTAAAAATGTATTTTTTTTTCCAAAGTAACTAAAAAAGTAACTTTTTTCCGAAGTAACTAAAAAAGTAACTTTTTTTCCAAAGTAACTAAAAAAGTAACTTTTTTTCCAAAGTAACTAAAAAAGTAACTTTTTTTACAAAGTAACTAAAAAAGTAATTTTTTTTTACAAAGTAACTAAAAAAGTATTTCTTTTTCCAAAGTAACTAAAAAAGTAACTTTTTTTCCAAAGTAACTAAAAAAGTAACTTTTTTTCCAAAGTAACTAAAAAAGTAACTTTTTTTACAAAGTAACTAAAAAAGTAATTTTATTTACAAAGTAACTAAAAAAGTAACTTTTTTTCCAAAGTAACTAAAAAAGTAACTTTTTTTACAAAGTAACTAAAAAAGTAACTTTTTTTACAAAGTAACTAAAAAAGTAACTTTTTTTCCAAAGTAACTAAAAAAGTAACTTTTTTTCCAAAGTAACTAAAAAAGTATTTTTTTTCCCAAAGTAACTAAAAAAGTAATTTTTTTTCCAAAGTAACTAAAAAAGTATTTTTTTTCCAAAGTAACTAAAAAAGTAACTTTTTTCCGAAGTAACTAAAAAAGTAACTTTTTTCCAAAGTAACTAAAAAAGTAACTTTTTTTCCAAAGTAACTAAAAAAGTAACTTTTTTTCCAAAGTAACTAAAAAAGTAACTTTTTTTCCAAAGTAACTAAAAAAGTAACTTTTTTTCCAAAGTAACTAAAAAAGTAACTTTTTTTCCAAAGTAACTAAAAAAGTATTTTTTTTTTCCAAAGTAACTAAAAAAGTAACTTTTTTCAGAAGTAACTAAAAAAGTAACTTTTTTAACAAAGTAACTAAAAAAGTAACTTTTTTTACAAAGTAACTAAAAAAGTAACTTTTTTTTTTACAAAGTAACTAAAAAAGTAACTTTTTTTCCAAAGTAACTAAAAAAGTAACTTTTTTTTACAAAGTAACTAAAAAAGTAACTTTTTTCCAAAGTAACTAAAAAAGTAACTTTTTTTCCAAAGTAACTAAAAAGTAACTTTTTTTCCAAAGTAACTAAAAAAGTAACTTTTTTTCCAAAGTAACTAAAAAAGTAACTTTTTTTCCAAAGTAACTAAAAAAGTAACTTTTTTCCAAAGTAACTAAAAAAGTAACTTTTTTCCAAAGTAACTAAAAAAGTAACTTTTTTTTACAAAGTAACTAAAAAAGTAACTTTTTTTTACAAAGTAACTAAAAAAGTAACTTTTTTTCCAAAGTAACTAAAAAAGTAATTTTTTTTCCAAAGTAACTAAAAAAGTATTTTTTTTCCAAAGTAACTAAAAAAGTAACTTTTTTCCGAAGTAACTAAAAAAGTAACTTTTTTTCCAAAGTAACTAAAAAAGTAACTTTTTTTCCAAAGTAACTAAAAAAGTAACTTTTTTAACAAAGTAACTAAAAAAGTAACTTTTTTTACAAAGTAACTAAAAAAGTAACTTTTTTTTACAAAGTAACTAAAAAAGTAACTTTTTTTCCAAAGTAACTAAAAAAGTAATTTTTTTACAAAGTAACTAAAAAAGTATTTTTTTTTCCAAAGTAACTAAAAAAGTAACTTTTTTTTCCAAAGTAACTAAAAAAGTATTTTTTTTCCAAAGTAACTAAAAAAGTAACTTTTTTTCCAAAGTAACTAAAAAAGTAACTTTTTTTCCAAAGTAACTAAAAAAGTAACTTTTTTTCCAAAGTAACTAAAAAAGTAACTTTTTTTCCAAACTAACTAAAAAGGTAACTTTTTTTTCCAAAGTAACTAAAAAAGTATTTTTTTTTCCAAAGTAACTAAAAAAGTATTTTTTTTCCCAAAGTAACTAAAAAAGTAACTTTTTTCCAAAGTAACTAAAAAAGTAACTTTTTTTCCAAAGTAACTAAAAAAGTAACTTTTTTTCCAAAGTAACTAAAAAAGTAACTTTTTTTCCAAAGTAACTAAAAAAGTAATTTTTTTTCCAAAGTAACTAAAAAAGTAACTTTTTTTCCAAAGTAACTAAAAAAGTAACTTTTTTTCCAAAGTAACTAAAAAAGTAATTTTTTTTCCAAAGTAACTAAAAAAGTAATTTTTTTTCCAAAGTAACTAAAAAAGTAATTTTTTTTCCAAAGTAACTAAAAAAGTAATTTTTTTTCCAAAGTAACTAAAAAAGTAACTTTTTTTACAAAGTAACTAAAAAAGTAACTTTTTTTTACAAAGTAACTAAAAAAGTAACTTTTTTTTACAAAGTAACTAAAAAAGTAACTTTTTTACAAAGTAACTAAAAAAGTAACTTTTTTTCCAAAGTAACTAAAAAAGTAACTTTTTTTCCAAAGTAACTAAAAAAGTAACTTTTTTTCCAAAGTAACTAAAAAAGTAACTTTTTTCCGAAGTAACTAAAAAAGTAACTTTTTTTCCAAAGTAACTAAAAAAGTAACTTTTTTTCCAAAGTAACTAAAAAAGTAACTTTTTTTCCAAAGTAACTAAAAAAGTATTTTTTTTTCCAAAGTAACTAAAAAAGTAACTTTTTTCCAAAGTAACTAAAAAAGTAACTTTTTTTACAAAGTAACTAAAAAACTAATTTTTTTTCCAAAGTAACTAAAAAAGTAACTTTTTTAACAAAGTAACTAAAAAAGTAACTTTTTTAACAAAGTAACTAAAAAAGTAACTTTTTTTACAAAGTAACTAAAAAAGTAACTTTTTTTTACAAAGTAACTAAAAAAGTAACTTTTTTTACAAAGTAACTAAAAAAGTAATTTTTTTACAAAGTAACTAAAAAAGTAATTTTTTTTCCAAAGTAACTAAAAAGTTACTTTTTTTCCAAAGTAACTAAAAAAGTAACTTTTTTTCCAAAGTAACTAAAAAAGTAACTTTTTTTTACAAAGTGACTAAAAAAGTAACTTTTTTTACAAAGTAACTAAAAAAGTAACTTTTTTTACAAAGTAACTAAAAAAGTAACTTTTTTTACACAGTAACTAAAAAAGTAACTTTTTTCCAAAGTAACTAAAAAAGTAACTTTTTTGGTTAGTAAGAATATAGTAACTAAAAAAGTAACTTTTTTACAAAGAAACTAAAAAGTAACTTTTTTACAAAGAAACTAAAAAGTAACTTTTTTACAAAGTAACTAAAAAAGTAACTTTTTTTTACAATAACTAAAAAAGTAACTTTTTTTACAAAGTAACTAAAGAAGTAACTTTTTTTACAAAGTAACTAAAAAAGTAACTTTTTACAAAAACTAAAAAGTAATTTTTTTCCAAAGTAACTAAAAAAGTAACTTTTTTTCCAAAGTAACTAAAAAAGTAATTTTTTTTCCAAAGTAACTAAAAAAGTAACTTTTTTTACAAAGTAACTAAAAAAGTAATTTTTTTTCCAAAGTAACTAAAAAAGTAATTTTTTTTCCAAAGTAACTAAAAAAGTAACTTTTTTCCAAAGTAACTAAAAAAGTAACTTTTTTTAAAAAGTAACTAAAAAAGTATTTTTTTTTACAAAGTAACTAAAAAGTCACTTTTTTACAAAGTAACTAAAAAGTAACTTTTTTCCAAAGTAACTAAAAAAGTAACTTTTTTGGTTAGTAAGAATATAGTAACTAAAAAAGTAACTTTTTTACAAAGAAACTAAAAAGTAACTTTTTTGGTTAGTAAGAATATAGTAACTAAAAAAGTAACTTTTTTACAAAGTAACTAAAAAAGTAACTTTTTTTCCAAAGTAACTAAAAAAGTAACTTTTTTTTACAAAGTAACTAAAAAAGTAATTTTTTTCCAAAGTAACTAAAAAAGTAACTTTTTTTCCAAAGTAACTAAAAAAGTATTTTTTTTTCCAAAGTAACTAAAAAAGTAATTTTTTTCCAAAGTAACTAAAAAAGTAACTTTTTTTCCAAAGTAACTAAAAAAGTAACTTTTTTTCCAAAGTAACTAAAAAAGTATTTTTTTTCCCAAAGTAACTAAAAAAGTAACTTTTTTTCCAAAGTAACTAAAAAAGTAACTTTTTTTCCAAAGTAACTAAAAAAGTAACTTTTTTTCCAAAGTAACTAAAAAAGTAATTTTTTTTCCAAAGTAACTAAAAAAGTAATTTTTTTTCCAAAGTAACTAAAAAAGTAATTTTTTTTCCAAAGTAACTAAAAAAGTAATTTTTTTTCCAAAGTAACTAAAAAAGTAATTTTTTTTCCAAAGTAACTAAAAAAGTAATTTTTTTTACAAAGTAACTAAAAAAGTAACTTTTTTTCCAAAGTAACTAAAAAAGTAATTTTTTTTACAAAGTAACTAAAAAAGTAACTTTTTTTACAAAGTAACTAAAAAAGTAACTTTTTTTCCAAAGTAACTAAAAAAGTAACTTTTTTTCCAAAGTAACTAAAAAAGTAACTTTTTTAACAAAGTAACTAAAAAAGTAACTTTTTTTACAAAGTAACTAAAAAAGTAACTTTTTTTTACAAAGTAACTAAAAAAGTAACTTTTTTCCGAAGTAACTAAAAAAGTAACTTTTTTTCCAAAGTAACTAAAAAAGTAACTTTTTTTCCAAAGTAACTAAAAAAGTAACTTTTTTTCCAAAGTAACTAAAAAAGTATTTTTTTTCCCAAAGTAACTAAAAAAGTAACTTTTTTTCCAAAGTAACTAAAAAAGTAACTTTATTTCCAAAGTAACTAAAAAACTAATTTGTTTTCCAAAGTAACTAAAAAAGTAACTTTTTTAACAAAGTAACTAAAAAAGTAACTTTTTTTACAAAGTAACTAAAAAAGTAACTTTTTTTTACAAAGTAACTAAAAAAGTAACTTTTTTTCCAAAGTAACTAAAAAAGTAACTTTTTTTTACAAAGTAACTAAAAAAGTAATTTTTTTCCAAAGTAACTAAAAAAGTAACTTTTTTTCCAAAGTAACTAAAAAAGTAACTTTTTTCTGAAGTAACTAAAAAAGTAACTTTTTTTCCAAAGTAACTAAAAAAGTAACTTTTTTTCCAAAGTAACTAAAAAAGTAACTTTTTTTCCAAAGTAACTAAAAAAGTAATTTTTTTTACAAAGTAACTAAAAAAGTAACTTTTTTTACAAAGTAACTAAAAAAGTAACTTTTTTTCCAAAGTAACTAAAAAAGTAACTTTTTTTCCAAAGTAACTAAAAAAGTAACTTTTTTAACAAAGTAACTAAAAAAGTAACTTTTTTTACAAAGTAACTAAAAAAGTAACTTTTTTTTACAAAGTAACTAAAAAAGTAACTTTTTTCCGAAGTAACTAAAAAAGTAACTTTTTTTCCAAAGTAACTAAAAAAGTAACTTTTTTTCCAAAGTAACTAAAAAAGTAACTTTTTTTCCAAAGTAACTAAAAAAGTATTTTTTTTTCCAAAGTAACTAAAAAAGTAACTTTTTTTCCAAAGTAACTAAAAAAGTAACTTTATTTCCAAAGTAACTAAAAAACTAATTTGTTTTCCAAAGTAACTAAAAAAGTAACTTTTTTAACAAAGTAACTAAAAAAGTAACTTTTTTTACAAAGTAACTAAAAAAGTAACTTTTTTTTACAAAGTAACTAAAAAAGTAACTTTTTTTCCAAAGTAACTAAAAAAGTAACTTTTTTTTACAAAGTAACTAAAACAGTAATTTTTTTCCAAAGTAACTAAAAAAGTAACTTTTTTTCCAAAGTAACTAAAAAAGTAACTTTTTTCTGAAGTAACTAAAAAAGTAACTTTTTTTCCAAAGTAACTAAAAAAGTAACTTTTTTTCCAAAGTAACTAAAAAAGTAACTTTTTTAACAAAGTAACTAAAAAAGTAACTTTTTTTACAAAGTAACTAAAAAAGTAACTTTTTTTTACAAAGTAACTAAAAAAGTAACTTTTTTTCCAAAGTAACTAAAAAAGTAACTTTTTTTTACAAAGTAACTAAAAAAGTAACTTTTTTTTACAAAGTAACTAAAAAAGTAATTTTTTTCCAAAGTAACTAAAAAAGTATTTTTTTTTCCAAAGTAACTAAAAAAGTAACTTTTTTTCCAAAGTAACTAAAAAAGTAACTTTTTTTCCAAAGTAACTAAAAAAGTAACTTTTTTTCCAAAGTAACTAAAAAAGTATTTTTTTTCCCAAAGTAACTAAAAAAGTAACTTTTTTTCCAAAGTAACTAAAAAAGTAACTTTTTTTCCAAAGTAACTAAAAAAGTAACTTTTTTTCCAAAGTAACTAAAAAAGTAACTTTTTTAACAAAGTAACTAAAAAAGTAACTTTTTTTACAAAGTAACTAAAAAAGTAATTTTATTTACAAAGTAACTAAAAAAGTTACTTTTTTTACAAAGTAACTAAAAAAGTAATTTTATTTACAAAGTAACTAAAAAAGTAACTTTTTTTCCAAAGTAACTAAAAAAGTATTTTTTTTTCCAAAGTAACTAAAAAAGTAACTTTTTTTACAAAGTAACTAAAAAAGTAACTTGTTTTACAAAGTAACTAAAAAAGTAACTTTTTTAACACATTAACTAATAAAGTAACTTTGAGAATATAGTAACTAAAAAAGTAACTTTGAGAATATAGTAACTAAAAAAGAAACTTTTTTTACAAAGTAACTAAAAATGTAACTTTTTTAACACATTAACTAATAAAGTAACTTTGAGAATATAGTAACTAAAAAAGTAACTTTGAGAATATAGTAACTAAAAAAGTAACAGAATATAGTAACTAAAAAAGAAACTTTTTTTACAAAGTAACTAAAAAAGTAACTTTTTTCCAAAGTAACTAAAAAAGTAACTTTTTTTAAAAAGTAACTAAAAAAGTAATTTTTTTTACAAAGTAACTAAAAAGTAACTTTTTTACAAAGTAACTAAAAAGTAACTTTTTTCCAAAGTAACTAAAAAAGTAACTTTTTTGGTTAGTAAGAATATAGTAACTAAAAAAGTAACTTTTTTACAAAGAAACTAAAAAGTAACTTTTTTGGTTAGTAAGAATATAGTAACTAAAAAAGTAACTTTTTTACAAAGTAACTAAAAAAGTAACTTTTTTTCCAAAGTAACTAAAAAAGTAACTTTTTTACAAAGAAACTAAAAAGTAACTTTTTTGGTTAGTAAGAATATAGTAACTAAAAAAGTAACTTTTTTACAAAGTAACTAAAAAAGTAACTTTTTTTCCAAAGTAACTAAAAAGTAACTTTTTTCCAAAGTAACTAAAAAAGTAACTTTTTTGGTTAGTAAGAATATAGTAACTAAAAAAGTAACTTTTTTACAAAGAAACTAAAAAGTAACTTTTTTGGTTAGTAAGAATATAGTAACTAAAAAAGTAACTTTTTTACAAAGTAACTAAAAAAGTAACTTTTTTTCCAAAGTAACTAAAAAAGTAACTTTTTTTTACAAAGTAACTAAAAAAGTAATTTTTTTCCAAAGTAACTAAAAAAGTAACTTTTTTTCCAAAGTAACTAAAAAAGTATTTTTTTTTCCAAAGTAACTAAAAAAGTAATTTTTTTCCAAAGTAACTAAAAAAGTAACTTTTTTTCCAAAGTAACTAAAAAAGTAACTTTTTTTCCAAAGTAACTAAAAAAGTATTTTTTTTCCCAAAGTAACTAAAAAAGTAACTTTTTTTCCAAAGTAACTAAAAAAGTAACTTTTTTTCCAAAGTAACTAAAAAAGTAACTTTTTTTCCAAAGTAACTAAAAAAGTAATTTTTTTTCCAAAGTAACTAAAAAAGTAATTTTTTTTCCAAAGTAACTAAAAAAGTAATTTTTTTTCCAAAGTAACTAAAAAAGTAATTTTTTTTCCAAAGTAACTAAAAAAGTAATTTTTTTTCCAAAGTAACTAAAAAAGTAATTTTTTTTACAAAGTAACTAAAAAAGTAACTTTTTTTCCAAAGTAACTAAAAAAGTAATTTTTTTTACAAAGTAACTAAAAAAGTAACTTTTTTTACAAAGTAACTAAAAAAGTAACTTTTTTTCCAAAGTAACTAAAAAAGTAACTTTTTTTCCAAAGTAACTAAAAAAGTAACTTTTTTAACAAAGTAACTAAAAAAGTAACTTTTTTTACAAAGTAACTAAAAAAGTAACTTTTTTTTACAAAGTAACTAAAAAAGTAACTTTTTTCCGAAGTAACTAAAAAAGTAACTTTTTTTCCAAAGTAACTAAAAAAGTAACTTTTTTTCCAAAGTAACTAAAAAAGTAACTTTTTTTCCAAAGTAACTAAAAAAGTATTTTTTTTCCCAAAGTAACTAAAAAAGTAACTTTTTTTCCAAAGTAACTAAAAAAGTAACTTTATTTCCAAAGTAACTAAAAAACTAATTTGTTTTCCAAAGTAACTAAAAAAGTAACTTTTTTAACAAAGTAACTAAAAAAGTAACTTTTTTTACAAAGTAACTAAAAAAGTAACTTTTTTTTACAAAGTAACTAAAAAAGTAACTTTTTTTCCAAAGTAACTAAAAAAGTAACTTTTTTTTACAAAGTAACTAAAAAAGTAATTTTTTTCCAAAGTAACTAAAAAAGTAACTTTTTTTCCAAAGTAACTAAAAAAGTAACTTTTTTCTGAAGTAACTAAAAAAGTAACTTTTTTTCCAAAGTAACTAAAAAAGTAACTTTTTTTCCAAAGTAACTAAAAAAGTAACTTTTTTCTGAAGTAACTAAAAAAGTAATTTTTTTTCCAAAGTAACTAAAAAAGTAACTTTTTTTCCAAAGTAACTAAAAAAGTAACTTTTTTAACAAAGTAACTAAAAAAGTAACTTTTTTTACAAAGTAACTAAAAAAGTAACTTTTTTTTACAAAGTAACTAAAAAAGTAATTTTTTTTCCAAAGTAACTAAAAAAGTAATTTTTTTTCCAAAGTAACTAAAAAAGTAATTTTTTTTACAAAGTAACTAAAAAAGTAACTTTTTTTCCAAAGTAACTAAAAAAGTAATTTTTTTTACAAAGTAACTAAAAAAGTAACTTTTTTTACAAAGTAACTAAAAAAGTAACTTTTTTTCCAAAGTAACTAAAAAAGTAACTTTTTTTCCAAAGTAACTAAAAAAGTAACTTTTTTAACAAAGTAACTAAAAAAGTAACTTTTTTTACAAAGTAACTAAAAAAGTAACTTTTTTTTACAAAGTAACTAAAAAAGTAACTTTTTTCCGAAGTAACTAAAAAAGTAACTTTTTTTCCAAAGTAACTAAAAAAGTAACTTTTTTTCCAAAGTAACTAAAAAAGTAACTTTTTTTCCAAAGTAACTAAAAAAGTATTTTTTTTTCCAAAGTAACTAAAAAAGTAACTTTTTTTCCAAAGTAACTAAAAAAGTAACTTTATTTCCAAAGTAACTAAAAAACTAATTTGTTTTCCAAAGTAACTAAAAAAGTAACTTTTTTAACAAAGTAACTAAAAAAGTAACTTTTTTTACAAAGTAACTAAAAAAGTAACTTTTTTTTACAAAGTAACTAAAAAAGTAACTTTTTTTCCAAAGTAACTAAAAAAGTAACTTTTTTTTACAAAGTAACTAAAACAGTAATTTTTTTCCAAAGTAACTAAAAAAGTAACTTTTTTTCCAAAGTAACTAAAAAAGTAACTTTTTTCTGAAGTAACTAAAAAAGTAACTTTTTTTCCAAAGTAACTAAAAAAGTAACTTTTTTTCCAAAGTAACTAAAAAAGTAACTTTTTTAACAAAGTAACTAAAAAAGTAACTTTTTTTACAAAGTAACTAAAAAAGTAACTTTTTTTTACAAAGTAACTAAAAAAGTAACTTTTTTTACAAAGTAACTAAAAAAGTAACTTTTTTTTACAAAGTAACTAAAAAAGTAACTTTTTTTTACAAAGTAACTAAAAAAGTAATTTTTTTCCAAAGTAACTAAAAAAGTATTTTTTTTTCCAAAGTAACTAAAAAAGTAACTTTTTTTCCAAAGTAACTAAAAAAGTAACTTTTTTTCCAAAGTAACTAAAAAAGTATTTTTTTTTCCAAAGTAACTAAAAAAGTAACTTTTTTTCCAAAGTAACTAAAAAAGTAACTTTTTTTCCAAAGTAACTAAAAAAGTAACTTTTTTTCCAAAGTAACTAAAAAAGTATTTTTTTTCCCAAAGTAACTAAAAAAGTAACTTTTTTTCCAAAGTAACTAAAAAAGTAACTTTTTTTCCAAAGTAACTAAAAAAGTAACTTTTTTTCCAAAGTAACTAAAAAAGTAACTTTTTTAACAAAGTAACTAAAAAAGTAACTTTTTTTACAAAGTAACTAAAAAAGTAATTTTATTTACAAAGTAACTAAAAAAGTTACTTTTTTTACAAAGTAACTAAAAAAGTAATTTTATTTACAAAGTAACTAAAAAAGTAACTTTTTTTCCAAAGTAACTAAAAAAGTATTTTTTTTTCCAAAGTAACTAAAAAAGTAACTTTTTTTACAAAGTAACTAAAAAAGTAACTTGTTTTACAAAGTAACTAAAAAAGTAACTTTTTTAACACATTAACTAATAAAGTAACTTTGAGAATATAGTAACTAAAAAAGTAACTTTGAGAATATAGTAACTAAAAAAGAAACTTTTTTTACAAAGTAACTAAAAATGTAACTTTTTTAACACATTAACTAATAAAGTAACTTTGAGAATATAGTAACTAAAAAAGTAACTTTGAGAATATAGTAACTAAAAAAGTAACAGAATATAGTAACTAAAAAAGAAACTTTTTTTACAAAGTAACTAAAAAAGTAACTTTTTTCCAAAGTAACTAAAAAAGTAACTTTTTTTAAAAAGTAACTAAAAAAGTAATTTTTTTTACAAAGTAACTAAAAAGTAACTTTTTTACAAAGTAACTAAAAAGTAACTTTTTTCCAAAGTAACTAAAAAAGTAACTTTTTTGGTTAGTAAGAATATAGTAACTAAAAAAGTAACTTTTTTACAAAGAAACTAAAAAGTAACTTTTTTGGTTAGTAAGAATATAGTAACTAAAAAAGTAACTTTTTTACAAAGTAACTAAAAAAGTAACTTTTTTTCCAAAGTAACTAAAAAAGTAACTTTTTTTTACAAAATAACTAAAAAGTAATTTTTTTCCAAAGTAACTAAAAAAGTAACTTTTTTTCCAAAGTAACTAAAAAAGTATTTTTTTTTCCAAAGTAACTAAAAAAGTAATTTTTTTCCAAAGTAACTAAAAAAGTAACTTTTTTTCCAAAGTAACTAAAAAAGTAACTTTTTTTACAAAGTAACTAAAAAAGTAATTTTATTTACAAAGTAACTAAAAAAGTAACTTTTTTTACAAAGTAACTAAAAAAGTAATTTTATTTACAAAGTAACTAAAAAAGTAACTTTTTTTACAAAGTAACTAAAAAAGTAATTTTATTTACAAAGTAACTAAAAAAGTAACTTTTTTTACAAAGTAACTAAAAAAGTAATTTTATTTACAAAGTAACTAAAAAAGTAACTTTTTTTTACAAAGTAACTAAAAAAGTAATTTTATTTACAAAGTAACTAAAAAAGTAACTTTTTTTACAAAGTAACTAAAAAAGTAATTTTTTTTACAAAGTAACTAAAAAAATAATTTTATTTACAAAGTAACTAAAAAAGTAACTTTTTTTTACAAAGTAACTAAAAAAGTAATTTTATTTACAAAGTAACTAAAAAAGTAACTTTTTTTACAAAGTAACTAAAAAAGTAATTTTATTTACAAAGTAACTAAAAAAGTAACTTTTTTTACAAAGTAACTAAAAAAGTAATTTTATTTACAAAGTAACTAAAAAAGTAACTTTTTTTCCAAAGTAACTAAAAAAGTATTTTTTTTTCCAAAGTAACTAAAAAAGTAACTTGTTTTACAAAGTAACTAAAAAAGTAACTTTTTTAACACATTAACTAATAAAGTAACTTTGAGAATATAGTAACTAAAAAAGTAACTTTGAGAATATAGTAACTAAAAAAGAAACTTTTTTTACAAAGTAACTAAAAAAGTAACTTTTTTAACACATTAACTAATAAAGTAACTTTGAGAATATAGTAACTAAAAAAGTAACTTTGAGAATATAGTAACTAAAAAAGTAACAGAATATAGTAACTAAAAAAGAAACTTTTTTTACAAAGTAACTAAAAAAGTAACTTTTTTCCAAAGTAACTAAAAAAGTAACATTTTTTACAAAGTAACTAAAAAAGTAATTTTTTTTACAAAGTAACTAAAAAGTAACTTTTTTCCAAAGTAACTAAAAAAGTAACTTTTTTGGTTAGTAAGAATATAGTAACTAAAAAAGTAACTTTTTTACAAAGAAACTAAAAAGTAACTTTTTTGGTTAATAAGAATATAGTAACTAAAAAAGTAACTTTTTTACAAAGTAACTAAAAAAGTAACTTTTTTTACAAAGTAACTAAAAAAGTAATTTTTTTTCCAAAGTAACTAAAAAAGTAACTTTTTTCCAAAGTAACTAAAAAAGTAATTTTCTTTCCAAAGTAACTAAAAAAGTAACTTTTTTTTACAAAGTAACTAAAAAAGTAATTTTTTTTCCAAAGTAACTAAAAAAGTAACTTTTTTTCCAAAGTAACTAAAAAAGTAACTTTTTTCCAAAGTAACTAAAAAAGTAACTTTTTTTACAAAGTAACTAAAAAAGTAACTTTTTTAACAAAGTAACTAAAAAAGTAACTTTTTTTACAAAGTAACTAAAAAAGTAATTTTATTTACAAAGTAACTAAAAAAGTAACTTTTTTTACAAAGTAACTAAAAAAGTAATTTTATTTACAAAGTAACTAAAAAAGTAACTTTTTTTACAAAGTAACTAAAAAAGTAATTTTATTTACAAAGTAACTAAAAAAGTAACTTTTTTTACAAAGTAACTAAAAAAGTAATTTTATTTACAAAGTAACTAAAAAAGTAACTTTTTTTACAAAGTAACTAAAAAAGTAATTTTATTTACAAAGTAACTAAAAAAGTAACTTTTTTTCCAAAGTAACTAAAAAAGTATTATTTTTTTCCAAAGTAACTAAAAAAGTAACTTGTTTTACAAAGTAACTAAAAAAGTAACTTTTTTAACACATTAACTAATAAAGTAACTTTGAGAATATAGTAACTAAAAAAGTAACTTTGAGAATATAGTAACTAAAAAAGAAACTTTTTTTACAAAGTAACTAAAAAAGTAACTTTTTTAACACATTAACTAATAAAGTAACTTTGAGAATATAGTAACTAAAAAAGTAACTTTGAGAATATAGTAACTAAAAAAGTAACAGAATATAGTAACTAAAAAAGAAACTTTTTTTACAAAGTAACTAAAAAAGTAACTTTTTTCCAAAGTAACTAAAAAAGTAACATTTTTTACAAAGTAACTAAAAAAGTAATTTTTTTTACAAAGTAACTAAAAAGTAACTTTTTTCCAAAGTAACTAAAAAAGTAACTTTTTTGGTTAGTAAGAATATAGTAACTAAAAAAGTAACTTTTTTACAAAGAAACTAAAAAGTAACTTTTTTGGTTAGTAAGAATATAGTAACTAAAAAAGTAACTTTTTTACAAAGTAACTAAAAAAGTAACTTTTTTTACAAAGTAACTAAAAAAGTAATTTTTTTTCCAAAGTAACTAAAAAAGTAACTTTTTTCCAAAGTAACTAAAAAAGTAATTTTCTTTCCAAAGTAACTAAAAAAGTAACTTTTTTTATAAAGTAACTAAAAAAGCAACTTATTTTACAAAGTAACTAAAAAAGTAACTTTTTTTCCAAAGTAACTAAAAAAGTAACTTTTTTCCAAAGTAACTAAAAAAGTAACTTTTTTTACAAAGTAACTAAAAAAGTAACTTTTTTTTACAAAGTAACTAAAAAAGTAATTTTTTTTCCAAAGTAACTAAAAAAGTAACTTTTTTTCCAAAGTAACTAAAAAAGTAACTTTTTTCCAAAGTAACTAAAAAAGTAACTTTTTTTCCAAAGTAACTAAAAAAGTAACTTTTTTTCCAAAGTAACTAAAAAAGTAACTTTTTTTCCAAAGTAACTAAAAAAGTAACTTTTTTTACAAAGTAACTAAAAAAGTAACTTTTTTTACAAAGTGACTAAAAAAGTAACTTTTTTTTACAAAGTAACTAAAAAAGTAACTTTTTTTACAAAGTAACTAAAAAAGTAACTTTTTTTACACAGTAACTAAAAAAGTAACTTTTTTCCAAAGTAACTAAAAAAGTAACTTTTTTGGTTAGTAAGAATATAGTAACTAAAAAAGTAACTTTTTTACAAAGAAACTAAAAAGTAACTTTTTTACAAAGAAACTAAAAAGTAACTTTTTTACAAAGTAACTAAAAAAGTAACTTTTTTTACAATAACTAAAAACGTAACTTTTTTTTACAAAGTAACTAAAAAAGTAATTTTTTTACAAAGTAACTAAAAAAGTATTTTTTTTTCCAAAGTAACTAAAAAAGTATTTTTTTTTACAAAGTAACTAAAAAAGTAACTTTTTTTCCAAAGTAACTAAAAAAGTAACTTTTTTTTACAAAGTAACTAAAAAAGTAATTTTTTTTACAAAGTAACTAAAAAAGTAACTTTTTTTTACAAAGTAACTAAAAAAGTATTTTTTTTTTCCAAAGTAACTAAAAAAGTAACTTTTTTTCCAAAGTAACTAAAAAAGTAACTTTTTTTCCAAAGTAACTAAAAAAGTAACTTTTTTTCCAAACTAACTAAAAAAGTAACTTTTTTTCCAAAGTAACTAAAAAAGTAACTTTTTTTTCCAAAGTAACTAAAAAAGTAACTTTTTTTACAAAGTAACTAAAAAAGTAACTTTTTTTACAAAGTAACTAAAAAAGTAATTTTTTTTACAAAGTAACTAAAAAAGTAACTTTTTTTCCAAAGTAACTAAAAAAGTAACTTTTTTTCCAAAGTAACTAAAAAAGTAACTTTTTTACAAAGTAACTAAAAAAGTAATTTTATTTACAAAGTAACTAAAAAAGTAACTTTTTTTCCAAAGTAACTAAAAAAGTATTTTTTTTTTCCAAAGTAACTAAAAAAGTTACTTTTTTTCCAAAGTAACTAAAAAAGTTACTTTTTTTCCAAAGTAACTAAAAAAGTAACTTTTTTTCCAAAGTAACTAAAAAACTAATTTTTTTTCCAAAGTAACTAAAAAAGTAACTTTTTTCCGAAGTAACTAAAAAAGTAACTTTTTTTCCAAAGTAACTAAAAAAGTAACTTTTTTTCCAAAGTAACTAAAAAAGTAACTTTTTTAACAAAGTAACTAAAAAAGTAACTTTTTTTACAAAGTAACTAAAAAAGTAACTTTTTTTTACAAAGTAACTAAAAAAGTAACTTTTTTCCGAAGTAACTAAAAAAGTAACTTTTTTTTACAAAGTAACTAAAAAAGTAACTTTTTTCCGAAGTAACTAAAAAAGTAACTTTTTTTCCAAAGTAACTAAAAAAGTAACTTTTTTTCCAAAGTAACTAAAAAAGTAACTTTTTTAACAAAGTAACTAAAAAAGTAACTTTTTTTACAAAGTAACTAAAAAAGTAACTTTTTTTTACAAAGTAACTAAAAAAGTAACTTTTTTTACAAAGTAACTAAAAAAGTAACTTTTTTCCCAAAGTAACTAAAAAAGTAACTTTTTTTCCAAAGTAACTAAAAAAGTAACTTTTTTTCCAAAGTAACTAAAAAAGTAACTTTTTTAACAAAGTAACTAAAAAAGTAACTTTTTTTACAAAGTAACTAAAAAAGTAATTTTATTTACAAAGTAACTAAAAAAGTAACTTTTTTTACAAAGTAACTAAAAAAGTCATTTTATTTACAAAGTAACTAAAAAAGTAACTTTTTTTACAAAGTAACTAAAAAAGTCATTTTATTTACAAAGTAACTAAAAAAGTAACTTTTTTTACAAAGTAACTAAAAAAGTAATTTTATTTACAAAGTAACTAAAAAAGTAACTTTTTTTCCAAAGTAACTAAAAAAGTAACTTTTTTAACAAAGTAACTAAAAAAGTAACTTTTTTTACAAAGTAACTAAAAAAGTAATTTTATTTACAAAGTAACTAAAAAAGTAATTTTTTTTCCAAAGTAACTAAAAAAGTAACTTTTTTTCCAAAGTAACTAAAAAAGTAATTTTTTTTCCAAAGTAACTAAAAAAGTAATTTTTTTTCCAAAGTAACTAAAAAAGTAATTTTTTTTACAAAGTAACTAAAAAAGTAACTTTTTTTCCAAAGTAACTAAAAAAGTAATTTTTTTTACAAAGTAACTAAAAAAGTAACTTTTTTTACAAAGTAACTAAAAAAGTAACTTTTTTAACAAAGTAACTAAAAAAGTAACTTTTTTTTACAAAGTAACTAAAAAAGTAACTTTTTTTTACAAAGTAACTAAAAAAGTAACTTTTTTCCGAAGTAACTAAAAAAGTAACTTTTTTTCCAAAGTAACTAAAAAAGTAACTTTTTTTCCAAAGTAACTAAAAAAGTAACTTTTTTTCCAAAGTAACTAAAAAAGTATTTTTTTTTCCAAAGTAACTAAAAAAGTAACTTTTTTTCCAAAGTAACTAAAAAAGTAACTTTATTTCCAAAGTAACTAAAAAACTAATTTTTTTTCCAAAGTAACTAAAAAAGTAACTTTTTTAACAAAGTAACTAAAAAAGTAACTTTTTTTACAAAGTAACTAAAAAAGTAACTTTTTTTTACAAAGTAACTAAAAAAGTAACTTTTTTTCCAAAGTAACTAAAAAAGTAACTTTTTTTTACAAAGTAACTAAAAAAGTAATTTTTTTACAAAGTAACTAAAAAAGTAACTTTTTTTCCAAAGTAACTAAAAAAGTAACTTTTTTCTGAAGTAACTAAAAAAGTAACTTTTTTTCCAAAGTAACTAAAAAAGTAACTTTTTTTCCAAAGTAACTAAAAAAGTAACTTTTTTAACAAAGTAACTAAAAAAGTAACTTTTTTTACAAAGTAACTAAAAAAGTAACTTTTTTTTACAAAGTAACTAAAAAAGTAACTTTTTTTCCAAAGTAACTAAAAAAGTAACTTTTTTTTACAAAGTAACTAAAAAAGTAACTTTTTTTTACAAAGTAACTAAAAAAGTAATTTTTTTCCAAAGTAACTAAAAAAGTATTTTTTTTTCCAAAGTAACTAAAAAAGTAACTTTTTTTCCAAAGTAACCAAAAAAGTAACTTTTTTTCCAAAGTAACTAAAAAAGTAACTTTTTTTCCAAAGTAACTAAAAAAGTATTTTTTTTCCCAAAGTAACTAAAAAAGTAACTTTTTTTCCAAAGTAACTAAAAAAGTAACTTTTTTTCCAAAGTAACTAAAAAAGTAACTTTTTTTCCAAAGTAACTAAAAAAGTAACTTTTTTAACAAAGTAACTAAAAAAGTAACTTTTTTTACAAAGTAACTAAAAAAGTAATTTTATTTACAAAGTAACTAAAAAAGTAACTTTTTTTCCAAAGTAACTAAAAAAGTATTTTTTTTTCCAAAGTAACTAAAAAAGTAACTTTTTTTACAAAGTAACTAAAAAAGTAACTTGTTTTACAAAGTAACTAAAAAAGTAACTTTTTTAACACATTAACTAATAAAGTAACTTTGAGAATATAGTAACTAAAAAAGTAACTTTGAGAATATAGTAACTAAAAAAGAAACTTTTTTTACAAAGTAACTAAAAATGTAACTTTTTTAACACATTAACTAATAAAGTAACTTTGAGAATATAGTAACTAAAAAAGTAACTTTGAGAATATAGTAACTAAAAAAGTAACAGAATATAGTAACTAAAAAAGAAACTTTTTTTACAAAGTAACTAAAAAAGTAACTTTTTTCCAAAGTAACTAAAAAAGTAACTTTTTTTAAAAAGTAACTAAAAAAGTAATTTTTTTTACGAAGTAACTAAAAAGTAACTTTTTTACAAAGTAACTAAAAAGTAACTTTTTTCCAAAGTAACTAAAAAAGTAACTTTTTTGGTTAGTAAGAATATAGTAACTAAAAAAGTAACTTTTTTACAAAGAAACTAAAAAGTAACTTTTTTGGTTAGTAAGAATATAGTAACTAAAAAAGTAACTTTTTTACAAAGTAACTAAAAAAGTAACTTTTTTTCCAAAGTAACTAAAAAAGTAACTTTTTTTTACAAAGTAACTAAAAAAGTAATTTTTTTCCAAAGTAACTAAAAAAGTAACTTTTTTTCCAAAGTAACTAAAAAAGTATTTTTTTTTCCAAAGTAACTAAAAAAGTAATTTTTTTCCGAAGTAACTAAAAAAGTAACTTTTTTTCCAAAGTAACTAAAAAAGTAACTTTTTTTCCAAAGTAACTAAAAAAGTATTTTTTTTCCCAAAGTAACTAAAAAAGTAACTTTTTTTCCAAAGTAACTAAAAAAGTAACTTTTTTTCCAAAGTAACTAAAAAAGTAACTTTTTTAACAAAGTAACTAAAAAAGTAACTTTTTTTACAAAGTAACTAAAAAAGTAATTTTATTTACAAAGTAACTAAAAAAGTAACTTTTTTTACAAAGTAACTAAAAAAGTAATTTTATTTACAAAGTAACTAAAAAAGTAACTTTTTTTACAAAGTAACTAAAAAAGTAATTTTATTTACAAAGTAACTAAAAAAGTAACTTTTTTTCCAAAGTAACTAAAAAAGTAACTTTTTTAACAAAGTAACTAAAAAAGTAACTTTTTTTACAAAGTAACTAAAAAAGTAATTTTATTTACAAAGTAACTAAAAAAGTAACTTTTTTTACAAAGTAACTAAAAAAGTAATTTTATTTACAAAGTAACTAAAAAAGTAACTTTTTTTACAAAGTAACTAAAAAAGTAATTTTATTTACAAAGTAACTAAAAAAGTAACTTTTTTTACAAAGTAACTAAAAAAGTAATTTTATTTACAAAGTAACTAAAAAAGTAACTTTTTTTACAAAGTAACTAAAAAAGTAATTTTATTTACAAAGTAACTAAAAAAGTAACTTTTTTTACAAAGTAACTAAAAAAGTAATTTTATTTACAAAGTAACTAAAAAAGTAACTTTTTTTACAAAGTAACTAAAAAAGTAATTTTATTTCCAAAGTAACTAAAAAAGTAACTTTTTTTCCAAAGTAACTAAAAAAGTAACTTTTTTAACAAAGTAACTAAAAAAGTAACTTTTTTTACAAAGTAACTAAAAAAGTAATTTTATTTACAAAGTAACTAAAAAAGTAACTTTTTTTACAAAGTAACTAAAAAAGTAATTTTATTTACAAAGTAACTAAAAAAGTAACTTTTTTTACAAAGTAACTAAAAAAGTAATTTTATTTACAAAGTAACTAAAAAAGTAACTTTTTTTACAAAGTAACTAAAAAAGTAATTTTATTTACAAAGTAACTAAAAAAGTAACTTTTTTTCCAAAGTAACTAAAAAAGTATTTTTTTTTCCAAAGTAACTAAAAAAGTAACTTGTTTTACAAAGTAACTAGAAAAGTAACTTTTTTAACACATTAACTAATAAAGTAACTTTGAGAATATAGTAACTAAAAAAGTAACTTTGAGAATATAGTAACTAAAAAAGAAACTTTTTTTACAAAGTAACTAAAAAAGTAACTTTTTTAACACATTAACTAATAAAGTAACTTTGAGAATATAGTAACTAAAAAAGTAACTTTGAGAATATAGTAACTAAAAAAGTAACAGAATATAGTAACTAAAAAAGAAACTTTTTTTACAAAGTAACTAAAAATGTAACTTTTTTAACACATTAACTAATAAAGTAACTTTGAGAATATAGTAACTAAAAAAGTAACTTTGAGAATATAGTAACTAAAAAAGTAACAGAATATAGTAACTAAAAAAGAAACTTTTTTTACAAAGTAACTAAAAAAGTAACTTTTTTCCAAAGTAACTAAAAAAGTAACTTTTTTTAAAAAGTAACTAAAAAAGTAATTTTTTTTACAAAGTAACTAAAAAGTAACTTTTTTACAAAGTAACTAAAAAGTAACTTTTTTCCAAAGTAACTAAAAAAGTAACTTTTTTGGTTAGTAAGAATATAGTAACTAAAAAAGTAACTTTTTTACAAAGAAACTAAAAAGTAACTTTTTTGGTTAGTAAGAATATAGTAACTAAAAAAGTAACTTTTTTACAAAGTAACTAAAAAAGTAACTTTTTTTCCAAAGTAACTAAAAAAGTAACTTTTTTTTACAAAATAACTAAAAAGTAATTTTTTTCCAAAGTAACTAAAAAAGTAACTTTTTTTCCAAAGTAACTAAAAAAGTATTTTTTTTTCCAAAGTAACTAAAAAAGTAATTTTTTTCCAAAGTAACTAAAAAAGTAACTTTTTTTCCAAAGTAACTAAAAAAGTAACTTTTTTTACAAAGTAACTAAAAAAGTAATTTTATTTACAAAGTAACTAAAAAAGTAACTTTTTTTACAAAGTAACTAAAAAAGTAATTTTATTTACAAAGTAACTAAAAAAGTAACTTTTTTTACAAAGTAACTAAAAAAGTAATTTTATTTACAAAGTAACTAAAAAAGTAACTTTTTTTACAAAGTAACTAAAAAAGTAATTTTATTTACAAAGTAACTAAAAAAGTAACTTTTTTTTACAAAGTAACTAAAAAAGTAATTTTATTTACAAAGTAACTAAAAAAGTAACTTTTTTTACAAAGTAACTAAAAAAGTAATTTTTTTTACAAAGTAACTAAAAAAGTAATTTTATTTACAAAGTAACTAAAAAAGTAACTTTTTTTTACAAAGTAACTAAAAAAGTAATTTTATTTACAAAGTAACTAAAAAAGTAACTTTTTTTACAAAGTAACTAAAAAAGTAATTTTATTTACAAAGTAACTAAAAAAGTAACTTTTTTTACAAAGTAACTAAAAAAGTAATTTTATTTACAAAGTAACTAAAAAAGTAACTTTTTTTCCAAAGTAACTAAAAAAGTATTTTTTTTTCCAAAGTAACTAAAAAAGTAACTTGTTTTACAAAGTAACTAAAAAAGTAACTTTTTTAACACATTAACTAATAAAGTAACTTTGAGAATATAGTAACTAAAAAAGTAACTTTGAGAATATAGTAACTAAAAAAGAAACTTTTTTTACAAAGTAACTAAAAAAGTAACTTTTTTAACACATTAACTAATAAAGTAACTTTGAGAATATAGTAACTAAAAAAGTAACTTTGAGAATATAGTAACTAAAAAAGTAACAGAATATAGTAACTAAAAAAGAAACTTTTTTTACAAAGTAACTAAAAAAGTAACTTTTTTCCAAAGTAACTAAAAAAGTAACATTTTTTACAAAGTAACTAAAAAAGTAATTTTTTTTACAAAGTAACTAAAAAGTAACTTTTTTCCAAAGTAACTAAAAAAGTAACTTTTTTGGTTAGTAAGAATATAGTAACTAAAAAAGTAACTTTTTTACAAAGAAACTAAAAAGTAACTTTTTTGGTTAATAAGAATATAGTAACTAAAAAAGTAACTTTTTTACAAAGTAACTAAAAAAGTAACTTTTTTTACAAAGTAACTAAAAAAGTAATTTTTTTTCCAAAGTAACTAAAAAAGTAACTTTTTTCCAAAGTAACTAAAAAAGTAATTTTCTTTCCAAAGTAACTAAAAAAGTAACTTTTTTTTACAAAGTAACTAAAAAAGTAATTTTTTTTCCAAAGTAACTAAAAAAGTAACTTTTTTTCCAAAGTAACTAAAAAAGTAACTTTTTTCCAAAGTAACTAAAAAAGTAACTTTTTTTACAAAGTAACTAAAAAAGTAACTTTTTTAACAAAGTAACTAAAAAAGTAACTTTTTTTACAAAGTAACTAAAAAAGTAATTTTATTTACAAAGTAACTAAAAAAGTAACTTTTTTTACAAAGTAACTAAAAAAGTAATTTTATTTACAAAGTAACTAAAAAAGTAACTTTTTTTACAAAGTAACTAAAAAAGTAATTTTATTTACAAAGTAACTAAAAAAGTAACTTTTTTTACAAAGTAACTAAAAAAGTAATTTTATTTACAAAGTAACTAAAAAAGTAACTTTTTTTACAAAGTAACTAAAAAAGTAATTTTATTTACAAAGTAACTAAAAAAGTAACTTTTTTTCCAAAGTAACTAAAAAAGTATTATTTTTTTCCAAAGTAACTAAAAAAGTAACTTGTTTTACAAAGTAACTAAAAAAGTAACTTTTTTAACACATTAACTAATAAAGTAACTTTGAGAATATAGTAACTAAAAAAGTAACTTTGAGAATATAGTAACTAAAAAAGAAACTTTTTTTACAAAGTAACTAAAAAAGTAACTTTTTTAACACATTAACTAATAAAGTAACTTTGAGAATATAGTAACTAAAAAAGTAACTTTGAGAATATAGTAACTAAAAAAGTAACAGAATATAGTAACTAAAAAAGAAACTTTTTTTACAAAGTAACTAAAAAAGTAACTTTTTTCCAAAGTAACTAAAAAAGTAACATTTTTTACAAAGTAACTAAAGAAGTAATTTTTTTTACAAAGTAACTAAAAAGTAACTTTTTTCCAAAGTAACTAAAAAAGTAACTTTTTTGGTTAGTAAGAATATAGTAACTAAAAAAGTAACTTTTTTACAAAGAAACTAAAAAGTAACTTTTTTGGTTAGTAAGAATATAGTAACTAAAAAAGTAACTTTTTTACAAAGTAACTAAAAAAGTAACTTTTTTTACAAAGTAACTAAAAAAGTAATTTTTTTTCCAAAGTAACTAAAAAAGTAACTTTTTTCCAAAGTAACTAAAAAAGTTACTTTTTTCCAAAGTAACTAAAAAAGTTACTTTTTTTCCAAAGTAACTAAAAAAGTAATTTTCTTTCCAAAGTAACTAAAAAAGTAACTTTTTTTATAAAGTAACTAAAAAAGCAACTTATTTTACAAAGTAACTAAAAAAGTAACTTTTTTTCCAAAGTAACTAAAAAAGTAACTTTTTTCCAAAGTAACTAAAAAAGTAACTTTTTTGGTTAGTAAGAATATAGTAACTAAAAAAGTAACTTTTTTACAAAGAAACTAAAAAGTAACTTTTTTGGTTAGTAAGAATATAGTAACTAAAAAAGTAACTTTTTTACAAAGTAACTAAAAAAGTAACTTTTTTTCCAAAGTAACTAAAAAAGTAACTTTTTTTTACAAAGTAACTAAAAAAGTAATTTTTTTCCAAAGTAACTAAAAAAGTAACTTTTTTTCCAAAGTAACTAAAAAAGTATTTTTTTTTCCAAAGTAACTAAAAAAGTAATTTTTTTCCGAAGTAACTAAAAAAGTAACTTTTTTTCCAAAGTAACTAAAAAAGTAACTTTTTTTCCAAAGTAACTAAAAAAGTATTTTTTTTCCCAAAGTAACTAAAAAAGTAACTTTTTTTCCAAAGTAACTAAAAAAGTAACTTTTTTTCCAAAGTAACTAAAAAAGTAACTTTTTTAACAAAGTAACTAAAAAAGTAACTTTTTTTACAAAGTAACTAAAAAAGTAATTTTATTTACAAAGTAACTAAAAAAGTAACTTTTTTTACAAAGTAACTAAAAAAGTAATTTTATTTACAAAGTAACTAAAAAAGTAACTTTTTTTACAAAGTAACTAAAAAAGTAATTTTATTTACAAAGTAACTAAAAAAGTAACTTTTTTTCCAAAGTAACTAAAAAAGTAACTTTTTTAACAAAGTAACTAAAAAAGTAACTTTTTTTACAAAGTAACTAAAAAAGTAATTTTATTTACAAAGTAACTAAAAAAGTAACTTTTTTTACAAAGTAACTAAAAAAGTAATTTTATTTACAAAGTAACTAAAAAAGTAACTTTTTTTACAAAGTAACTAAAAAAGTAATTTTATTTACAAAGTAACTAAAAAAGTAACTTTTTTTACAAAGTAACTAAAAAAGTAATTTTATTTACAAAGTAACTAAAAAAGTAACTTTTTTTACAAAGTAACTAAAAAAGTAATTTTATTTACAAAGTAACTAAAAAAGTAACTTTTTTTACAAAGTAACTAAAAAAGTAATTTTATTTACAAAGTAACTAAAAAAGTAACTTTTTTTACAAAGTAACTAAAAAAGTAATTTTATTTCCAAAGTAACTAAAAAAGTAACTTTTTTTCCAAAGTAACTAAAAAAGTAACTTTTTTAACAAAGTAACTAAAAAAGTAACTTTTTTTACAAAGTAACTAAAAAAGTAATTTTATTTACAAAGTAACTAAAAAAGTAACTTTTTTTACAAAGTAACTAAAAAAGTAATTTTATTTACAAAGTAACTAAAAAAGTAACTTTTTTTACAAAGTAACTAAAAAAGTAATTTTATTTACAAAGTAACTAAAAAAGTAACTTTTTTTACAAAGTAACTAAAAAAGTAATTTTATTTACAAAGTAACTAAAAAAGTAACTTTTTTTCCAAAGTAACTAAAAAAGTATTTTTTTTTCCAAAGTAACTAAAAAAGTAACTTGTTTTACAAAGTAACTAGAAAAGTAACTTTTTTAACACATTAACTAATAAAGTAACTTTGAGAATATAGTAACTAAAAAAGTAACTTTGAGAATATAGTAACTAAAAAAGAAACTTTTTTTACAAAGTAACTAAAAAAGTAACTTTTTTAACACATTAACTAATAAAGTAACTTTGAGAATATAGTAACTAAAAAAGTAACTTTGAGAATATAGTAACTAAAAAAGTAACAGAATATAGTAACTAAAAAAGAAACTTTTTTTACAAAGTAACTAAAAATGTAACTTTTTTAACACATTAACTAATAAAGTAACTTTGAGAATATAGTAACTAAAAAAGTAACTTTGAGAATATAGTAACTAAAAAAGTAACAGAATATAGTAACTAAAAAAGAAACTTTTTTTACAAAGTAACTAAAAAAGTAACTTTTTTCCAAAGTAACTAAAAAAGTAACTTTTTTTAAAAAGTAACTAAAAAAGTAATTTTTTTTACAAAGTAACTAAAAAGTAACTTTTTTACAAAGTAACTAAAAAGTAACTTTTTTCCAAAGTAACTAAAAAAGTAACTTTTTTGGTTAGTAAGAATATAGTAACTAAAAAAGTAACTTTTTTACAAAGAAACTAAAAAGTAACTTTTTTGGTTAGTAAGAATATAGTAACTAAAAAAGTAACTTTTTTACAAAGTAACTAAAAAAGTAACTTTTTTTCCAAAGTAACTAAAAAAGTAACTTTTTTTTACAAAATAACTAAAAAGTAATTTTTTTCCAAAGTAACTAAAAAAGTAACTTTTTTTCCAAAGTAACTAAAAAAGTATTTTTTTTTCCAAAGTAACTAAAAAAGTAATTTTTTTCCAAAGTAACTAAAAAAGTAACTTTTTTTCCAAAGTAACTAAAAAAGTAACTTTTTTTACAAAGTAACTAAAAAAGTAATTTTATTTACAAAGTAACTAAAAAAGTAACTTTTTTTACAAAGTAACTAAAAAAGTAATTTTATTTACAAAGTAACTAAAAAAGTAACTTTTTTTACAAAGTAACTAAAAAAGTAATTTTATTTACAAAGTAACTAAAAAAGTAACTTTTTTTACAAAGTAACTAAAAAAGTAATTTTATTTACAAAGTAACTAAAAAAGTAACTTTTTTTTACAAAGTAACTAAAAAAGTAATTTTATTTACAAAGTAACTAAAAAAGTAACTTTTTTTACAAAGTAACTAAAAAAGTAATTTTTTTTACAAAGTAACTAAAAAAGTAATTTTATTTACAAAGTAACTAAAAAAGTAACTTTTTTTTACAAAGTAACTAAAAAAGTAATTTTATTTACAAAGTAACTAAAAAAGTAACTTTTTTTACAAAGTAACTAAAAAAGTAATTTTATTTACAAAGTAACTAAAAAAGTAACTTTTTTTACAAAGTAACTAAAAAAGTAATTTTATTTACAAAGTAACTAAAAAAGTAACTTTTTTTCCAAAGTAACTAAAAAAGTATTTTTTTTTCCAAAGTAACTAAAAAAGTAACTTGTTTTACAAAGTAACTAAAAAAGTAACTTTTTTAACACATTAACTAATAAAGTAACTTTGAGAATATAGTAACTAAAAAAGTAACTTTGAGAATATAGTAACTAAAAAAGAAACTTTTTTTACAAAGTAACTAAAAAAGTAACTTTTTTAACACATTAACTAATAAAGTAACTTTGAGAATATAGTAACTAAAAAAGTAACTTTGAGAATATAGTAACTAAAAAAGTAACAGAATATAGTAACTAAAAAAGAAACTTTTTTTACAAAGTAACTAAAAAAGTAACTTTTTTCCAAAGTAACTAAAAAAGTAACATTTTTTACAAAGTAACTAAAAAAGTAATTTTTTTTACAAAGTAACTAAAAAGTAACTTTTTTCCAAAGTAACTAAAAAAGTAACTTTTTTGGTTAGTAAGAATATAGTAACTAAAAAAGTAACTTTTTTACAAAGAAACTAAAAAGTAACTTTTTTGGTTAATAAGAATATAGTAACTAAAAAAGTAACTTTTTTACAAAGTAACTAAAAAAGTAACTTTTTTTACAAAGTAACTAAAAAAGTAATTTTTTTTCCAAAGTAACTAAAAAAGTAACTTTTTTCCAAAGTAACTAAAAAAGTAATTTTCTTTCCAAAGTAACTAAAAAAGTAACTTTTTTTTACAAAGTAACTAAAAAAGTAATTTTTTTTCCAAAGTAACTAAAAAAGTAACTTTTTTTCCAAAGTAACTAAAAAAGTAACTTTTTTCCAAAGTAACTAAAAAAGTAACTTTTTTTACAAAGTAACTAAAAAAGTAACTTTTTTAACAAAGTAACTAAAAAAGTAACTTTTTTTACAAAGTAACTAAAAAAGTAATTTTATTTACAAAGTAACTAAAAAAGTAACTTTTTTTACAAAGTAACTAAAAAAGTAATTTTATTTACAAAGTAACTAAAAAAGTAACTTTTTTTACAAAGTAACTAAAAAAGTAATTTTATTTACAAAGTAACTAAAAAAGTAACTTTTTTTACAAAGTAACTAAAAAAGTAATTTTATTTACAAAGTAACTAAAAAAGTAACTTTTTTTACAAAGTAACTAAAAAAGTAATTTTATTTACAAAGTAACTAAAAAAGTAACTTTTTTTCCAAAGTAACTAAAAAAGTATTATTTTTTTCCAAAGTAACTAAAAAAGTAACTTGTTTTACAAAGTAACTAAAAAAGTAACTTTTTTAACACATTAACTAATAAAGTAACTTTGAGAATATAGTAACTAAAAAAGTAACTTTGAGAATATAGTAACTAAAAAAGAAACTTTTTTTACAAAGTAACTAAAAAAGTAACTTTTTTAACACATTAACTAATAAAGTAACTTTGAGAATATAGTAACTAAAAAAGTAACTTTGAGAATATAGTAACTAAAAAAGTAACAGAATATAGTAACTAAAAAAGAAACTTTTTTTACAAAGTAACTAAAAAAGTAACTTTTTTCCAAAGTAACTAAAAAAGTAACATTTTTTACAAAGTAACTAAAAAAGTAATTTTTTTTACAAAGTAACTAAAAAGTAACTTTTTTCCAAAGTAACTAAAAAAGTAACTTTTTTGGTTAGTAAGAATATAGTAACTAAAAAAGTAACTTTTTTACAAAGAAACTAAAAAGTAACTTTTTTGGTTAGTAAGAATATAGTAACTAAAAAAGTAACTTTTTTACAAAGTAACTAAAAAAGTAACTTTTTTTACAAAGTAACTAAAAAAGTAATTTTTTTTCCAAAGTAACTAAAAAAGTAACTTTTTTCCAAAGTAACTAAAAAAGTTACTTTTTTCCAAAGTAACTAAAAAAGTTACTTTTTTTCCAAAGTAACTAAAAAAGTAATTTTCTTTCCAAAGTAACTAAAAAAGTAACTTTTTTTATAAAGTAACTAAAAAAGCAACTTATTTTACAAAGTAACTAAAAAAGTAACTTTTTTTCCAAAGTAACTAAAAAAGTAACTTTTTTCCAAAGTAACTAAAAAAGTAACTTTTTTTACAAAGTAACTAAAAAAGTAACTTTTTTTTACAAAGTAACTAAAAAAGTAATTTTTTTTCCAAAGTAACTAAAAAAGTAACTTTTTTTCCAAAGTAACTAAAAAAGTAACTTTTTTCCAAAGTAACTAAAAAAGTAACTTTTTTTCCAAAGTAACTAAAAAAGTAACTTTTTTTCCAAAGTAACTAAAAAAGTAACTTTTTTTCCAAAGTAACTAAAAAAGTAACTTTTTTTACAAAGTAACTAAAAAAGTAACTTTTTTTACAAAGTGACTAAAAAAGTAACTTTTTTTTACAAAGTAACTAAAAAAGTAACTTTTTTTACAAAGTAACTAAAAAAGTAACTTTTTTTACACAGTAACTAAAAAAGTAACTTTTTTCCAAAGTAACTAAAAAAGTAACTTTTTTGGTTAGTAAGAATATAGTAACTAAAAAAGTAACTTTTTTACAAAGAAACTAAAAAGTAACTTTTTTACAAAGAAACTAAAAAGTAACTTTTTTACAAAGTAACTAAAAAAGTAACTTTTTTTACAATAACTAAAAACGTAACTTTTTTTTACAAAGTAACTAAAAAAGTAATTTTTTTACAAAGTAACTAAAAAAGTAACTTTTTTTCCAAAGTAACTAAAAAAGTATTTTTTTTTCCAAAGTAACTAAAAAAGTAACTTTTTTTCCAAAGTAACTAAAAAAGTAACTTTTTTTTCCAAAGTAACTAAAAAAGTAACTTTTTTTACAAAGTAACTAAAAAAGTAACTTTTTTTACAAAGTGACTAAAAAAGTAACTTTTTTTTACAAAGTAACTAAAAAAGTAACTTTTTTTACAAAGTGTTACGTGATATCTGGGGGGTGACCCCTCACGATTTTTTGATTCGATAATAAAAAATTGAAAAATTAATAATTATTAATTTTTTTTATTTTTTTTTATTATTTCTATTTGGGTTATTAAAACTATATTCCTTATGTAAATATTTTCAATTCATCTGGAAATAATTAGTAATAAGCAAATAGGAGGCCTTTTATGTGAAACGCATAAAAGAGTGAGCCGACGGATCTCCGTATCTATCATTGATGCACAGATCGACAGGGGGCCAGCTGGTGATACATCAACCCTTGCGATGCACCAGAGGGACCCAGACTCCACGTGACGCGTGCCCGGTGGATCTGGGACCTCCCTGTGTGAACCCCTTATTGCCGTGAGAGTCGGCGAGAAGGGGGGGTGGGATTTTTACTCCTTTCCCTATATGATCTTCACATCTGACCGGGCGGGAGATATGGGGATGAGAGAATTCTCCCCAATCCTCCCTGGTTTTGCCTCGAGCACTGCTGTACCCTAAGATTGATCCTTACCGGGTTATAATATTGTACCGAATATTTTTTAATTATCTGACCACCAGCCTGGTCCAAAGCTGGATTTCTGTCTAATCTGACGTGACCCGCAGCCACTCATATAGACAATGTAGTCTGTCGCTCGGACGATTATTTGGTTTTTCATAAGAGTCCAGTATTTATTCTGTCTCTTTTATTTATTTTGGTTTTAGATTTTTCTTAATCCTTTCGTAATTGATAAGATCCGGCTTGAGAACCCAAACAGATATAAAGCTCTTTCAAACGCAAGCTGGTCTCTCCCGGAGGACTTCTCTTAGTTTAAAGCGAAAATAATTTGAATAAGTATTAGGATGTTTGGCGCATGTCAGGAATGCTTATCAGTAGTGTACCGAGCTGGATCAAACACAACTTACCTCAGGGGATGAAGGAGATCATCTGAGGTGTGACCCCTCTCCAGGGCTGACTTCTCAGGAAAATATGAAGAAATGGAGTCGGTCGAAGAAACTAATTCGTTATTTATTTATTTGCATTTAAATCAAAGTATAGTCTCTTGGTCCAAAATGCAGAGGAAAATCGTTAACTGAAAAATATAAGAAAAAATCACCTAAGTATTCAAAAACCCCTTCAGAGCAGTTTACAGACAAAGGATCTGTAAAAAGCTGACTCAGCCGGCAGACGAAGCTGGCTGTGTAGCTTAAGGAGGAAAAAGTTAATGATTCACCCAGCGCCGGACTGGACAGAGTGAGCCTTCTCTCCTGACTAGACTTCAAAAAACCTTCTAAGTTTTCTTAAAAACCTCCGACAGTCAAAGTCCGGAGATTCTGTAAAAAGTTAAAGTTTTCCTCCGTGCAGGCCGGAGCCCGCACGGGATTAGAGACTCCTTCTCCAAAAGCGTCTTCCAGGTCCTGCTCCAAGTGTGCGTTGCTGTTTCAAAACTGCTGGTATTTATACTAATACGGGCTTCAGATGTCTGACTTCCACCGGATTCCTACCCTTCACCTCACTTGATTGATGACACAAAAACCCTTACATCAGCGTATTTTTCAGAAAGCCGGGTCTGCCTTCGTGGTCCATATGGACCCGTCAGCATTTTTCACTTTGTCTGGGAATTTCCCTTCTGTCTTCTCTAGACTAATGACCTATATTCTCATGGATCACACTGCCTCCGGCTTCCCGGACTCCACGGGGGTGCGATGGCTGCCCCCCCCCCCCTCCTTCTCCCCTAGACTAGGTGGCGTCTCAGTAATTTGCTGGCTCAGCGCTTGGACTTCCCCTGAACTGAGGAGCCCGCCTGAGAGGGTGGGGGTGTGTGTGTGTGTGTGTGTGTATGGGTGTATGTGTTCCCTTCGTACCCTTCAGGGCAACGGAAGGTTTCTTGGCAACAGACGCAGGTCTGTCTAACCGGTTCAAACTTAGTGCGACTTGTCATATCTCCTGATAACCAGGGCTAAACTGTTTAGAGGCATCGCGATTTCGCATAATCTCCACCGTGTTCAACACCCTCTCTTGCGAATCGCGACTTGTCTCTACCTTCGTTCTTGTATCACACAAAAGGTAGGTACCAGGATTAATTGAGGCTAAAACCTTTGACAATGTCTATCTCAGTGAACGGAAGATCAACCATTTTCTATGCGATCTGGGCCAATTCGCCACATCGCCTAACACCCTCTCTCGAATGGCACCAGATACACGAAAAATAGAACATCTCATACTCTCACAGTAGAGGTCCATCATAACTTCTGTATCATCAAAAATGCACAAAAGCAGGTATTCCCAGAAAAACAATGGGAATCTGAATCATATTGAAACACAACACATGAAATTATATCATTGAAATAAAGACAGGAAAAAGAAAATGAATCCTATCTGAAAACATAGTTTAAAAGAAGAAAAAGCAACGCTAAAAAGTAAAACACTCCCCATCCCCAAAAACAAAAGCCACCTCTCAAAGATATCATAAAAGTACAGGATACAAAATGTTGAACATATCAGAAAACACAAAATACCCCCACAACCTCTTTGTTTTTGTGTTTTTTCTTTTCTTCTCTCTCCTAGAGCAGAAAAGTCAATGTCCAGAGTCACATGCGAGCCACGCCAGCACCCGTCACTGTCGATAGTTCAGCATCTCCCGTCCAAGACGCCACCTGTCTCAGCCCGCTTTCTGTCCCAGAGGACATATTCCTCTACCCCCTGGTCGTTAGAGTCGATTGAAGGCCCCCGGGCCCACGGAAAGTCCAGTTTCAGTATTTGGATACTGATAAGGACCCAGGTCCGCGTAGGCCGGTTCTCCCCCGATGGGCTGATGGTCCATCAGGTCCGTTGCATCACGTAAGGGCCCGTACACGTTTCGGGGATCGATTTCTTCGTCCACAGAGTGGACAAAGGTCAGGGTCATGTTGACGTTGGGAGACAGAGAGGGAGAGATAGCAGTGGGTGATTCTGGCGAGTCCGACAGTGGTACAACCCGCCGGTCCAACTGGACCTGCCCCGAGCTTGGAGATTTGGTGTGGTTAACCTGGAGACCTCAGGGATGAGAGGTTAAACCCAATATATCCAGGGGATGAGGATAAAAGTATTCAACAAAAATAGCAGTAAAGTATCAAAGAAAGAGAAAACCTTAAATGACTACCTATTTCAACCTGTCCTTTCTAGACTGAGGCGTGCTATCTCGCAGCCGATTAAGTTTTATACAATCGTGAAGGATATTGTTAGCTGCTGTTTCCCTCGCCCTTCTGTATGCCATATGAAAGCACAGATCAGGATCATAGATCGTTGGGCTGGGCCAGTCATCTGGTCCAAGATTCATTTTCCCATAATGACCAGGGTAGAAATCGTGTAGAAATCAAAACATAAAAATCTGAAAAGGCTCTCTCCTTCCTTAACTAGAATATTCAACTTAAAAGTTTGAAAAAGTTTTAAAACTAAAAATAAATGCTCAGTCCGTAACAACTGCATAAAACACTCAAACGATGTGTATATAATCCCTACTTAATATAAAGGATAAGATCGTAAAAAATATAAAATAAGAAATGAACAAAATGTCCTCCCAGGAGAAACTGAAAAATCTGAAAAGCTCGTGTAAAATATACGGCTGATAAGAATGGAACTGGTAAAGTAACAAACAAAAATTATATACTTTTAAAGGATTAAAGACCCGAACTATATTTAGAGCAACTCGGAAAAGAAACAGAGCCGCTCCTATATAGTTCAAGTGTAAGGTGATTTTGGAGTTCACCTGAATGCCAATAGATGGCTGTCCAGGCTCATTCTAGGCAAAATCTTGTCCCCTGAGGCGTTGATGATCCAGCCGGCTTGTGGAATGTAACGTGTGAGGTCACAGAAGTCAACGTGAGGCCCATGCCTGATGGGATACTGGCTTGCCTTTTTTATTTTTATTTTTTCCTGGCGTAGCTGTCTTGAAGCCATCAACCATCGTTCACTGTTGACCCGTGACCTCACTTTGTGTTGGATGTGTTCTAAGGTTAGGAAGAGGAACTAGATTCTGTTTCAAAAAACCTATTGACCTTGTCGTGTCCCTCATTTCGTAATCCCTCATGCACATTGGTCCTTATTGGAGAGGCTTGCTCAATCAGGACCTCAGTGAGTGCATCTTTCCCTCTCCAACCTGGTGGAAGGAGTTAGGGAAAGTTTAGCCGTTTTTCGGCCTGGCTTTGGGCCATTTAGTCCACTTGTGTGGGCGAGCGGTTTGCTTTTTTTTCTTATTCTAGCTCATTCTGAGCTGCCTTGAAAGCAAGGGAAGCAAGGGGAGGGGCTGCCCCTCCTCCCCCGCTCGCTCTCTCTCCTCTGAGCAAAAAGGAGGGGGCCGCCCCTCCTTTGCCTGCTCGCTCTGCTCGGAGCAAGGAGGGGGGGAACTGCCTCCCCTCCTCTGCCTGCTCCCTCCGCTAGGAGCAAGGGGGGGGGCTTTTTAAATTTTGCACTTATCAATATTAACCAAAATCAACACTGTAATACTACCCCACACTGCAAATTTATAAATCGTTTTTAGTGTTTTAAACACGGATGTTCTAAACCGATATCTTGTATTCATGGTATATACTGTGCATTCCTGATTATATGGTGGCGGAGCACTGGGCTCCAGGGCTTTCCTTAATTCCCTGCAATAACTACCCGGATCAGCGTATTTACGGGGATCTGGACATAATGTCCTCCGCGGTTGCTCAAAGTGGGGGGGAGATAACCTCCCATGAGGAGGGTCCTCACTATCTGAACCCCATTCCGTTCCTTCCTCCTCCATTTTCGAAATACTATTATTTTAATATATAACAGCAATAAAATCCAACGTGTTGCGATATCACTGCGGTAATATCATACACCCTGATTCTATCCTGAGAGAAATCAATCAGTTCCCCTGTTCCACACGTCTTGGCGTTTCAGAGCCTCATTCTCTCAGGTCTCTGCTAAATGCTAGAATCATATACTGATAATACCATTAAGCCCTGCAATAATATTACTGTAATATTACTACGAACAATACATTGAATTTCTCTACGTTATATAACTATGATATAATCTTCCAATATATTGACTCGGGAAGGATTTTGCCCTTTTTCATCTCTTCAGTGCCTGAGTCGTTAATTGCATTGAGTGATCAGCCCAACTAGACCTTCTCTGTGTTACAGCGGTGTGCTAAAAAGGGCACCCTGTTTTTAGACGGGGGAGGATACTATACTATTTTATTTAAAATCGTATGCTCTCGCCGGGCCTCTGTGTCGACAAGCTAGGTATCCTTTAAACCTATGCGCAGCGATCAATATCTCTGTCCACTAAATCTCTTAAATGCCCTCCCGTGAAGTACTTTTAATTTAAGGGTTTCCTCTCTACTTGGTTCTAAGTTTTTTAACACTAAGGATCTGTCTATTTGTCCCGTTTTAACTGAACGACTCCTTCTCCTGTGAGAAGGACGGTCAAGTTTTTTAGAGGATTTATTGACTGCCTCGATCCCTGGTACCGATTCCTAATAGAGAGAGCAGAGTGATAAAATCTTTTCCTTGACTGCCGGTACTGACGGACGAGTGTTGCGAACGTCGGTCGAGGATTGTCGATTTTTTTACCACTTCTGGCAGAGTTCAATATATCACCTCAGCTTGATTTCGCTGGTTGAATTCACATCACTTTTCTGTTTCTCCTTGGGAGGGTCCGTGTACTTTAACCCGAGAGGGAACCTCTGTTCTTCCCAGAATACACGTTCTAGTGTCTCTAGGATCTAATCCCTCTCGAGCCCCACGTTGGGCGCCATGTTACGTGATATCTGGGGGGTGACCCCTCACGATTTTTTGATTCGATAATAAAAAATTGAAAAATTAATAATTATTAATTTTTTTTATTTTTTTTTATTATTTCTATTTGGGTTATTAAAACTATATTCCTTATGTAAATATTTTCAATTCATCTGGAAATAATTAGTAATAAGCAAATAGGAGGCCTTTTATGTGAAACGCATAAAAGAGTGAGCCGACGGATCTCCGTATCTATCATTGATGCACAGATCGACAGGGGGCCAGCTGGTGATACATCAACCCTTGCGATGCACCAGAGGGACCCAGACTCCACGTGACGCGTGCCCGGTGGATCTGGGACCTCCCTGTGTGAACCCCTTATTGCCGTGAGAGTCGGCGAGAAGGGGGGGTGGGATTTTTACTCCTTTCCCTATATGATCTTCACATCTGACCGGGCGGGAGATATGGGGATGAGAGAATTCTCCCCAATCCTCCCTGGTTTTGCCTCGAGCACTGCTGTACCCTAAGATTGATCCTTACCGGGTTATAATATTGTACCGAATATTTTTTAATTATCTGACCACCAGCCTGGTCCAAAGCTGGATTTCTGTCTAATCTGACGTGACCCGCAGCCACTCATATAGACAATGTAGTCTGTCGCTCGGACGATTATTTGGTTTTTCATAAGAGTCCAGTATTTATTCTGTCTCTTTTATTTATTTTGGTTTTAGATTTTTCTTAATCCTTTCGTAATTGATAAGATCCGGCTTGAGAACCCAAACAGATATAAAGCTCTTTCAAACGCAAGCTGGTCTCTCCCGGAGGACTTCTCTTAGTTTAAAGCGAAAATAATTTGAATAAGTATTAGGATGTTTGGCGCATGTCAGGAATGCTTATCAGTAGTGTACCGAGCTGGATCAAACACAACTTACCTCAGGGGATGAAGGAGATCATCTGAGGTGTGACCCCTCTCCAGGGCTGACTTCTCAGGAAAATATGAAGAAATGGAGTCGGTCGAAGAAACTAATTCGTTATTTATTTATTTGCATTTAAATCAAAGTATAGTCTCTTGGTCCAAAATGCAGAGGAAAATCGTTAACTGAAAAATATAAGAAAAAATCACCTAAGTATTCAAAAACCCCTTCAGAGCAGTTTACAGACAAAGGATCTGTAAAAAGCTGACTCAGCCGGCAGACGAAGCTGGCTGTGTAGCTTAAGGAGGAAAAAGTTAATGATTCACCCAGCGCCGGACTGGACAGAGTGAGCCTTCTCTCCTGACTAGACTTCAAAAAACCTTCTAAGTTTTCTTAAAAACCTCCGACAGTCAAAGTCCGGAGATTCTGTAAAAAGTTAAAGTTTTCCTCCGTGCAGGCCGGAGCCCGCACGGGATTAGAGACTCCTTCTCCAAAAGCGTCTTCCAGGTCCTGCTCCAAGTGTGCGTTGCTGTTTCAAAACTGCTGGTATTTATACTAATACGGGCTTCAGATGTCTGACTTCCACCGGATTCCTACCCTTCACCTCACTTGATTGATGACACAAAAACCCTTACATCAGCGTATTTTTCAGAAAGCCGGGTCTGCCTTCGTGGTCCATATGGACCCGTCAGCATTTTTCACTTTGTCTGGGAATTTCCCTTCTGTCTTCTCTAGACTAATGACCTATATTCTCATGGATCACACTGCCTCCGGCTTCCCGGACTCCACGGGGGTGCGATGGCTGCCCCCCCCCCCTCCTTCTCCCCTAGACTAGGTGGCGTCTCAGTAATTTGCTGGCTCAGCGCTTGGACTTCCCCTGAACTGAGGAGCCCGCCTGAGAGGGTGGGGGTGTGTGTGTGTGTGTGTGTGTATGGGTGTATGTGTTCCCTTCGTACCCTTCAGGGCAACGGAAGGTTTCTTGGCAACAGACGCAGGTCTGTCTAACCGGTTCAAACTTAGTGCGACTTGTCATATCTCCTGATAACCAGGGCTAAACTGTTTAGAGGCATCGCGATTTCGCATAATCTCCACCGTGTTCAACAAAAGTAACTAAAAAAGTAACTTTTTTTACACAGTAACTAAAAAAGTAACTTTTTTCCAAAGTAACTAAAAAAGTAACTTTTTTGGTTAGTAAGAATATAGTAACTAAAAAAGTAACTTTTTTACAAAGAAACTAAAAAGTAACTTTTTTACAAAGAAACTAAAAAGTAACTTTTTTACAAAGTAACTAAAAAAGTAACTTTTTTTACAATAACTAAAAACGTAACTTTTTTTTACAAAGTAACTAAAAAAGTAATTTTTTTACAAAGTAACTAAAAAAGTAACTTTTTTTACAAAGTAACTAAAAAAGTATTTTTTTTTACAAAGTAACTAAAAAAGTAACTTTTTTTCCAAAGTAACTAAAAAAGTAACTTTTTTTTACAAAGTAACTAAAAAAGTAATTTTTTTTACAAAGTAACTAAAAAAGTAACTTTTTTTTACAAAGTAACTAAAAAAGTATTTTTTTTTCCAAAGTAACTAAAAAAGTAACTTTTTTTCCAAAGTAACTAAAAAAGTAACTTTTTTTCCAAAGTAACTAAAAAAGTAACTTTTTTTCCAAACTAACTAAAAAAGTAACTTTTTTTCCAAAGTAACTAAAAAAGTAACTTTTTTTTCCAAAGTAACTAAAAAAGTAACTTTTTTTACAAAGTAACTAAAAAAGTAACTTTTTTTACAAAGTAACTAAAAAAGTAATTTTTTTTACAAAGTAACTAAAAAAGTAACTTTTTTTCCAAAGTAACTAAAAAAGTAACTTTTTTTCCAAAGTAACTAAAAAAGTAACTTTTTTACAAAGTAACTAAAAAAGTAATTTTATTTACAAAGTAACTAAAAAAGTAACTTTTTTTCCAAAGTAACTAAAAAAGTATTTTTTTTTTCCAAAGTAACTAAAAAAGTTACTTTTTTTCCAAAGTAACTAAAAAAGTTACTTTTTTTCCAAAGTAACTAAAAAAGTAACTTTTTTTCCAAAGTAACTAAAAAACTAATTTTTTTTCCAAAGTAACTAAAAAAGTAACTTTTTTCCGAAGTAACTAAAAAAGTAACTTTTTTTCCAAAGTAACTAAAAAAGTAACTTTTTTTCCAAAGTAACTAAAAAAGTAACTTTTTTAACAAAGTAACTAAAAAAGTAACTTTTTTTCCAAAGTAACTAAAAAAGTAACTTTTTTTTACAAAGTAACTAAAAAAGTAACTTTTTTCCGAAGTAACTAAAAAAGTAACTTTTTTTTACAAAGTAACTAAAAAAGTAACTTTTTTCCGAAGTAACTAAAAAAGTAACTTTTTTTCCAAAGTAACTAAAAAAGTAACTTTTTTTCCAAAGTAACTAAAAAAGTAACTTTTTTAACAAAGTAACTAAAAAAGTAACTTTTTTTACAAAGTAACTAAAAAAGTAACTTTTTTTTACAAAGTAACTAAAAAAGTAACTTTTTTTACAAAGTAACTAAAAAAGTAACTTTTTTCCCAAAGTAACTAAAAAAGTAACTTTTTTTACAAAGTAACTAAAAAAGTAACTTTTTTTCCAAAGTAACTAAAAAAGTAACTTTTTTAACAAAGTAACTAAAAAAGTAACTTTTTTTACAAAGTAACTAAAAAAGTAATTTTATTTACAAAGTAACTAAAAAAGTAACTTTTTTTACAAAGTAACTAAAAAAGTCATTTTATTTACAAAGTAACTAAAAAAGTAACTTTTTTTACAAAGTAACTAAAAAAGTCATTTTATTTACAAAGTAACTAAAAAAGTAACTTTTTTTACAAAGTAACTAAAAAAGTAATTTTATTTACAAAGTAACTAAAAAAGTAACTTTTTTTCCAAAGTAACTAAAAAAGTAACTTTTTTAACAAAGTAACTAAAAAAGTAACTTTTTTTACAAAGTAACTAAAAAAGTAATTTTATTTACAAAGTAACTAAAAAAGTAATTTTTTTTCCAAAGTAACTAAAAAAGTAACTTTTTTTCCAAAGTAACTAAAAAAGTAATTTTTTTTCCAAAGTAACTAAAAAAGTAATTTTTTTTCCAAAGTAACTAAAAAAGTAATTTTTTTTACAAAGTAACTAAAAAAGTAACTTTTTTTCCAAAGTAACTAAAAAAGTAATTTTTTTTACAAAGTAACTAAAAAAGTAACTTTTTTTACAAAGTAACTAAAAAAGTAACTTTTTTTCCAAAGTAACTAAAAAAGTAACTTTTTTTCCAAAGTAACTAAAAAAGTATTTTTTTTTCCAAAGTAACTAAAAAAGTAACTTTTTTTCCAAAGTAACTAAAAAAGTAACTTTATTTCCAAAGTAACTAAAAAACTAATTTTTTTTCCAAAGTAACTAAAAAAGTAACTTTTTTAACAAAGTAACTAAAAAAGTAACTTTTTTTACAAAGTAACTAAAAAAGTAACTTTTTTTTACAAAGTAACTAAAAAAGTAACTTTTTTTCCAAAGTAACTAAAAAAGTAACTTTTTTTTACAAAGTAACTAAAAAAGTAATTTTTTTACAAAGTAACTAAAAAAGTAACTTTTTTTCCAAAGTAACTAAAAAAGTAACTTTTTTCTGAAGTAACTAAAAAAGTAACTTTTTTTCCAAAGTAACTAAAAAAGTAACTTTTTTTCCAAAGTAACTAAAAAAGTAACTTTTTTAACAAAGTAACTAAAAAAGTAACTTTTTTTACAAAGTAACTAAAAAAGTAACTTTTTTTTACAAAGTAACTAAAAAAGTAACTTTTTTTCCAAAGTAACTAAAAAAGTAACTTTTTTTTACAAAGTAACTAAAAAAGTAACTTTTTTTTACAAAGTAACTAAAAAAGTAATTTTTTTCCAAAGTAACTAAAAAAGTATTTTTTTTTCCAAAGTAACTAAAAAAGTAACTTTTTTTCCAAAGTAACCAAAAAAGTAACTTTTTTTCCAAAGTAACTAAAAAAGTAACTTTTTTTCCAAAGTAACTAAAAAAGTATTTTTTTTCCCAAAGTAACTAAAAAAGTAACTTTTTTTCCAAAGTAACTAAAAAAGTAACTTTTTTTCCAAAGTAACTAAAAAAGTAACTTTTTTTCCAAAGTAACTAAAAAAGTAACTTTTTTAACAAAGTAACTAAAAAAGT
This sequence comes from Melanostigma gelatinosum, assembly GCF_949748355.1. Taxonomy (NCBI): domain Eukaryota; kingdom Metazoa; phylum Chordata; class Actinopteri; order Perciformes; family Zoarcidae; genus Melanostigma; species Melanostigma gelatinosum. The sequence goes on along the minus strand of NC_136635.1, from coordinate 166,866 downwards.
AACTTTTTTTACAAAGTAACTAAAAAAGTAATTTTATTTACAAAGTAACTAAAAAAGTAACTTTTTTTCCAAAGTAACTAAAAAAGTATTTTTTTTTCCAAAGTAACTAAAAAAGTAACTTTTTTTTACAAAGTAACTAAAAAAGTAACTTGTTTTACAAAGTAACTAAAAAAGTAACTTTTTTAACACATTAACTAATAAAGTAACTTTGAGAATATAGTAACTAAAAAAGTAACTTTGAGAATATAGTAACTAAAAAAGAAACTTTTTTTACAAAGTAACTAAAAATGTAACTTTTTTAACACATTAACTAATAAAGTAACTTTGAGAATATAGTAACTAAAAAAGTAACTTTGAGAATATAGTAACTAAAAAAGTAACAGAATATAGTAACTAAAAAAGAAACTTTTTTTACAAAGTAACTAAAAAAGTAACTTTTTTCCAAAGTAACTAAAAAAGTAACTTTTTTTAAAAAGTAACTAAAAAAGTAATTTTTTTTACAAAGTAACTAAAAAGTAACTTTTTTACAAAGTAACTAAAAAGTAACTTTTTTCCAAAGTAACTAAAAAAGTAACTTTTTTGGTTAGTAAGAATATAGTAACTAAAAAAGTAACTTTTTTACAAAGAAACTAAAAAGTAACTTTTTTGGTTAGTAAGAATATAGTAACTAAAAAAGTAACTTTTTTACAAAGTAACTAAAAAAGTAACTTTTTTTCCAAAGTAACTAAAAAAGTAACTTTTTTTTACAAAGTAACTAAAAAAGTAATTTTTTTCCAAAGTAACTAAAAAAGTAACTTTTTTTCCAAAGTAACTAAAAAAGTATTTTTTTTTCCAAAGTAACTAAAAAAGTAATTTTTTTCCGAAGTAACTAAAAAAGTAACTTTTTTTCCAAAGTAACTAAAAAAGTAACTTTTTTTCCAAAGTAACTAAAAAAGTATTTTTTTTCCCAAAGTAACTAAAAAAGTAACTTTTTTTCCAAAGTAACTAAAAAAGTAACTTTTTTTCCAAAGTAACTAAAAAAGTAACTTTTTTAACAAAGTAACTAAAAAAGTAACTTTTTTTACAAAGTAACTAAAAAAGTAATTTTATTTACAAAGTAACTAAAAAAGTAACTTTTTTTACAAAGTAACTAAAAAAGTAATTTTATTTACAAAGTAACTAAAAAAGTAACTTTTTTTACAAAGTAACTAAAAAAGTAATTTTATTTACAAAGTAACTAAAAAAGTAACTTTTTTTCCAAAGTAACTAAAAAAGTAACTTTTTTAACAAAGTAACTAAAAAAGTAACTTTTTTTACAAAGTAACTAAAAAAGTAATTTTATTTACAAAGTAACTAAAAAAGTAACTTTTTTTACAAAGTAACTAAAAAAGTAATTTTATTTACAAAGTAACTAAAAAAGTAACTTTTTTTACAAAGTAACTAAAAAAGTAATTTTATTTACAAAGTAACTAAAAAAGTAACTTTTTTTACAAAGTAACTAAAAAAGTAATTTTATTTACAAAGTAACTAAAAAAGTAACTTTTTTTACAAAGTAACTAAAAAAGTAATTTTATTTACAAAGTAACTAAAAAAGTAACTTTTTTTACAAAGTAACTAAAAAAGTAATTTTATTTACAAAGTAACTAAAAAAGTAACTTTTTTTACAAAGTAACTAAAAAAGTAATTTTATTTCCAAAGTAACTAAAAAAGTAACTTTTTTTCCAAAGTAACTAAAAAAGTAACTTTTTTAACAAAGTAACTAAAAAAGTAACTTTTTTTACAAAGTAACTAAAAAAGTAATTTTATTTACAAAGTAACTAAAAAAGTAACTTTTTTTACAAAGTAACTAAAAAAGTAATTTTATTTACAAAGTAACTAAAAAAGTAACTTTTTTTACAAAGTAACTAAAAAAGTAATTTTATTTACAAAGTAACTAAAAAAGTAACTTTTTTTACAAAGTAACTAAAAAAGTAATTTTATTTACAAAGTAACTAAAAAAGTAACTTTTTTTCCAAAGTAACTAAAAAAGTATTTTTTTTTCCAAAGTAACTAAAAAAGTAACTTGTTTTACAAAGTAACTAGAAAAGTAACTTTTTTAACACATTAACTAATAAAGTAACTTTGAGAATATAGTAACTAAAAAAGTAACTTTGAGAATATAGTAACTAAAAAAGAAACTTTTTTTACAAAGTAACTAAAAAAGTAACTTTTTTAACACATTAACTAATAAAGTAACTTTGAGAATATAGTAACTAAAAAAGTAACTTTGAGAATATAGTAACTAAAAAAGTAACAGAATATAGTAACTAAAAAAGAAACTTTTTTTACAAAGTAACTAAAAAAGTAACTTTTTTCCAAAGTAACTAAAAAAGTAACTTTTTTAACAAAGTAACTAAAAAAGTAACTTTTTTTTACAAAGTAACTAAAAAAGTAACTTTTTTTTACAAAGTAACTAAAAAAGTAACTTTTTTCCGAAGTAACTAAAAAAGTAACTTTTTTTCCAAAGTAACTAAAAAAGTAACTTTTTTTCCAAAGTAACTAAAAAAGTAACTTTTTTTCCAAAGTAACTAAAAAAGTATTTTTTTTTCCAAAGTAACTAAAAAAGTAACTTTTTTTCCAAAGTAACTAAAAAAGTAACTTTATTTCCAAAGTAACTAAAAAACTAATTTTTTTTCCAAAGTAACTAAAAAAGTAACTTTTTTAACAAAGTAACTAAAAAAGTAACTTTTTTTACAAAGTAACTAAAAAAGTAACTTTTTTTTACAAAGTAACTAAAAAAGTAACTTTTTTTCCAAAGTAACTAAAAAAGTAACTTTTTTTTACAAAGTAACTAAAAAAGTAATTTTTTTACAAAGTAACTAAAAAAGTAACTTTTTTTCCAAAGTAACTAAAAAAGTAACTTTTTTCTGAAGTAACTAAAAAAGTAACTTTTTTTCCAAAGTAACTAAAAAAGTAACTTTTTTTCCAAAGTAACTAAAAAAGTAACTTTTTTAACAAAGTAACTAAAAAAGTAACTTTTTTTACAAAGTAACTAAAAAAGTAACTTTTTTTTACAAAGTAACTAAAAAAGTAACTTTTTTTCCAAAGTAACTAAAAAAGTAACTTTTTTTTACAAAGTAACTAAAAAAGTAACTTTTTTTTACAAAGTAACTAAAAAAGTAATTTTTTTCCAAAGTAACTAAAAAAGTATTTTTTTTTCCAAAGTAACTAAAAAAGTAACTTTTTTTCCAAAGTAACCAAAAAAGTAACTTTTTTTCCAAAGTAACTAAAAAAGTAACTTTTTTTCCAAAGTAACTAAAAAAGTATTTTTTTTCCCAAAGTAACTAAAAAAGTAACTTTTTTTCCAAAGTAACTAAAAAAGTAACTTTTTTTCCAAAGTAACTAAAAAAGTAACTTTTTTTCCAAAGTAACTAAAAAAGTAACTTTTTTAACAAAGTAACTAAAAAAGTAACTTTTTTTACAAAGTAACTAAAAAAGTAATTTTATTTACAAAGTAACTAAAAAAGTAACTTTTTTTCCAAAGTAACTAAAAAAGTATTTTTTTTTCCAAAGTAACTAAAAAAGTAACTTTTTTTACAAAGTAACTAAAAAAGTAACTTGTTTTACAAAGTAACTAAAAAAGTAACTTTTTTAACACATTAACTAATAAAGTAACTTTGAGAATATAGTAACTAAAAAAGTAACTTTGAGAATATAGTAACTAAAAAAGAAACTTTTTTTACAAAGTAACTAAAAATGTAACTTTTTTAACACATTAACTAATAAAGTAACTTTGAGAATATAGTAACTAAAAAAGTAACTTTGAGAATATAGTAACTAAAAAAGTAACAGAATATAGTAACTAAAAAAGAAACTTTTTTTACAAAGTAACTAAAAAAGTAACTTTTTTCCAAAGTAACTAAAAAAGTAACTTTTTTTAAAAAGTAACTAAAAAAGTAATTTTTTTTACAAAGTAACTAAAAAGTAACTTTTTTACAAAGTAACTAAAAAGTAACTTTTTTCCAAAGTAACTAAAAAAGTAACTTTTTTGGTTAGTAAGAATATAGTAACTAAAAAAGTAACTTTTTTACAAAGAAACTAAAAAGTAACTTTTTTGGTTAGTAAGAATATAGTAACTAAAAAAGTAACTTTTTTACAAAGTAACTAAAAAAGTAACTTTTTTTCCAAAGTAACTAAAAAAGTAACTTTTTTTTACAAAGTAACTAAAAAAGTAATTTTTTTCCAAAGTAACTAAAAAAGTAACTTTTTTTCCAAAGTAACTAAAAAAGTATTTTTTTTTCCAAAGTAACTAAAAAAGTAATTTTTTTCCGAAGTAACTAAAAAAGTAACTTTTTTTCCAAAGTAACTAAAAAAGTAACTTTTTTTCCAAAGTAACTAAAAAAGTATTTTTTTTCCCAAAGTAACTAAAAAAGTAACTTTTTTTCCAAAGTAACTAAAAAAGTAACTTTTTTTCCAAAGTAACTAAAAAAGTAACTTTTTTAACAAAGTAACTAAAAAAGTAACTTTTTTTACAAAGTAACTAAAAAAGTAATTTTATTTACAAAGTAACTAAAAAAGTAACTTTTTTTACAAAGTAACTAAAAAAGTAATTTTATTTACAAAGTAACTAAAAAAGTAACTTTTTTTACAAAGTAACTAAAAAAGTAATTTTATTTACAAAGTAACTAAAAAAGTAACTTTTTTTCCAAAGTAACTAAAAAAGTAACTTTTTTAACAAAGTAACTAAAAAAGTAACTTTTTTTACAAAGTAACTAAAAAAGTAATTTTATTTACAAAGTAACTAAAAAAGTAACTTTTTTTACAAAGTAACTAAAAAAGTAATTTTATTTACAAAGTAACTAAAAAAGTAACTTTTTTTACAAAGTAACTAAAAAAGTAATTTTATTTACAAAGTAACTAAAAAAGTAACTTTTTTTACAAAGTAACTAAAAAAGTAATTTTATTTACAAAGTAACTAAAAAAGTAACTTTTTTTACAAAGTAACTAAAAAAGTAATTTTATTTACAAAGTAACTAAAAAAGTAACTTTTTTTACAAAGTAACTAAAAAAGTAATTTTATTTACAAAGTAACTAAAAAAGTAACTTTTTTTACAAAGTAACTAAAAAAGTAATTTTATTTCCAAAGTAACTAAAAAAGTAACTTTTTTTCCAAAGTAACTAAAAAAGTAACTTTTTTAACAAAGTAACTAAAAAAGTAACTTTTTTTACAAAGTAACTAAAAAAGTAATTTTATTTACAAAGTAACTAAAAAAGTAACTTTTTTTACAAAGTAACTAAAAAAGTAATTTTATTTACAAAGTAACTAAAAAAGTAACTTTTTTTACAAAGTAACTAAAAAAGTAATTTTATTTACAAAGTAACTAAAAAAGTAACTTTTTTTACAAAGTAACTAAAAAAGTAATTTTATTTACAAAGTAACTAAAAAAGTAACTTTTTTTCCAAAGTAACTAAAAAAGTATTTTTTTTTCCAAAGTAACTAAAAAAGTAACTTGTTTTACAAAGTAACTAGAAAAGTAACTTTTTTAACACATTAACTAATAAAGTAACTTTGAGAATATAGTAACTAAAAAAGTAACTTTGAGAATATAGTAACTAAAAAAGAAACTTTTTTTACAAAGTAACTAAAAAAGTAACTTTTTTAACACATTAACTAATAAAGTAACTTTGAGAATATAGTAACTAAAAAAGTAACTTTGAGAATATAGTAACTAAAAAAGTAACAGAATATAGTAACTAAAAAAGAAACTTTTTTTACAAAGTAACTAAAAAAGTAACTTTTTTCCAAAGTAACTAAAAAAGTAACATTTTTTACAAAGTAACTAAAAAAGTAATTTTTTTTCCAAAGTAACTAAAAAAGTAACTTTTTTCCAAAGTAACTAAAAAAGTTACTTTTTTCCAAAGTAACTAAAAAAGTAACTTTTTTTATAAAGTAACTAAAAAAGCAACTTATTTTACAAAGTAACTAAAAAAGTAACTTTTTTTCCAAAGTAACTAAAAAAGTAACTTTTTTCCAAAGTAACTAAAAAAGTAACTTTTTTTACAAAGTAACTAAAAAAGTAACTTTTTTTTACAAAGTAACTAAAAAAGTAATTTTTTTTCCAAAGTAACTAAAAAAGTAACTTTTTTTCCAAAGTAACTAAAAAAGTAACTTTTTTCCAAAGTAACTAAAAAAGTAACTTTTTTTCCAAAGTAACTAAAAAAGTAACTTTTTTTCCAAAGTAACTAAAAAAGTAACTTTTTTTCCAAAGTAACTAAAAAAGTAACTTTTTTTCCAAAGTAACTAAAAAAGTAACTTTTTTTACAAAGTGACTAAAAAAGTAACTTTTTTTTACAAAGTAACTAAAAAAGTAACTTTTTTTACAAAGTAACTAAAAAAGTAACTTTTTTTACACAGTAACTAAAAAAGTAACTTTTTTCCAAAGTAACTAAAAAAGTAACTTTTTTGGTTAGTAAGAATATAGTAACTAAAAAAGTAACTTTTTTACAAAGAAACTAAAAAGTAACTTTTTTACAAAGAAACTAAAAAGTAACTTTTTTACAAAGTAACTAAAAAAGTAACTTTTTTTACAATAACTAAAAAAGTAACTTTTTTTTACAAAGTAACTAAAAAAGTAATTTTTTTCCAAAGTAACTAAAAAAGTATTTTTTTTCCCAAAGTAACTAAAAAAGTATTTTTTTTTCCAAAGTAACTAAAAAAGTATTTTTTTTTCCAAAGTAACTAAAAAAGTAATTTTTTTTCCAAAGTAACTAAAAAAGTAACTTTTTTTCCAAAGTAACTAAAAAAGTAACTTTTTTTTACAAAGTAACTAAAAAAGTAACTTTTTTTCCAAAGTAACTAAAAAAGTAACTTTTTTTCCAAAGTAACTAAAAAAGTAACTTTTTTTTACAAAGTAACTAAAAAAGTAATTTTTTTTACAAAGTAACTAAAAAAGTAACTTTTTTTCCAAAGTAACTAAAAAAGTAACTTTTTTTCCAAAGTAACTAAAAAAGTAACTTTTTTTCCAAACTAACTAAAAAAGTAACTTTTTTTTCCAAAGTAACTAAAAAAGTAACTTTTTTTTCCAAAGTAACTAAAAAAGTAACTTTTTTTACAAAGTAACTAAAAAAGTAACTTTTTTTACAAAGTAACTAAAAAAGTAATTTTTTTTCCAAAGTAACTAAAAAAGTAACTTTTTTTCCAAAGTAACTAAAAAAGTAACTTTTTTTCCAAAGTAACTAAAAAAGTAACTTTTTTTACAAAGTAACTAAAAAAGTAACTTTTTTTCCAAAGTAACTAAAAAAGTAACTTTTTTAACAAAGTAACTAAAAAAGTAACTTTTTTTTACAAAGTAACTAAAAAAGTAACTTTTTTTCCAAAGTAACTAAAAAAGTAACTTTTTTTCCAAAGTAACTAAAAAAGTAACTTTTTTTTACAAAGTAACTAAAAAAGTAATTTTTTTTACAAAGTAACTAAAAAAGTAACTTTTTTTCCAAAGTAACTAAAAAAGTAACTTTTTTTCCAAAGTAACTAAAAAAGTAACTTTTTTTCCAAACTAACTAAAAAAGTAACTTTTTTTTCCAAAGTAACTAAAAAAGTAACTTTTTTTCCAAAGTAACTAAAAAAGTAACTTTTTTTCCAAAGTAACTAAAAAAGTAACTTTTTTTACAAAGTAACTAAAAAAGTAATTTTATTTACAAAGTAACTAAAAAAGTAACTTTTTTTCCAAAGTAACTAAAAAAGTATTTTTTTTACAAAGTAACTAAAAAAGTAACTTTTTTTCCAAAGTAACTAAAAAAGTAATTTTTTTTCCAAAGTAACTAAAAAAGTAACTTTTTTTCCAAAGTAACTAAAAAAGTAACTTTTTTAACAAAGTAACTAAAAAAGTAACTTTTTTTTACAAAGTAACTAAAAAAGTAACTTTTTTTCCAAAGTAACTAAAAAAGTAACTTTTTTTCCAAAGTAACTAAAAAAGTAACTTTTTTTTACAAAGTAACTAAAAAAGTAATTTTTTTTACAAAGTAACTAAAAAAGTAACTTTTTTTCCAAAGTAACTAAAAAAGTAACTTTTTTTCCAAAGTAACTAAAAAAGTAACTTTTTTTCCAAACTAACTAAAAAAGTAACTTTTTTTTCCAAAGTAACTAAAAAAGTAACTTTTTTTTCCAAAGTAACTAAAAAAGTAACTTTTTTTACAAAGTAACTAAAAAAGTAACTTTTTTTACAAAGTAACTAAAAAAGTAATTTTTTTTCCAAAGTAACTAAAAAAGTAACTTTTTTTCCAAAGTAACTAAAAAAGTAACTTTTTTTCCAAAGTAACTAAAAAAGTAACTTTTTTTACAAAGTAACTAAAAAAGTAATTTTATTTACAAAGTAACTAAAAAAGTAACTTTTTTTCCAAAGTAACTAAAAAAGTATTTTTTTTTTCCAAAGTAACTAAAAAAGTAACTTTTTTTCCAAAGTAACTAAAAAACTAATTTTTTTTCCAAAGTAACTAAAAAAGTAACTTTTTTCCGAAGTAACTAAAAAAGTAACTTTTTTTCCAAAGTAACTAAAAAAGTAACTTTTTTTCCAAAGTAACTAAAAAAGTAACTTTTTTAACAAAGTAACTAAAAAAGTAACTTTTTTTACAAAGTAACTAAAAAAGTAACTTTTTTTTACAAAGTAACTAAAAAAGTAACTTTTTTCCGAAGTAACTAAAAAAGTAACTTTTTTTCCAAAGTAACTAAAAAAGTAACTTTTTTTCCAAAGTAACTAAAAAAGTAACTTTTTAACAAAGTAACTAAAAAAGTAACTTTTTTTACAAAGTAACTAAAAAAGTAACTTTTTTTTACAAAGTAACTAAAAAAGTAACTTTTTTTACAAAGTAACTAAAAAAGTAACTTTTTTTCCAAAGTAACTAAAAAAGTAACTTTTTTTCCAAAGTAACTAAAAAAGTAACTTTTTTTCCAAAGTAACTAAAAAAGTAACTTTTTTAACAAAGTAACTAAAAAAGTAACTTTTTTTTACAAAGTAACTAAAAAAGTAACTTTTTTTCCAAAGTAACTAAAAAAGTAACTTTTTTTCCAAAGTAACTAAAAAAGTAATTTTTTTTACAAAGTAACTAAAAAAGTAACTTTTTTTTTACAAAGTAACAAAAAAAGTATTTTTTTTTCCAAAGTAACTAAAAAAGTAACTTTTTTTCCAAAGTAACTAAAAAAGTAACTTTTTTTCCAAAGTAACTAAAAAAGTAACTTTTTTAACAAAGTAACTAAAAAAGTAACTTTTTTTTACAAAGTAACTAAAAAAGTAACTTTTTTTCCAAAGTAACTAAAAAAGTAACTTTTTTTCCAAAGTAACTAAAAAAGTAATTTTTTTTACAAAGTAACTAAAAAAGTAACTTTTTTTTTACAAAGTAACAAAAAAAGTATTTTTTTTTCCAAAGTAACTAAAAAAGTAACTTTTTTTCCAAAGTAACTAAAAAAGTAACTTTTTTTCCAAAGTAACTAAAAAAGTAACTTTTTTTCCAAACTAACTAAAAAGGTAACTTTTTTTTCCAAAGTAACTAAAAAAGTATTTTTTTTTCCAAAGTAACTAAAAAAGTATTTTTTTTTCCAAAGTAACTAAAAAAGTAACTTTTTTTCCAAAGTAACTAAAAAAGTAACTTTTTTTCCAAAGTAACTAAAAAAGTAACTTTTTTTTACAAAGTAACTAAAAAAGTAACTTTTTTTACAAAGTAACTAAAAAAGTAACTTTTTTTACAAAGTAACTAAAAAAGTAATTTTTTTTCCAAAGTAACTAAAAAAGTAACTTTTTTTCCAAAGTAACTAAAAAAGTAACTTTTTTTCCAAAGTAACTAAAAAAGTAACTTTTTTTACAAAGTAACTAAAAAAGTAATTTTATTTACAAAGTAACTAAAAAAGTAACTTTTTTTCCAAAGTAACTAAAAAAGTAACTTTTTTAACAAAGTAACTAAAAAAGTAACTTTTTTTACAAAGTAACTAAAAAAGTAACTTTTTTTTACAAAGTAACTAAAAAAGTAACTTTTTTTACAAAGTAACTAAAAAAGTAACTTTTTTTCCAAAGTAACTAAAAAAGTATTTTTTTTCCAAAGTAACTAAAAAAGTAATTTTTTTTCCAAAGTAACTAAAAAAGTATTTTTTTTTCCAAAGTAACTAAAAAAGTAACTTTTTTTCCGAAGTAACTAAAAAAGTAACTTTTTTTCCAAAGTAACTAAAAAAGTAACTTTTTTTCCAAAGTAACTAAAAAAGTAACTTTTTTTCCAAAGTAACTAAAAAAGTATTTTTTTTCCAAAGTAACTAAAAAAGTAACTTTTTTTCCAAAGTAACTAAAAAAGTAACTTTTTTTCCAAAGTAACTAAAAAACTAATTTTTTTTACAATGTAACTAAAAAAGTAACTTTTTTTCCAAAGTAACTAAAAAAGTATTTTTTTTCCAAAGTAACTAAAAAAGTTACTTTTTTTCCAAAGTAACTAAAGAAGTAACTTTTTTCCGAAGTAACTAAAAAAGCAACTTTTTTTCCAAAGTAACTAAAAAAGTAACTTTTTTTCCAAAGTAACTAAAAAAGTAACTTTTTTAACAAAGTAACTAAAAAAGTAACTTTTTTTACAAAGTAACTAAAAAAGTAACTTTTTTTTACAAAGTAACTAAAAAAGTAACTTTTTTCCGAAGTAACTAAAAAAGCAACTTTTTTTCCAAAGTAACTAAAAAAGTAACTTTTTTTCCAAAGTAACTAAAAAAGTAACTTTTTTAACAAAGTAACTAAAAAAGTAACTTTTTTTACAAAGTAACTAAAAAAGTAACTTTTTTTACAAAGTAACTAAAAAAGTAACTTTTTTTCCAAAGTAACTAAAAAAGTAACTTTTTTTTCCAAAGTAACTAAAAAAGTATTTTTTTTTCCAAAGTAACTAAAAAAGTAACTTTTTTTCCAAAGTAACTAAAAAAGTAACTTTTTTTCCAAAGTAACTAAAAAACTAATTTTTTTTACAAAGTAACTAAAAAAGTAACTTTTTTTCCAAAGTAACTAAAAAAGTATTTTTTTTCCAAAGTAACTAAAAAAGTTACTTTTTTTCCAAAGTAACTAAAGAAGTAACTTTTTTCCGAAGTAACTAAAAAAGCAACTTTTTTTCCAAAGTAACTAAAAAAGTAACTTTTTTTCCAAAGTAACTAAAAAAGTAACTTTTTTAACAAAGTAACTAAAAAAGTAACTTTTTTTACAAAGTAACTAAAAAAGTAACTTTTTTTTACAAAGTAACTAAAAAAGTAACTTTTTTCCGAAGTAACTAAAAAAGCAACTTTTTTTCCAAAGTAACTAAAAAAGTAACTTTTTTTCCAAAGTAACTAAAAAAGTAACTTTTTTAACAAAGTAACTAAAAAAGTAACTTTTTTTACAAAGTAACTAAAAAAGTAACTTTTTTTACAAAGTAACTAAAAAAGTAACTTTTTTTACAAAGTAACTAAAAAAGTAACTTTTTTTTCCAAAGTAACTAAAAAAGTATTTTTTTTTCCAAAGTAACTAAAAAAGTAACTTTTTTTCCAAAGTAACTAAAAAAGTAACTTTTTTTCCAAAGTAACTAAAAAACTAATTTTTTTTACAAAGTAACTAAAAAAGTAACTTTTTTTCCAAAGTAACTAAAAAAGTATTTTTTTTCCAAAGTAACTAAAAAAGTTACTTTTTTTCCAAAGTAACTAAAGAAGTAACTTTTTTCCGAAGTAACTAAAAAAGCAACTTTTTTTCCAAAGTAACTAAAAAAGTAACTTTTTTTCCAAAGTAACTAAAAAAGTAACTTTTTTAACAAAGTAACTAAAAAAGTAACTTTTTTTACAAAGTAACTAAAAAAGTAACTTTTTTTTACAAAGTAACTAAAAAAGTAACTTTTTTCCGAAGTAACTAAAAAAGCAACTTTTTTTCCAAAGTAACTAAAAAAGTAACTTTTTTTCCAAAGTAACTAAAAAAGTAACTTTTTTAACAAAGTAACTAAAAAAGTAACTTTTTTTACAAAGTAACTAAAAAAGTAACTTTTTTTACAAAGTAACTAAAAAAGTAACTTTTTTTTACAAAGTAACTAAAAAAGTAACTTTTTTTACAAAGTAACTAAAAAAGTAACTTTTTTTCCAAAGTAACTAAAAAAGTAATTTTTTTTTCCAAAGTAACTAAAAAAGTAACTTTTTTCCGAAGTAACTAAAAAAGTAACTTTTTTTCCAAAGTAACTAAAAAAGTAACTTTTTTTCCAAAGTAACTAAAAAAGTAACTTTTTTTCCAAAGTAACTAAAAAAGTATTTTTTTTTCCAAAGTAACTAAAAAAGTAACTTTTTTTCCAAAGTAACTAAAAAAATAACTTTTTTTACAAAGTAACTAAAAAAGTAACTTTTTTTACAAAGTAACTAAAAAAGTAATTTTTTTTCCAAAGTAACTAAAAAAGTAACTTTTTTCCAAAGTAACTAAAAAAGTTACTTTTTTCCAAAGTAACTAAAAAAGTTACTTTTTTTCCAAAGTAACTAAAAAAGTAATTTTCTTTCCAAAGTAACTAAAAAAGTAACTTTTTTTATAAAGTAACTAAAAAAGCAACTTATTTTACAAAGTAACTAAAAAAGTAACTTTTTTTCCAAAGTAACTAAAAAAGTAACTTTTTTCCAAAGTAACTAAAAAAGTAACTTTTTTTACAAAGTAACTAAAAAAGTAACTTTTTTTTACAAAGTAACTAAAAAAGTAATTTTTTTTCCAAAGTAACTAAAAAAGTAACTTTTTTTCCAAAGTAACTAAAAAAGTAACTTTTTTCCAAAGTAACTAAAAAAGTAACTTTTTTTCCAAAGTAACTAAAAAAGTAACTTTTTTTCCAAAGTAACTAAAAAAGTAACTTTTTTTCCAAAGTAACTAAAAAAGTAACTTTTTTTCCAAAGTAACTAAAAAAGTAACTTTTTTTACAAAGTGACTAAAAAAGTAACTTTTTTTTACAAAGTAACTAAAAAAGTAACTTTTTTTACAAAGTAACTAAAAAAGTAACTTTTTTTACACAGTAACTAAAAAAGTAACTTTTTTCCAAAGTAACTAAAAAAGTAACTTTTTTGGTTAGTAAGAATATAGTAACTAAAAAAGTAACTTTTTTACAAAGAAACTAAAAAGTAACTTTTTTACAAAGAAACTAAAAAGTAACTTTTTTACAAAGTAACTAAAAAAGTAACTTTTTTTACAATAACTAAAAAAGTAACTTTTTTTTACAAAGTAACTAAAAAAGTAATTTTTTTCCAAAGTAACTAAAAAAGTAACTTTTTTTCCAAAGTAACTAAAAAAGTATTTTTTTTCCAAAGTAACTAAAAAAGTAATTTTTTTTCCAAAGTAACTAAAAAAGTAACTTTTTTTCCAAAGTAACTAAAAAAGTAACTTTTTTAACAAAGTAACTAAAAAAGTAACTTTTTTTTACAAAGTAACTAAAAAAGTAACTTTTTTTCCAAAGTAACTAAAAAAGTAACTTTTTTTCCAAAGTAACTAAAAAAGTAACTTTTTTTTACAAAGTAACTAAAAAAGTAATTTTTTTTACAAAGTAACTAAAAAAGTAACTTTTTTTCCAAAGTAACTAAAAAAGTAACTTTTTTAACAAAGTAACTAAAAAAGTAACTTTTTTTACAAAGTAACTAAAAAAGTAACTTTTTTTACAAAGTAACTAAAAAAGTAACTTTTTTTTACAAAGTAACTAAAAAAGTAACTTTTTTTACAAAGTAACTAAAAAAGTAACTTTTTTTCCAAAGTAACTAAAAAAGTAATTTTTTTTTCCAAAGTAACTAAAAAAGTAACTTTTTTCCGAAGTAACTAAAAAAGTAACTTTTTTTCCAAAGTAACTAAAAAAGTAACTTTTTTTCCAAAGTAACTAAAAAAGTAACTTTTTTTCCAAAGTAACTAAAAAAGTATTTTTTTTTCCAAAGTAACTAAAAAAGTAACTTTTTTTCCAAAGTAACTAAAAAAATAACTTTTTTTACAAAGTAACTAAAAAAGTAACTTTTTTTACAAAGTAACTAAAAAAGTAATTTTTTTTCCAAAGTAACTAAAAAAGTAACTTTTTTCCAAAGTAACTAAAAAAGTTACTTTTTTCCAAAGTAACTAAAAAAGTTACTTTTTTTCCAAAGTAACTAAAAAAGTAATTTTCTTTCCAAAGTAACTAAAAAAGTAACTTTTTTTATAAAGTAACTAAAAAAGCAACTTATTTTACAAAGTAACTAAAAAAGTAACTTTTTTTCCAAAGTAACTAAAAAAGTAACTTTTTTCCAAAGTAACTAAAAAAGTAACTTTTTTTACAAAGTAACTAAAAAAGTAACTTTTTTTTACAAAGTAACTAAAAAAGTAATTTTTTTTCCAAAGTAACTAAAAAAGTAACTTTTTTTCCAAAGTAACTAAAAAAGTAACTTTTTTCCAAAGTAACTAAAAAAGTAACTTTTTTTCCAAAGTAACTAAAAAAGTAACTTTTTTTCCAAAGTAACTAAAAAAGTAACTTTTTTTCCAAAGTAACTAAAAAAGTAACTTTTTTTCCAAAGTAACTAAAAAAGTAACTTTTTTTACAAAGTGACTAAAAAAGTAACTTTTTTTTACAAAGTAACTAAAAAAGTAACTTTTTTTACAAAGTAACTAAAAAAGTAACTTTTTTTACACAGTAACTAAAAAAGTAACTTTTTTCCAAAGTAACTAAAAAAGTAACTTTTTTGGTTAGTAAGAATATAGTAACTAAAAAAGTAACTTTTTTACAAAGAAACTAAAAAGTAACTTTTTTACAAAGAAACTAAAAAGTAACTTTTTTACAAAGTAACTAAAAAAGTAACTTTTTTTACAATAACTAAAAAAGTAACTTTTTTTTACAAAGTAACTAAAAAAGTAATTTTTTTCCAAAGTAACTAAAAAAGTAACTTTTTTTCCAAAGTAACTAAAAAAGTATTTTTTTTCCAAAGTAACTAAAAAAGTAATTTTTTTTCCAAAGTAACTAAAAAAGTAACTTTTTTTCCAAAGTAACTAAAAAAGTAACTTTTTTAACAAAGTAACTAAAAAAGTAACTTTTTTTTACAAAGTAACTAAAAAAGTAACTTTTTTTCCAAAGTAACTAAAAAAGTAACTTTTTTTCCAAAGTAACTAAAAAAGTAACTTTTTTTTACAAAGTAACTAAAAAAGTAATTTTTTTTACAAAGTAACTAAAAAAGTAACTTTTTTTCCAAAGTAACTAAAAAAGTAACTTTTTTTCCAAACTAACTAAATAAGTAACTTTTTTTCCAAAGTAACTAAAAAAGTAACTTTTTTTTCCAAAGTAACTAAAAAAGTAACTTTTTTTACAAAGTAACTAAAAAAGTAACTTTTTTTACAAAGTAACTAAAAAAGTAATTTTTTTTCCAAAGTAACTAAAAAAGTAACTTTTTTTCCAAAGTAACTAAAAAAGTAACTTTTTTTCCAAAGTAACTAAAAAAGTAACTTTTTTTACAAAGTAACTAAAAAAGTAATTTTATTTACAAAGTAACTAAAAAAGTAACTTTTTTTCCAAAGTAACTAAAAAAGTTTTTTTTTTTTCCAAAGTAACTAAAAAAGTAACTTTTTTTCCAAAGTAACTAAAAAAGTAACTTTTTTTCCAAAGTAACTAAAAAAGTAACTTTTTTTCCAAAGTAACTAAAAAACTAATTTTTTTTCCAAAGTAACTAAAAAAGTAACTTTTTTCCGAAGTAACTAAAAAAGTAACTTTTTTTCCAAAGTAACTAAAAAAGTAACTTTTTTTCCAAAGTAACTAAAAAAGTAACTTTTTTAACAAAGTAACTAAAAAAGTAACTTTTTTTACAAAGTAACTAAAAAAGTAACTTTTTTTTTACAAAGTAACTAAAAAAGTAACTTTTTTCCGAAGTAACTAAAAAAGTAACTTTTTTTCCAAAGTAACTAAAAAAGTAACTTTTTTTCCAAAGTAACTAAAAAAGTAACTTTTTTAACAAAGTAACTAAAAAAGTAACTTTTTTTTACAAAGTAACTAAAAAAGTAACTTTTTTTTACAAAGTAACTAAAAAAGTAACTTTTTTTACAAAGTAACTAAAAAAGTAACTTTTTTTCCAAAGTAACTAAAAAAGTAACTTTTTTTCCAAAGTAACTAAAAAAGTAACTTTTTTTCCAAAGTAACTAAAAAAGTAACTTTTTTAACAAAGTAACTAAAAAAGTTTTTTTTTTTACAAAGTAACTAAAAAAGTAACTTTTTTTCCAAAGTAACTAAAAAAGTAACTTTTTTTCCAAAGTAACTAAAAAAGTAATTTTTTTTACAAAGTAACTAAAAAAGTAACTTTTTTTTTTACAAAGTAACTAAAAAAGTTACTTTTTTTACAAAGTAACTAAAAAAGTTACTTTTTTTCCAAAGTAAGTAAAAAACTAATTTTTTTTCCAAAGTAACTAAAAAAGTAACTTTTTTCCGAAGTAACTAAAAAAGTAACTTTTTTTCCAAAGTAACTAAAAAAGTAACTTTTTTTCCAAAGTAACTAAAAAAGTAACTTTTTTAACAAAGTAACTAAAAAAGTAACTTTTTTTACAAAGTAACTAAAAAAGTAACTTTTTTTTACAAAGTAACTAAAAAAGTAACTTTTTTACAAAGTAACTAAAAAAGTAACTTTTTTTCCAAAGTAACTAAAAAAGTAACTTTTTTCCGAAGTAACTAAAAAAGTAACTTTTTTAACAAAGTAACTAAAAAAGTAACTTTTTTTCCAAAGTAACTAAAAAAGTAACTTTTTTTCCAAAGTAACTAAAAAAGTAACTTTTTTTCCAAAGTAACTAAAAAAGTAACTTTTTTTTACAAAGTAACTAAAAAAGTAACTTTTTTTCCAAAGTAACTAAAAAAATATTTTTTTTTTCCAAAGTAACTAAAAAAATATATTTTTTTCCAAAGTAACTAAAAAAATATTTTTTTTTCCAAAGTAACTAAAAATATATTTTTTTTCCCAAAGTAACTAAAAAAGTAACTTTTTTTCCAAAGAAACTAAAAAAGTAACTTTTTTTCCAAAGAAACTAAAAAAATATTTTTTTTTCCAAAGTAACTAAAAAAATTTTTTTTTTTCCAAAGTAACTAAAAAAATATTTTTTTTCCCAAAGTAACTAAAAAAATATTTTTTTTTCCAAAGTAACTAAAAAAAAAAAAATTTTTCCAAAGTAACTAAAAAAATATTTTTTTTTCCAAAGTAACTAAAAAAATATTTTTTTTTCCAAAGTAACTAAAAAAATATTTTTTTTTCCAAAGTAACTAAAAAAATATTTTTTTTTCCAAAGTAACTAAAAAAATATTTTTTTTTCCAAAGTAACTAAAAAAATATTTTTTTTTCCAAAGTAACTAAAAAAGTAACTTTTTTTCCAAAGAAACTAAAAAAGTAAATTTTTTTCCAAAGAAACTAAAAAAATATTTTTTTTTCCAAAGTAACTAAAAAAAAAATTTTTTTCCAAAGTAACTAAAAAAATATTTTTTTTTCCAAAGTAACTAAAAAAATATTTTTTTTTCCAAAGTAACTAAAAACATATTTTTTTTTCCAAAGTAACTAAAAAAATATTTTTTTTTCCAAAGTAACTAAAAAAATATTTTTTTTTCCAAAGTAACTAAAAAAATTTTTTTTTTTCCAAAGTAACTAAAAAAATATTTTTTTTTTCCAAAGTAACTAAAAAAATATTTTTTTTTCCAAAGTAACTAAAAAAATTTTTTTTTTTCCAAAGTAACTAAAAAAATATTTTTTTTTCCAAAGTAACTAAAAAAATTTTTTTTTTCCCAAAGTAACTAAAAAAATATTTTTTTTCCCAAAGTAACTAAAAAAATATTTTTTTTCCAAAGTAACTAAAAAAATATTTTTTTTTCCAAAGTAACTAAAAAAGTAACTTTTTTTCCAAAGTAACTAAAAAAGTAACTTTTTTTCCAAAGTAACTAAAAAAATATTTTTTTTTCCAAAGTAACTAAAAAAATATATTTTTTTCCAAAGTAACTAAAAAAATATTTTTTTTTCCAAAGTAACTAAAAAAATATTTTTTTTTTCCAAAGTAACTAAAAAAATATTTCTTTTTCCAAAGTAACTAAAAAAAATTTTTTTTTTCCAAAGTAACTAAAAAAATATTTTTTTTTCCAAAGTAACTAAAAAAATATTTTTTTTTCCAAAGTAACTAAAAAAATATTTTTTTTCCAAAGTAACTAAAAAATATATTTTTTTTCCAAAGTAACTAAAAAAAAAAAAAAAATTCCAAAGTAAATAAAAAAAATTTTATTTTTCCAAAGTAACTAAAAAAAAAAAAAATTTCCAAAGTAACTAAAAACATATTTTTTTTTCCAAAGTAACTAAAAAAATATTTTTTTTTCCAAAGTAACTAAAAAAATATTTTTTTTTCCAAAGTAACTAAAAAAGTAACTTTTTTTCCAAAGTAACTAAAAAAGTAACTTTTTTTCCAAAGTAACTAAAAAAGTAACTTTTTTTCCAAAGTAACTAAAAAAATATTTTTTTTTCCAAAGTAACTAAAAAAATATTTTTTTTTCCAAAGTAACTAAAAAAATATTTTTTTTTCCAAAGTAACTAAAAAAATATTTTTTTTTCCAAAGTAACTAAAAAAATATTTTTTTTTTCCAAAGTAACTAAAAAAATATTTTGTTTTCCAAAGTAACTAAAAAAAAATTTTTTTTTCCAAAGTAACTAAAAAAATTTTTTTTTTTCCAAAGTAACTAAAAAAAAAAAAATTTTCCAAAGTAACTAAAAAAAAAAAAAATTTTCCAAAGTAACTAAAAAATTTTTTATTTTTCCAAAGTAACTAAAAAAATATTTTTTTTTCCAAAGTAACTAAAAAAATATTTTTTTTTCCAAAGTAACTAAAAAAATATTTTTTTTTCCAAAGTAACTAAAAAAGTAACTTTTTTTCCAAAGAAACTAAAAAAGTAAATTTTTTTCCAAAGAAACTAAAAAAATATTTTTTTTTCCAAAGTAACTAAAAAAATTTTTTTTTTCCAAAGTAACTAAAAAATTTTTTTTTTTTCCAAAGTAACTAAAAAAATATTTTTTTTTCCAAAGTAACTAAAAACATATTTTTTTTTCCAAAGTAACTAAAAAAATATTTTTTTTTCCAAAGTAACTAAAAAAATATTTTTTTTTTCCAAAGTAACTAAAAAAATATTTTTTTTTCCAAAGTAACTAAAAAAATATTTTTTTTTTCCAAAGTAACTAAAAAAATTTTTTTTTTTCCAAAGTATAACTAAAAATTTTTTTTTTTTTCCAAAGTAACTAAAAAAATATTTTTTTTTCCAAAGTAACTAAAAAAAATTTTTTTTTCCCAAAGTAACTAAAAAAATTTTTTTTTTCCCAAAGTAACTAAAAAAATATTTTTTTTCCAAAGTAACTAAAAAAATATTTTTTTTTCCAAAGTAACTAAAAAAGTAACTTTTTTTCCAAAGTAACTAAAAAAGTAACTTTTTTTCCAAAGTAACTAAAAAAATATTTTTTTTTCCAAAGTAACTAAAAAAATATATTTTTTTCCAAAGTAACTAAAAAAATTTTTTTTTTTCCAAAGTAACTAAAAAAATATTTTTTTTTTCCAAAGTAACTAAAAAAATATTTCTTTTTCCAAAGTAACTAAAAAAAATTTTTTTTTTCCAAAGTAACTAAAAAAATTTTTTTTTTCCAAAGTAACTAAAAAAATATTTTTTTTTCCAAAGTAACTAAAAAAATATTTTTTTTCCAAAGTAACTAAAAAATATATTTTTTTTCCAAAGTAACTAAAAAAAAAAAAAAAATTCCAAAGTAACTAAAAAATTTTTTATTTTTCCAAAGTAACTAAAAAAAAAAAAAAATTTCCAAAGTAACTAAAAACATATTTTTTTTCCAAAGTAACTAAAAAAATATTTTTTTTTCCAAAGTAACTAAAAAAATATTTTTTTTTCCAAAGTAACTAAAAAAGTAACTTTTTTTCCAAAGTAACTAAAAAAGTAACTTTTTTTCCAAAGTAACTAAAAAAGTAACTTTTTTTCCAAAGTAACTAAAAAAATATTTTTTTTTCCAAAGTAACTAAAAAAGTAAATTTTTTCCAAAGTAACTAAAAAAATATTTTTTTTTCCAAAGTAACTAAAAAAATATTTTTTTTTCCAAAGTAACTAAAAAAATATTTTTTTTCCAAAGTAACTAAAAAAATATATTTTTTTCCAAAGTAACTAAAAAAATATTTTTTTTTCCAAAGTAACTAAAAAAATATTTTTTTTTTCCAAAGTAACTAAAAAAATATTTTGTTTTCCAAAGTAACTAAAAAAAAATTTTTTTTTCCAAAGTAACTAAAAAAATATTTTTTTTTCCAAAGTAACTAAAAAAAAAAAAATTTTCCAAAGTAACTAAAAAAAAAAAAATTTTTCCAAAGTAACTAAAATTTTTTTTATTTTTCCAAAGTAACTAAAAAATTATTTTTTTTCCAAAGTAACTAAAAAAATATTTTTTTTTCCAAAGTAACTAAAAAAATATTTTTTTTTCCAAAGTAACTAAAAAAATATTTTTTTTTCCAAAGTAACTAAAAAAATATTTTTTTTTCCAAAGTAACTAAAAAAATATTTTTTTTTCCAAAGTAACTAAAAAAATATATTTTTTTCCAAAGTAACTAAAAAAATATATTTTTTTCCAAAGTAACTAAAAAAATATTTTTTTTTCCAAAGTAACTAAAAAAGTAACTTTTTTTCCAAAGAAACTAAAAAAGTAAATTTTTTTCCAAAGAAACTAAAAAAATATTTTTTTTTCCAAAGTAACTAAAAAAATTTTTTTTTTCCAAAGTAACTAAAAAATTATTTTTTTTTCCAAAGTAACTAAAAAAATATATTTTTTTCCAAAGTAACTAAAAAACTAATTTTTTTTCCAAAGTAACTAAAAAAGTATTTTTTTTTCCAAAGTAACTAAAAAAGAAACTTTTTTCCAAAGTAACTAAAAAAGTAACTTTTTTTCCAAAGTAACTAAAAAAGTAACTTTTTTTCCAAAGTAACTAAAAAAGTAACTTTTTTAACAAAGTAACTAAAAAAGTAACTTTTTTTTACAAAGTAACTAAAAAAGTAACTTTTTTTTACAAAGTAACTAAAAAAGTAACTTTTTTCCGAAGTAACTAAAAAAGTAACTTTTTTTCCAAAGTAACTAAAAAAGTAACTTTTTTTCCAAAGTAACTAAAAAAGTAACTTTTTTAACAAAGTAACTAAAAAAGTAACTTTTTTTACAAAGTAACTAAAAAAGTAACTTTTTTTTACAAAGTAACTAAAAAAGTAACTTTTTTTACAAAGTAACTAAAAAAGTAACTTTTTTTACAAAGTAACTAAAAAAGTATTTTGTTTTCCAAAGTAACTAAAAAAGTAATTTTTTTTCCAAAGTAACTAAAAAAGTATTTTTTTTTCCAAAGTAACTAAAAAAGTAACTTTTTTCCGAAGTAACTAAAAAAGTAACTTTTTTTCCAAAGTAACTAAAAAAGTATTTTTTTTTCCAAAGTAACTAAAAAAGTAACTTTTTTTCCAAAGTAACTAAAAAAGTAACTTTTTTTCTAAAGTAACTAAAAAACTAATTTTTTTTCCAAAGTAACTAAAAAAGTAACTTTTTTTCCAAAGTAACTAAAAAACTAATTTTTTTTCCAAAGTAACTAAAAAAGTATTTTTTTTTCCAAAGTAACTAAAAAAGTAACTTTTTTCCGAAGTACCTAAAAAAGTAACTTTTTTTCCAAAGTAACTAAAAAAGTAACTTTTTTTCCAAAGTAACTAAAAAAGTAACTTTTTTAACAAAGTAACTAAAAAAGTAACTTTTTTTACAAAGTAACTAAAAAAGTAACTTTTTTTTACAAAGTAACTAAAAAAGTAACTTTTTTTCCAAAGTAACTAAAAAAGTAACTTTTTTAACAAAGTAACTAAAAAAGTAACTTTTTTTACAAAGTAACTAAAAAAGTAACTTTTTTTTTACAAAGTAACTAAAAAAGTAACTTTTTTCCAAAGTAACTAAAAAAGTAACTTTTTTTCCAAAGTAACTAAAAAAGTAACTTTTTTCCGAAGTAACTAAAAAAGTAACTTTTTTTCCAAAGTAACTAAAAAAGTAACTTTTTTTCCAAAGTAACTAAAAAAGTAACTTTTTTTCCAAAGTAACTAAAAAAGTAACTTTTTTTCCAAAGTAACTAAAAAAGTAACTTTTTTTACAAAGTAACTAAAAAAGTAACTTTTTTTCCAAAGTAACTAAAAAAATATTTTTTTTTTCCAAAGTAACTAAAAAAATATATTTTTTTCCAAAGTAACTAAAAAAATATTTTTTTTTCCAAAGTAACTAAAAATATATTTTTTTTCCCAAAGTAACTAAAAAAGTAACTTTTTTTCCAAAGAAACTAAAAAAGTAACTTTTTTTCCAAAGAAACTAAAAAAATATTTTTTTTTCCAAAGTAACTAAAAAAATATTTTTTTTTCCAAAGTAACTAAAAAAGTAACTTTTTTTTTACAAAGTAACTAAAAAAGTAACTTTTTTCCAAAGTAACTAAAAAAGTAACTTTTTTTCCAAAGTAACTAAAAAAGTAACTTTTTTCCGAAGTAACTAAAAAAGTAACTTTTTTTCCAAAGTAACTAAAAAAGTAACTTTTTTTCCAAAGTAACTAAAAAAGTAACTTTTTTTCCAAAGTAACTAAAAAAGTAACTTTTTTTCCAAAGTAACTAAAAAAGTAACTTTTTTTTACAAAGTAACTAAAAAAGTAACTTTTTTTCCAAAGTAACTAAAAAAATATTTTTTTTTTCCAAAGTAACTAAAAAAATATATTTTTTTCCAAAGTAACTAAAAAAATATTTTTTTTTCCAAAGTAACTAAAAATATATTTTTTTTCCCAAAGTAACTAAAAAAGTAACTTTTTTTCCAAAGAAACTAAAAAAGTAACTTTTTTTCCAAAGAAACTAAAAAAATATTTTTTTTTCCAAAGTAACTAAAAAAATATTTTTTTTTCCAAAGTAACTAAAAAAATATTTTTTTTCCCAAAGTAACTAAAAAAATATTTTTTTTTCCAAAGTAACTAAAAAAAAAAATTTTTTTCCAAAGTAACTAAAAAAATATTTTTTTTTCCAAAGTAACTAAAAAAATATTTTTTTTTCCAAAGTAACTAAAAAAATATTTTTTTTTCCAAAGTAACTAAAAAAATATTTTTTTTTCCAAAGTAACTAAAAAAATATTTTTTTTTCCAAAGTAACTAAAAAAATATTTTTTTTTCCAAAGTAACTAAAAAAGTAACTTTTTTTCCAAAGAAACTAAAAAAGTAAATTTTTTTCCAAAGAAACTAAAAAAATATTTTTTTTTCCAAAGTAACTAAAAAAAATTTTTTTTTCCAAAGTAACTAAAAAATTATTTTTTTTTCCAAAGTAACTAAAAAAATATTTTTTTTTCCAAAGTAACTAAAAAAATATTTTTTTTTCCAAAGTAACTAAAAAAATATTTTTTTTTCCAAAGTAACTAAAAAAATATTTTTTTTTCCAAAGTAACTAAAAAAATATTTTTTTTTCCAAAGTAACTAAAAAAATATTTTTTTTTTCCAAAGTAACTAAAAAAATATTTTTTTTTCCAAAGTAACTAAAAAATTTTTTTTTTTTCCAAAGTAACTAAAAAAATATTTTTTTTTCCAAAGTAACTAAAAAAAATTTTTTTTTCCCAAAGTAACTAAAAAAATATTTTTTTTCCCAAAGTAATTAAAAAAATATTTTTTTTCCAAAGTAACTAAAAAAATATTTTTTTTTCCAAAGTAACTAAAAAAGTAACTTTTTTTCCAAAGTAACTAAAAAAGTAACTTTTTTAACAAAGTAACTAAAAAAGTAACTTTTTTTACAAAGTAACTAAAAAAGTAACTTTTTTTTACAAAGTAACTAAAAAAGTAACTTTTTTTACAAAGTAACTAAAAAAGTAACTTTTTTTCCAAAGTAACTAAAAAAGTATTTTGTTTTCCAAAGTAACTAAAAAAGTAATTTTTTTTCCAAAGTAACTAAAAAAGTATTTTTTTTTCCAAAGTAACTAAAAAAGTAACTTTTTTCCGAAGTAACTAAAAAAGTAACTTTTTTTCCAAAGTAACTAAAAAAGTATTTTTTTTTCCAAAGTAACTAAAAAAGTAACTTTTTTTCCAAAGTAACTAAAAAAGTAACTTTTTTTCTAAAGTAACTAAAAAACTAATTTTTTTTCCAAAGTAACTAAAAAAGTAACTTTTTTTCCAAAGTAACTAAAAAACTAATTTTTTTTCCAAAGTAACTAAAAAAGTATTTTTTTTTCCAAAGTAACTAAAAAAGTAACTTTTTTCCGAAGTACCTAAAAAAGTAACTTTTTTTCCAAAGTAACTAAAAAAGTAACTTTTTTTCCAAAGTAACTAAAAAAGTAACTTTTTTAACAAAGTAACTAAAAAAGTAACTTTTTTTACAAAGTAACTAAAAAAGTAACTTTTTTTTACAAAGTAACTAAAAAAGTAACTTTTTTTCCAAAGTAACTAAAAAAGTAACTTTTTTAACAAAGTAACTAAAAAAGTAACTTTTTTTACAAAGTAACTAAAAAAGTAACTTTTTTTTTACAAAGTAACTAAAAAAGTAACTTTTTTCCAAAGTAACTAAAAAAGTAACTTTTTTTCCAAAGTAACTAAAAAAGTAACTTTTTTCCGAAGTAACTAAAAAAGTAACTTTTTTTCCAAAGTAACTAAAAAAGTAACTTTTTTTCCAAAGTAACTAAAAAAGTAACTTTTTTTCCAAAGTAACTAAAAAAGTAACTTTTTTTCCAAAGTAACTAAAAAAGTAACTTTTTTTTACAAAGTAACTAAAAAAGTAACTTTTTTTCCAAAGTAACTAAAAAAATATTTTTTTTTTCCAAAGTAACTAAAAAAATATATTTTTTTCCAAAGTAACTAAAAAAATATTTTTTTTTCCAAAGTAACTAAAAATATATTTTTTTTCCCAAAGTAACTAAAAAAGTAACTTTTTTTCCAAAGAAACTAAAAAAGTAACTTTTTTTCCAAAGAAACTAAAAAAATATTTTTTTTTCCAAAGTAACTAAAAAAATATTTTTTTTTCCAAAGTAACTAAAAAAATATTTTTTTTCCCAAAGTAACTAAAAAAATATTTTTTTTTCCAAAGTAACTAAAAAAAAAAATTTTTTTCCAAAGTAACTAAAAAAATATTTTTTTTTCCAAAGTAACTAAAAAAATATTTTTTTTTCCAAAGTAACTAAAAAAATATTTTTTTTTCCAAAGTAACTAAAAAAATATTTTTTTTTCCAAAGTAACTAAAAAAGTAACTTTTTTTCCAAAGAAACTAAAAAAGTAAATTTTTTTCCAAAGAAACTAAAAAAATATTTTTTTTTCCAAAGTAACTAAAAAAAATATTTTTTTCCAAAGTAACTAAAAAATTATTTTTTTTTCCAAAGTAACTAAAAAAATATTTTTTTTTCCAAAGTAACTAAAAACATATTTTTTTTCCAAAGTAACTAAAAAAATATTTTTTTTTCCAAAGTAACTAAAAAAATATTTTTTTTTCCAAAGTAACTAAAAAAATATTTTTTTTTCCAAAGTAACTAAAAAAGTAACTTTTTTTCCAAAGAAACTAAAAAAGTAACTTTTTTTCCAAAGAAACTAAAAAAATATTTTTTTTTCCAAAGTAACTAAAAAAATATTTTTTTTTCCAAAGTAACTAAAAAAATTTTTTTTTTCCCAAAGTAACTAAAAAAATATTTTTTTTTCCAAAGTAACTAAAAAAAAAAATTTTTTTCCAAAGTAACTAAAAAAATATTTTTTTTTCCAAAGTAACTAAAAAAATATTTTTTTTCCCAAAGTAACTAAAAAAATATTTTTTTTTCCAAAGTAACTAAAAAAATATTTTTTTTTCCAAAGTAACTAAAAAAGTAACTTTTTTTCCAAAGAAACTAAAAAAGTAAATTTTTTTCCAAAGAAACTAAAAAAATATTTTTTTTTCCAAAGTAACTAAAAAAAAAATTTTTTTCCAAAGTAACTAAAAAATTATTTTTTTTTCCAAAGTAACTAAAAAAATATTTTTTTTTCCAAAGTAACTAAAAACATATTTTTTTTTCCAAAGTAACTAAAAAAATATTTTTTTTTCCAAAGTAACTAAAAAAATATTTTTTTTTCCAAAGTAACTAAAAAAATATTTTTTTTTCCAAAGTAACTAAAAAAATATTTTTTTTTCCAAAGTAACTAAAAAAATATTTTTTTTTCCAAAGTAACTAAAAAAATTTTTTTTTTCCAAAGTAACTAAAAAAATATTTTTTTTTCCAAAGTAACTAAAAAAAATTTTTTTTTCCCAAAGTAACTAAAAAATTTTTTTTTTTCCCAAAGTAACTAAAAAAATATTTTTTTTCCAAAGTAACTAAAAAAATATTTTTTTTTCCAAAGTAACTAAAAAAGTAACTTTTTTTCCCAAAGTAACTAAAAAAGTAACTTTTTTTCCAAAGAAACTAAAAAAGTAACTTTTTTTCCAAAGAAACTAAAAAAATATTTTTTTTTCCAAAGTAACTAAAAAAATATTTTTTTTTCCAAAGTAACTAAAAAAATATTTTTTTTCCCAAAGTAACTAAAAAAATATTTTTTTTTCCAAAGTAACTAAAAAAAAAAAAATTTTTCCAAAGTAACTAAAAAAATATTTTTTTTTCCAAAGTAACTAAAAAAATATTTTTTTTTCCAAAGTAACTAAAAAAATATTTTTTTTTCCAAAGTAACTAAAAAAATATTTTTTTTTCCAAAGTAACTAAAAAAATATTTTTTTTTCCAAAGTAACTAAAAAAATATTTTTTTTTCCAAAGTAACTAAAAAAGTAACTTTTTTTCCAAAGAAACTAAAAAAGTAAATTTTTTTCCAAAGAAACTAAAAAAATATTTTTTTTTCCAAAGTAACTAAAAAAAAAATTTTTTTCCAAAGTAACTAAAAAATTATTTTTTTTTCCAAAGTAACTAAAAAAATATTTTTTTTTCCAAAGTAACTAAAAACATATTTTTTTTTCCAAAGTAACTAAAAAAATATTTCTTTTTCCAAAGTAACTAAAAAAAAATTTTTTTTTCCAAAGTAACTAAAAAAATTTTTTTTTTTCCAAAGTAACTAAAAAAATTTTTTTTTTTCCAAAGTAACTAAAAAAATTTTTTTTTTCCAAAGTAACTAAAAAATATATTTTTTTTCCAAAGTAACTAAAAAAAAAAAAAAAATTCCAAAGTAACTAAAAATTTTTTTATTTTTCCAAAGTAACTAAAAAAAAAAAAAAATTTCCAAAGTAACTAAAAACATATTTTTTTTCCAAAGTAACTAAAAAAATATTTTTTTTTCCAAAGTAACTAAAAAAATATTTTTTTTTCCAAAGTAACTAAAAAAGTAACTTTTTTTCCAAAGTAACTAAAAAAGTAACTTTTTTTCCAAAGTAACTAAAAAAGTAACTTTTTTTCCAAAGTAACTAAAAAAATATTTTTTTTTCCAAAGTAACTAAAAAAGTAAATTTTTTCCAAAGTAACTAAAAAAATATTTTTTTTTCCAAAGTAACTAAAAAAATATTTTTTTTTCCAAAGTAACTAAAAAAATATTTTTTTTTCCAAAGTAACTAAAAAAATATATTTTTTTCCAAAGTAACTAAAAAAATATTTTTTTTTCCAAAGTAACTAAAAAAATATTTTTTTTTTCCAAAGTAACTAAAAAAATATTTTGTTTTCCAAAGTAACTAAAAAAAAATTTTTTTTTCCAAAGTAACTAAAAAAATATTTTTTTTTCCAAAGTAACTAAAAAAAAAAAAATTTTCCAAAGTAACTAAAAAAAAAAAAAATTTTCCAAAGTAACTAAAATTTTTTTTATTTTTCCAAAGTAACTAAAAAATTATTTTTTTTCCAAAGTAACTAAAAAAATATTTTTTTTTCCAAAGTAACTAAAAAAATATTTTTTTTTCCAAAGTAACTAAAAAAATATTTTTTTTTCCAAAGTAACTAAAAAAATATTTTTTTTTCCAAAGTAACTAAAAAAATATTTTTTTTTCCAAAGTAACTAAAAAAATATATTTTTTTCCAAAGTAACTAAAAAAATATTTTTTTTTCCAAAGTAACTAAAAAAATATTTTTTTTTCCAAAGTAACTAAAAAAGTAACTTTTTTTCCAAAGAAACTAAAAAAGTAAATTTTTTTCCAAAGAAACTAAAAAAATATTTTTTTTTCCAAAGTAACTAAAAAAAATTTTTTTTTCCAAAGTAACTAAAAAATTATTTTTTTTTCCAAAGTAACTAAAAAAATATATTTTTTTCCAAAGTAACTAAAAAACTAATTTTTTTTCCAAAGTAACTAAAAAAGTATTTTTTTTTCCAAAGTAACTAAAAAAGTAACTTTTTTCCAAAGTAACTAAAAAAGTAACTTTTTTTCCAAAGTAACTAAAAAAGTAACTTTTTTTCCAAAGTAACTAAAAAAGTAACTTTTTTAACAAAGTAACTAAAAAAGTAACTTTTTTTACAAAGTAACTAAAAAAGTAACTTTTTTTTACAAAGTAACTAAAAAAGTAACTTTTTTCCGAAGTAACTAAAAAAGTAACTTTTTTTCCAAAGTAACTAAAAAAGTAACTTTTTTTCCAAAGTAACTAAAAAAGTAACTTTTTTAACAAAGTAACTAAAAAAGTAACTTTTTTTACAAAGTAACTAAAAAAGTAACTTTTTTTTACAAAGTAACTAAAAAAGTAACTTTTTTTACAAAGTAACTAAAAAAGTAACTTTTTTTCCAAAGTAACTAAAAAAGTATTTTGTTTTCCAAAGTAACTAAAAAAGTAATTTTTTTTCCAAAGTAACTAAAAAAGTATTTTTTTTTCCAAAGTAACTAAAAAAGTAACTTTTTTCCGAAGTAACTAAAAAAGTAACTTTTTTTCCAAAGTAACTAAAAAAGTATTTTTTTTTCCAAAGTAACTAAAAAAGTAACTTTTTTTCCAAAGTAACTAAAAAAGTAACTTTTTTTCTAAAGTAACTAAAAAACTAATTTTTTTTCCAAAGTAACTAAAAAAGTAACTTTTTTTCCAAAGTAACTAAAAAACTAATTTTTTTTCCAAAGTAACTAAAAAAGTATTTTTTTTTCCAAAGTAACTAAAAAAGTAACTTTTTTCCGAAGTACCTAAAAAAGTAACTTTTTTTCCAAAGTAACTAAAAAAGTAACTTTTTTTCCAAAGTAACTAAAAAAGTAACTTTTTTAACAAAGTAACTAAAAAAGTAACTTTTTTTACAAAGTAACTAAAAAAGTAACTTTTTTTTACAAAGTAACTAAAAAAGTAACTTTTTTTCCAAAGTAACTAAAAAAGTAACTTTTTTAACAAAGTAACTAAAAAAGTAACTTTTTTTACAAAGTAACTAAAAAAGTAACTTTTTTTTTACAAAGTAACTAAAAAAGTAACTTTTTTCCAAAGTAACTAAAAAAGTAACTTTTTTTCCAAAGTAACTAAAAAAGTAACTTTTTTCCGAAGTAACTAAAAAAGTAACTTTTTTTCCAAAGTAACTAAAAAAGTAACTTTTTTTCCAAAGTAACTAAAAAAGTAACTTTTTTTCCAAAGTAACTAAAAAAGTAACTTTTTTTCCAAAGTAACTAAAAAAGTAACTTTTTTTTACAAAGTAACTAAAAAAGTAACTTTTTTTCCAAAGTAACTAAAAAAATATTTTTTTTTTCCAAAGTAACTAAAAAAATATATTTTTTTCCAAAGTAACTAAAAAAATATTTTTTTTTCCAAAGTAACTAAAAATATATTTTTTTTCCCAAAGTAACTAAAAAAGTAACTTTTTTTCCAAAGAAACTAAAAAAGTAACTTTTTTTCCAAAGAAACTAAAAAAATATTTTTTTTTCCAAAGTAACTAAAAAAATATTTTTTTTTCCAAAGTAACTAAAAAAATATTTTTTTTCCCAAAGTAACTAAAAAAATATTTTTTTTTCCAAAGTAACTAAAAAAAAAAATTTTTTTCCAAAGTAACTAAAAAAATATTTTTTTTTCCAAAGTAACTAAAAAAATATTTTTTTTTCCAAAGTAACTAAAAAAATATTTTTTTTTCCAAAGTAACTAAAAAAATATTTTTTTTTCCAAAGTAACTAAAAAAATATTTTTTTTTCCAAAGTAACTAAAAAAATATTTTTTTTTCCAAAGTAACTAAAAAAGTAACTTTTTTTCCAAAGAAACTAAAAAAGTAAATTTTTTTCCAAAGAAACTAAAAAAATATTTTTTTTTCCAAAGTAACTAAAAAAAATTTTTTTTTCCAAAGTAACTAAAAAATTATTTTTTTTTCCAAAGTAACTAAAAAAATATTTTTTTTTCCAAAGTAACTAAAAAAATATTTTTTTTTCCAAAGTAACTAAAAAAATATTTTTTTTTCCAAAGTAACTAAAAAAATATTTTTTTTTCCAAAGTAACTAAAAAAATATTTTTTTTTCCAAAGTAACTAAAAAAAAATTTTTTTTTTCCAAAGTAACTAAAAAAATATTTTTTTTTCCAAAGTAACTAAAAAAAATTTTTTTTTTCCAAAGTAACTAAAAAAATATTTTTTTTTCCAAAGTAACTAAAAAAAATTTTTTTTTCCCAAAGTAACTAAAAAAATATTTTTTTTCCCAAAGTAACTAAAAAAATATTTTTTTTCCAAAGTAACTAAAAAAATATTTTTTTTTCCAAAGTAACTAAAAAAGTAACTTTTTTTCCAAAGTAACTAAAAAAGTAACTTTTTTAACAAAGTAACTAAAAAAGTAACTTTTTTTACAAAGTAACTAAAAAAGTAACTTTTTTTTACAAAGTAACTAAAAAAGTAACTTTTTTTACAAAGTAACTAAAAAAGTAACTTTTTTTCCAAAGTAACTAAAAAAGTATTTTGTTTTCCAAAGTAACTAAAAAAGTAATTTTTTTTCCAAAGTAACTAAAAAAGTATTTTTTTTTCCAAAGTAACTAAAAAAGTAACTTTTTTCCGAAGTAACTAAAAAAGTAACTTTTTTTCCAAAGTAACTAAAAAAGTATTTTTTTTTCCAAAGTAACTAAAAAAGTAACTTTTTTTCCAAAGTAACTAAAAAAGTAACTTTTTTTCTAAAGTAACTAAAAAACTAATTTTTTTTCCAAAGTAACTAAAAAAGTAACTTTTTTTCCAAAGTAACTAAAAAACTAATTTTTTTTCCAAAGTAACTAAAAAAGTATTTTTTTTTCCAAAGTAACTAAAAAAGTAACTTTTTTCCGAAGTACCTAAAAAAGTAACTTTTTTTCCAAAGTAACTAAAAAAGTAACTTTTTTTCCAAAGTAACTAAAAAAGTAACTTTTTTAACAAAGTAACTAAAAAAGTAACTTTTTTTACAAAGTAACTAAAAAAGTAACTTTTTTTCCAAAGTAACTAAAAAAGTAACTTTTTTAACAAAGTAACTAAAAAAGTAACTTTTTTTTACAAAGTAACTAAAAAAGTAACTTTTTTTTTACAAAGTAACTAAAAAAGTAACTTTTTTCCAAAGTAACTAAAAAAGTAACTTTTTTTCCAAAGTAACTAAAAAAGTAACTTTTTTCCGAAGTAACTAAAAAAGTAACTTTTTTTCCAAAGTAACTAAAAAAGTAACTTTTTTTCCAAAGTAACTAAAAAAGTAACTTTTTTTCCAAAGTAACTAAAAAAGTAACTTTTTTTCCAAAGTAACTAAAAAACTAATTTTTTTTCCAAAGTAACTAAAAAAGTATTTTTTTTTCCAAAGTAACTAAAAAAGTAACTTTTTTCCGAAGTACCTAAAAAAGTAACTTTTTTTCCAAAGTAACTAAAAAAGTAACTTTTTTTCCAAAGTAACTAAAAAAGTAACTTTTTTAACAAAGTAACTAAAAAAGTAACTTTTTTTACAAAGTAACTAAAAAAGTAACTTTTTTTTACAAAGTAACTAAAAAAGTAACTTTTTTTCCAAAGTAACTAAAAAAGTAACTTTTTTAACAAAGTAACTAAAAAAGTAACTTTTTTTACAAAGTAACTAAAAAAGTAACTTTTTTTTTACAAAGTAACTAAAAAAGTAACTTTTTTCCAAAGTAACTAAAAAAGTAACTTTTTTTCCAAAGTAACTAAAAAAGTAACTTTTTTCCGAAGTAACTAAAAAAGTAACTTTTTTTCCAAAGTAACTAAAAAAGTAACTTTTTTTCCAAAGTAACTAAAAAAGTAACTTTTTTTCCAAAGTAACTAAAAAAGTAACTTTTTTTCCAAAGTAACTAAAAAAGTAACTTTTTTTTACAAAGTAACTAAAAAAGTAACTTTTTTTCCAAAGTAACTAAAAAAATATTTTTTTTTTCCAAAGTAACTAAAAAAATATATTTTTTTCCAAAGTAACTAAAAAAATATTTTTTTTTCCAAAGTAACTAAAAATATATTTTTTTTCCCAAAGTAACTAAAAAAGTAACTTTTTTTCCAAAGAAACTAAAAAAGTAACTTTTTTTCCAAAGAAACTAAAAAAATATTTTTTTTTCCAAAGTAACTAAAAAAATATTTTTTTTTCCAAAGTAACTAAAAAAATATTTTTTTTCCCAAAGTAACTAAAAAAATATTTTTTTTTCCAAAGTAACTAAAAAAAAAAAATTTTTTCCAAAGTAACTAAAAAAATATTTTTTTTTCCAAAGTAACTAAAAAAATATTTTTTTTTCCAAAGTAACTAAAAAAATATTTTTTTTTCCAAAGTAACTAAAAAAATATTTTTTTTTCCAAAGTAACTAAAAAAATATTTTTTTTTCCAAAGTAACTAAAAAAATATTTTTTTTTCCAAAGTAACTAAAAAAGTAACTTTTTTTCCAAAGAAACTAAAAAAGTAAATTTTTTTCCAAAGAAACTAAAAAAATATTTTTTTTTCCAAAGTAACTAAAAAAAATTTTTTTTTCCAAAGTAACTAAAAAATTATTTTTTTTTCCAAAGTAACTAAAAAAATATTTTTTTTTCCAAAGTAACTAAAAAAATATTTTTTTTTCCAAAGTAACTAAAAAAATATTTTTTTTTCCAAAGTAACTAAAAAAATATTTTTTTTTCCAAAGTAACTAAAAAAATATTTTTTTTTCCAAAGTAACTAAAAAAATATTTTTTTTTTCCAAAGTAACTAAAAAAATATTTTTTTTTCCAAAGTAACTAAAAAATTTTTTTTTTTTCCAAAGTAACTAAAAAATTTTTTTTTTTCCAAAGTAACTAAAAAAATTTTTTTTTTCCCAAAGTAACTAAAAAAATTTTTTTTTTCCCAAAGTAACTAAAAAAATATTTTTTTTCCAAAGTAACTAAAAAAATATTTTTTTTTCCAAAGTAACTAAAAAAGTAACTTTTTTTCCAAAGTAACTAAAAAAGTAACTTTTTTAACAAAGTAACTAAAAAAGTAACTTTTTTTACAAAGTAACTAAAAAAGTAACTTTTTTTTACAAAGTAACTAAAAAAGTAACTTTTTTTACAAAGTAACTAAAAAAGTAACTTTTTTTCCAAAGTAACTAAAAAAGTATTTTGTTTTCCAAAGTAACTAAAAAAGTAATTTTTTTTCCAAAGTAACTAAAAAAGTATTTTTTTTTCCAAAGTAACTAAAAAAGTAACTTTTTTCCGAAGTAACTAAAAAAGTAACTTTTTTTCCAAAGTAACTAAAAAAGTATTTTTTTTTCCAAAGTAACTAAAAAAGTAACTTTTTTTCCAAAGTAACTAAAAAAGTAACTTTTTTTCTAAAGTAACTAAAAAACTAATTTTTTTTCCAAAGTAACTAAAAAAGTAACTTTTTTTCCAAAGTAACTAAAAAACTAATTTTTTTTCCAAAGTAACTAAAAAAGTATTTTTTTTTCCAAAGTAACTAAAAAAGTAACTTTTTTCCGAAGTACCTAAAAAAGTAACTTTTTTTCCAAAGTAACTAAAAAAGTAACTTTTTTTCCAAAGTAACTAAAAAAGTAACTTTTTTAACAAAGTAACTAAAAAAGTAACTTTTTTTACAAAGTAACTAAAAAAGTAACTTTTTTTTACAAAGTAACTAAAAAAGTAACTTTTTTTCCAAAGTAACTAAAAAAGTAACTTTTTTAACAAAGTAACTAAAAAAGTAACTTTTTTTACAAAGTAACTAAAAAAGTAACTTTTTTTTTACAAAGTAACTAAAAAAGTAACTTTTTTCCAAAGTAACTAAAAAAGTAACTTTTTTCCAAAGTAACTAAAAAAGTAACTTTTTTCCGAAGTAACTAAAAAAGTAACTTTTTTTCCAAAGTAACTAAAAAAGTAACTTTTTTTCCAAAGTAACTAAAAAAGTAACTTTTTTTCCAAAGTAACTAAAAAAGTAACTTTTTTTCCAAAGTAACTAAAAAAGTAACTTTTTTTTACAAAGTAACTAAAAAAGTAACTTTTTTTCCAAAGTAACTAAAAAAATATTTTTTTTTTCCAAAGTAACTAAAAAAATATATTTTTTTCCAAAGTAACTAAAAAAATATTTTTTTTTCCAAAGTAACTAAAAATATATTTTTTTTCCCAAAGTAACTAAAAAAGTAACTTTTTTTCCAAAGAAACTAAAAAAGTAACTTTTTTTCCAAAGAAACTAAAAAAATATTTTTTTTTCCAAAGTAACTAAAAAAATATTTTTTTTTCCAAAGTAACTAAAAAAATATTTTTTTTCCCAAAGTAACTAAAAAAATATTTTTTTTTCCAAAGTAACTAAAAAAAAAAAAAATTTTCCAAAGTAACTAAAAAAATATTTTTTTTTCCAAAGTAACTAAAAAAATATTTTTTTTTCCAAAGTAACTAAAAAAATATTTTTTTTTCCAAAGTAACTAAAAAAATATTTTTTTTTCCAAAGTAACTAAAAAAATATTTTTTTTTCCAAAGTAACTAAAAAAATATTTTTTTTTCCAAAGTAACTAAAAAAGTAACTTTTTTTCCAAAGAAACTAAAAAAGTAAATTTTTTTCCAAAGAAACTAAAAATATATTTTTTTTTCCAAAGTAACTAAAAAAAAAATTTTTTTCCAAAGTAACTAAAAAATTATTTTTTTTTCCAAAGTAACTAAAAAAATATTTTTTTTTCCAAAGTAACTAAAAACATATTTTTTTTTCCAAAGTAACTAAAAAAATATTTTTTTTTCCAAAGTAACTAAAAAAATATTTTTTTTTCCAAAGTAACTAAAAAAATATTTTTTTTTCCAAAGTAACTAAAAAAATATTTTTTTTTTCCAAAGTAACTAAAAAAATATTTTTTTTTCCAAAGTAACTAAAAAATTTTTTTTTTTCCAAAGTAACTAGAAAAATATTTTTTTTTCCAAAGTAACTAAAAAAAATTTTTTTTTCCCAAAGTAACTAAAAAAATATTTTTTTTCCCAAAGTAACTAAAAAAATATTTTTTTTCCAAAGTAACTAAAAAAATATTTTTTTTTCCAAAGTAACTAAAAAAGTAACTTTTTTTCCCAAAGTAACTAAAAAAGTAACTTTTTTTCCAAAGAAACTAAAAAAGTAACTTTTTTTCCAAAGAAACTAAAAAAATATTTTTTTTTCCAAAGTAACTAAAAAAATATTTTTTTTTCCAAAGTAACTAAAAAAATATTTTTTTTCCCAAAGTAACTAAAAAAATATTTTTTTTTCCAAAGTAACTAAAAAAAAAAATTTTTTTCCAAAGTAACTAAAAAAATATTTTTTTTTCCAAAGTAACTAAAAAAATATTTTTTTTTCCAAAGTAACTAAAAAAATATTTTTTTTTCCAAAGTAACTAAAAAAATATTTTTTTTTCCAAAGTAACTAAAAAAATATTTTTTTTTCCAAAGTAACTAAAAAAATATTTTTTTTCCCAAAGTAACTAAAAAAGTAACTTTTTTTCCAAAGAAACTAAAAAAGTAAATTTTTTTCCAAAGAAACTAAAAAAATATTTTTTTTTCCAAAGTAACTAAAAAAAAAAAATTTTTCCAAAGTAACTAAAAAATTATTTTTTTTTCCAAAGTAACTAAAAAAATATTTTTTTTTCCAAAGTAACTAAAAACATTTTTTTTTTTCCAAAGTAACTAAAAAAATATTTTTTTTTCCAAAGTAACTAAAAAAATATTTTGTTTTCCAAAGTAACTAAAAAAATATTTTTTTTTCCAAAGTAACTAAAAAAATATTTTTTTTTTCCAAAGTAACTAAAAAAATATTTTTTTTTCCAAAGTAACTAAAACATTTTTTTTTTTTCCAAAGTAACTAAAAAAATATTTTTTTTTCCAAAGTAACTAAAAAAAATTTTTTTTTCCCAAAGTAACTAAAAAAATATTTTTTTTCCCAAAGTAACTAAAAAAATATTTTTTTTCCAAAGTAACTAAAAAAATATTTTTTTTTCCAAAGTAACTAAAAAAGTAACTTTTTTTCCAAAGTAACTAAAAAAGTAACTTTTTTTCCAAAGTAACTAAAAAAATATTTTTTTTTCCAAAGTAACTAAAAAAATATTTTTTTTTCCAAAGTAACTAAAAATATATTTTTTTTCCCAAAGTAACTAAAAAAGTAACTTTTTTTCCAAAGAAACTAAAAAAGTAACTTTTTTTCCAAAGAAACTAAAAAAATATTTTTTTTTCCAAAGTAACTAAAAAAATATTTTTTTTTCCAAAGTAACTAAAAAAATATTTTTTTTCCCAAAGTAACTAAAAAAATATTTTTTTTTCCAAAGTAACTAAAAAAAAAAAATTTTTTCCAAAGTAACTAAAAAAATATTTTTTTTTCCAAAGTAACTAAAAAAATATTTTTTTTTCCAAAGTAACTAAAAAAATATTTTTTTTTCCAAAGTAACTAAAAAAATATTTTTTTTTCCAAAGTAACTAAAAAAATATTTTTTTTTCCAAAGTAACTAAAAAAATATTTTTTTTTCCAAAGTAACTAAAAAAGTAACTTTTTTTCCAAAGAAACTAAAAAAGTAAATTTTTTTCCAAAGAAACTAAAAAAATATTTTTTTTTCCAAAGTAACTAAAAAAAATATTTTTTTTTCCAAAGTAACTAAAAAAATATTTTTTTTTCCAAAGTAACTAAAAAAATATTTTTTTTTCCAAAGTAACTAAAAAAATATTTTTTTTTCCAAAGTAACTAAAAAAATATTTTTTTTTCCAAAGTAACTAAAAAAGTAACTTTTTTTCCAAAGAAACTAAAAAAGTAAATTTTTTTCCAAAGAAACTAAAAAAATATTTTTTTTTCCAAAGTAACTAAAAAAAAAATTTTTTTCCAAAGTAACTAAAAAATTATTTTTTTTTCCAAAGTAACTAAAAAAATATTTTTTTTTCCAAAGTAACTAAAAACATATTTTTTTTTCCAAAGTAACTAAAAAAATATTTTTTTTTCCAAAGTAACTAAAAAAATATTTTTTTTTCCAAAGTAACTAAAAAAATATTTTTTTTTCCAAAGTAACTAAAAAAATATTTTTTTTTCCAAAGTAACTAAAAAAATATTTTTTTTTCCAAAGTAACTAAAAATTTTTTTTTTTTTCCAAAGTAACTAAAAAAATATTTTTTTTCCCAAAGTAACTAAAAAAAATTTTTTTTTCCCAAAGTAACTAAAAAAATATTTTTTTTCCCAAAGTAACTAAAAAAATATTTTTTTTCCAAAGTAACTAAAAAAATATTTTTTTTTCCAAAGTAACTAAAAAAGTAACTTTTTTTCCAAAGTAACTAAAAAAGTAACTTTTTTTCCAAAGTAACTAAAAAAATATTTTTTTTTCCAAAGTAACTAAAAAAATATATTTTTTTCCAAAGTAACTAAAAAAATATTTTTTTTTCCAAAGTAACTAAAAAAATATTTTTTTTTTCCAAAGTAACTAAAAAAATATTTCTTTTTCCAAAGTAACTAAAAAAAATTTTTTTTTTTCCAAAGTAACTAAAAAAATATTTTTTTTTCCAAAGTAACTAAAAAAATATTTTTTTTTCCAAAGTAACTAAAAAAATATTTTTTTTCCAAAGTAACTAAAAAATATATTTTTTTTCCAAAGTAACTAAAAAAAAAAAAAAATTTCCAAAGTAACTAAAAAATTTTTTATTTTTCCAAAGTAACTAAAAAAAAAAAAAATTTTCCAAAGTAACTAAAAACATATTTTTTTTTCCAAAGTAACTAAAAAAATATTTTTTTTTCCAAAGTAACTAAAAAAATATTTTTTTTTCCAAAGTAACTAAAAAAGTAACTTTTTTTCCAAAGTAACTAAAAAAGTAACTTTTTTTCCAAAGTAACTAAAAAAGTAACTTTTTTTCCAAAGTAACTAAAAAAATATTTTTTTTTCCAAAGTAACTAAAAAAGTAAATTTTTTCCAAAGTAACTAAAAAAATATTTTTTTTTCCAAAGTAACTAAAAAAATATTTTTTTTTCCAAAGTAACTAAAAAAATATTTTTTTTTCCAAAGTAACTAAAAAAATATTTTTTTTTCCAAAGTAACTAAAAAAATATTTTTTTTTCCAAAGTAACTAAAAAAATATTTTTTTTTTCCAAAGTAACTAAAAAAATATTTTGTTTTCCAAAGTAACTAAAAAAAAATTTTTTTTTCCAAAGTAACTAAAAAAATATTTTTTTTTCCAAAGTAACTAAAAAAAAAAAATTTTTCCAAAGTAACTAAAAAAAAAAAAAATTTTCCAAAGTAACTAAAAAATTTTTTATTTTTCCAAAGTAACTAAAAAATTATTTTTTTTCCAAAGTAACTAAAAA
This sequence comes from Melanostigma gelatinosum, assembly GCF_949748355.1. Taxonomy (NCBI): domain Eukaryota; kingdom Metazoa; phylum Chordata; class Actinopteri; order Perciformes; family Zoarcidae; genus Melanostigma; species Melanostigma gelatinosum. The sequence goes on along the minus strand of NC_136635.1, from coordinate 128,340 downwards.
AATATTTTTTTTTCCAAAGTAACTAAAAAAATATTTTTTTTTCCAAAGTAACTAAAAAAATATTTTTTTTTCCAAAGTAACTAAAAAAATATTTTTTTTTCCAAAGTAACTAAAAAAATATTTTTTTTTCCAAAGTAACTAAAAAAATATATTTTTTTCCAAAGTAACTAAAAAAATATTTTTTTTTCCAAAGTAACTAAAAAAATATTTTTTTTTCCAAAGTAACTAAAAAAGTAACTTTTTTTCCAAAGAAACTAAAAAAGTAAATTTTTTTCCAAAGAAACTAAAAAAATATTTTTTTTTCCAAAGTAACTAAAAAAAATTTTTTTTTCCAAAGTAACTAAAAAATTATTTTTTTTTCCAAAGTAACTAAAAAAATATATTTTTTTCCAAAGTAACTAAAAAAATATATTTTTTTCCAAAGTAACTAAAAAAATATATTTTTTTCCAAAGTAACTAAAAAAATATTTTTTTTTCCAAAGTAACTAAAAAAATATTTTTTTTTCCAAAGTAACTAAAAAAATATATTTTTTTCCAAAGTAACTAAAAAAATATTTTTTTTTCCAAAGTAACTAAAAAAATATTTTTTTTTTCCAAAGTAACTAAAAAAATATTTCTTTTTCCAAAGTAACTAAAACAATTTTTTTTTTCCAAAGTAACTAAAAAAATATTTTTTTTTCCAAAGTAACTAAAAAAATATTTTCTTTTCCAAAGTAACTAAAAAAATATTTTTTTTCCAAAGTAACTAAAAAAAAAAATTTTTTTCCAAAGTAACTAAAAAAAAAAATTTTTTTCCAAAGTAACTAAAAATTTTTTTATTTTTCCAAAGTAACTAAAAAAAATTTTTTTTTTCCAAAGTAACTAAAAACATATTTTTTTTTCCAAAGTAACTAAAAAAATATTTTTTTTTCCAAAGTAACTAAAAAAATATTTTTTTTTCCAAAGTAACTAAAAAAGTAACTTTTTTTCCAAAGTAACTAAAAAAGTAACTTTTTTTCCAAAGTAACTAAAAAAGTAACTTTTTTTCCAAAGTAACTAAAAAAGTAACTTTTTTTCCAAAGTAACTAAAAAAATATTTTTTTTTCCAAAGTAACTAAAAAAGTAATTTTTTTCCAAAGTAACTAAAAAAATATTTTTTTTTCCAAAGTAACTAAAAAAATATATTTTTTTCCAAAGTAACTAAAAAAATATATTTTTTTCCAAAGTAACTAAAAAAATATTTTTTTTTCCAAAGTAACTAAAAAAATATTTTTTTTCCAAAGTAACTAAAAAAATATTTTTTTTTCCAAAGTAACTAAAAAAATATTTTTTTTTTCCAAAGTAACTAAAAAAATATTTTTTTTCCAAAGTAACTAAAAAAATATTTTTTTTTCCAAAGTAACTAAAAAAATATTTTTTTTTCCAAAGTAACTAAAAAAATATTTTTTTTTCCAAAGTAACTAAAAAAATATTTTTTTTTCAAAGTAACTAAAAAAATATTTTTTTTTCCAAAGTAACTAAAAAAATATTTTTTTTTCCAAAGTAACTAAAAAAATATTTTTTTTTCCAAAGTAACTAAAAAAATATTTTTTTTTCCAAAGTAACTAAAAAAATATTTTTTTTTCCAAAGTAACTAAAAAAATATATTTTTTTCCAAAGTAACTAAAAAAATATTTTTTTTTCCAAAGTAACTAAAAAAATATTTTTTTTTCCAAAGTAACTAAAAAAATATTTTTTTTTCCAAAGTAACTAAAAAAATATTTTTTTTCCAAAGTAACTAAAAAAATATTTTTTTTCCAAAGTAACTAAAAAAATATTTTTTTTCCCAAAGTAACTAAAAAAAATTTTTTTTTTCCAAAGTAACTAAAAAAAATTTTTTTTTTCCAAAGTAACTAAAAAAAATTTTTTTTTCCAAAGTAACTAAAAAAATATTTTTTTTCCAAAGTAACTAAAAAAGTAACTTTTTTTCCAAAGAAACTAAAAAGGTAACTTTTTTTCCAAAGTAACTAAAAAAATATTTTTTTTCCCAAAGTAACTAAAAAAATATTTTTTTTTCCAAAGTAACTAAAAAAATATTTTTTTTCCAAAGTAACTAAAAAAATATTTTTTTTCCAAAGTAACTAAAAAAAATATTTTTTTTCCCAAAGTAACTAAAAAAATTTTTTTTTCCCCAAAGTAACTAAAAAAATTTTTTTTTTTCCAAAGTAACTAAAAAAATTTTTTTTTTTCCAAAGTAACTAAAAAAATATTTTTTTTTCCAAAGTAACTAAAAAAAATTTTTTTTTTCCAAAGTAACTAAAAAAATATTTTTTTTTCCAAAGTAACTAAAAAAAATTTTTTTTTTCCAAAGTAACTAAAAAAATATTTTTTTTTCCAAAGTAACTAAAAAAAATTTTTTTTTTCCAAAGTAACTAAAAAAATATTTTTTTTCCAAAGTAACTAAAAAAAAATTTTTTTTTCCCAAAGTAACTAAAAAAAAAATTTTTTTTCCAAAGTAACTAAAAACATATTTTTTTTCCAAAGTAACTAAAAAAAATTTTTTTTTCCAAAGTAACTAAAAACATATTTTTTTTTCCAAAGTAACTAAAAAAATATTTTTTTTTCCAAAGTAACTAAAAACATATTTTTTTTTCCAAAGTAACTAAAAAAATATTTTTTTTTCCAAAGTAACTAAAAACATATTTTTTTTTCCAAAGTAACTAAAAAAATATTTTTTTTTCCAAAGTAACTAAAAAAATATTTTTTTTTCCAAAGTAACTAAAAAAAATTTTATTTTTCCAAAGTAACTAAAAAACATTTTTTTTTTCCAAAGTAACTAAAAACATATATTTTTTTCCAAAGTAACTAAAAAAATTATTTTTTTTCCAAAGTAACTAAAAAAATATTTTTTTTTCCAAAGTAACTAAAAAAATTTTTTTTTTTCCAAAGTAACTAAAAAAGTAACTTTTTTTCCAAAGTAACTAAAAAAGTAACTTTTTTTCCAAAGTAACTAAAAAAGTAACTTTTTTTCCAAAGTAACTAAAAAAATATTTTTTTTTCCAAAGTTACTAAAAAAGTAAATTTTTTCCAAAGTAACTAAAAAAATATTTTTTTTTCCAAAGTAACTAAAAAAATATTTTTTTTTCCAAAGTAACTAAAAAAATATTTTTTTTTCCAAAGTAACTAAAACAATATTTTTTTTTCCAAAGTAACTAAAAAAATATTTTTTTTTCCAAAGTAACTAAAAAAATATTTTTTTTTCCAAAGTAACTAAAAAAATATTTTTTTTTCCAAAGTAACTAAAAAAATATTTTTTTTTCCAAAGTAACTAAAAAAATATTTTTTTTCCCAAAGTAACTAAAAAAATATTTTTTTTTCCAAAGTAACTAAAAAAATATTTTTTTTTCCAAAGTAACTAAAAAAATATTTTTTTTTCCAAAGTAACTAAAAAAAATTTTTTTTTTCCAAAGTAACTAAAAAAATATTTTTTTTTCCAAAGTAACTAAAAAAAATTTTTTTTCCAAAGTAACTAAAAAAATTTTTTTTTTCCAAAGTAACTAAAAAAAAAAATTTTTTTCCAAAGTAACTAAAAAAAAATTTTTTTTTCCAAAGTAACTAAAAACATATTTTTTTTCCAAAGTAACTAAAAAAATTTTTTTTTTCCAAAGTAACTAAAAACATATTTTTTTTTCCAAAGTAACTAAAAAAATATTTTTTTTTCCAAAGTAACTAAAAAAATATTTTTTTTTCCAAAGTAACTAAAAATTTTTTTATTTTTCCAAAGTAACTAAAAAAAAAATTTTTTTTCCAAAGTAACTAAAAACATATTTTTTTTTCCAAAGTAACTAAAAAAGTAACTTTTTTTCCAAAGTAACTAAAAAAGTAACTTTTTTTCCAAAGTAACTAAAAAAGTAACTTTTTTTCCAAAGTAACTAAAAAAATATTTTTTTTTCCAAAGTAACTAAAAAAGTAAATTTTTTCCAAAGTAACTAAAAAAATATTTTTTTTTCCAAAGTAACTAAAAAAATATTTTTTTTTCCAAAGTAACTAAAAAAATATTTTTTTTTCCAAAGTAACTAAAAAAATATTTTTTTTTCCAAAGTAACTAAAAAAATATTTTTTTTTTCCAAAGTAACTAAAAAAATATTTTTTTTTCCAAAGTAACTAAAAAATATTTTTTTTTTCCAAAGTAACTAAAAAAATATTTTTTTTTCCAAAGTAACTAAAAAAATATTTTTTTTCCAAAGTAACTAAAAAAAATTTTTTTTTTCCAAAGTAACTAAAAAAATTTTTTTTTTCCAAAGTAACTAAAAAAAATTTTTTTTTTCCAAAGTAACTAAAAAAAAATATTTTTTTTCCAAAGTAACTAAAAAAATTTTTATTTTTCCAAAGTAACGAAATTTTTTTTTTTTTTTCCAAAGTAACTAAAAACATATTTTTTTTTCCAAAGTAACTAAAAAAATATTTTTTTTTCCAAAGTAACTAAAAAAATATTTTTTTTTCCAAAGTAACTAAAAAAATATTTTTTTTTCCAAAGTAACTAAAAAAGTAACTTTTTTTCCAAAGTAACTAAAAAAGTAACTTTTTTTCCAAAGTAACTAAAAAAATATTTTTTTTTCCAAAGTAACTAAAAAAGTAACTTTTTTCCAAAGTAACTAAAAAAGTAACTTTTTTTCCAAAGTAACTAAAAAAATATTTTTTTTTCCAAAGTAACTAAAAAAATATATTTTTTTCCAAAGTAACTAAAAAAATATTTTTTTTTCCAAAGTAACTAAAAAAATATTTTTTTTTCCAAAGTAACTAAAAAAATATTTCTTTTTCCAAAGTAACTAAAAAAAATTTTTTTTTTCCAAAGTAACTAAAAAAATTTTTTTTTTTCCAAAGTAACTAAAAAAATATTTTCTTTTCCAAAGTAACTAAAAAAATATTTTTTTTCCAAAGTAACTAAAAAAAAAAAATTTTTTCCAAAGTAACTAAAAAAAAAAAATTTTTTCCAAAGTAACTAAAAAATTTTTTATTTTTCCAAAGTAACTAAAAAAAATTTTTTTTTTTCCAAAGTAACTAAAAACATATTTTTTTTTCCAAAGTAACTAAAAAAATATTTTTTTTTCCAAAGTAACTAAAAAAATATTTTTTTTTCCAAAGTAACTAAAAAAGTAACTTTTTTTCCAAAGTAACTAAAAAAGTAACTTTTTTTCCAAAGTAACTAAAAAAGTAACTTTTTTTCCAAAGTAACTAAAAAAATATTTTTTTTCCCAAAGTAACTAAAAAAGTAATTTTTTTCCAAAGTAACTAAAAAAATATTTTTTTTTCCAAAGTAACTAAAAATATATATTTTTTTCCAAAGTAACTAAAAAAATATTTTTTTTTCCAAAGTAACTAAAAAAATATTTTTTTTTCCAAAGTAACTAAAAAAATATTTTTTTTCCAAAGTAACTAAAAAAATATTTTTTTTTTCCAAAGTAACTAAAAAAATATTTTTTTTTTCCAAAGTAACTAAAAAAATATTTTTTTTTCCAAAGTAACTAAAAAAATATTTTTTTTTCCAAAGTAACTAAAAAAATATTTTTTTTTCCAAAGTAACTAAAAAAATATTTTTTTTTCCAAAGTAACTAAAAAAATATTTTTTTTTCAAAGTAACTAAAAAAATATTTTTTTTTCCAAAGTAACTAAAAAAATATTTTTTTTTCCAAAGTAACTAAAAAAATATTTTTTTTTCCAAAGTAACTAAAAAAATATTTTTTTTTCCAAAGTAACTAAAAAAATATTTTTTTTTCCAAAGTAACTAAAAAAATATTTTTTTTTCCAAAGTAACTAAAAAAATTTTTTTTTTTCCAAAGTAACTAAAAAAATATTTTTTTTTCCAAAGTAACTAAAAAAATATTTTTTTTTCCAAAGTAACTAAAAAAATATTTTTTTTTCCAAAGTAACTAAAAAAATATTTTTTTTTCCAAAGTAACTAAAAAAATATTTTTTTTCCAAAGTAACTAAAAAAATATTTTTTTTCCAAAGTAACTAAAAAAATATTTTTTTTTCCAAAGTAACTAAAAAAAATTTTTTTTTTCCAAAGTAACTAAAAAAATTTTTTTTTTCCAAAGTAACTAAAAAAATGTTTTTTTTCCAAAGTAACTAAAAAAGTAACTTTTTTTCCAAAGAAACTAAAAAGGTAACTTTTTTTCCAAAGTAACTAAAAAAATATTTTTTTTCCCAAAGTAACTAAAAAAATATTTTTTTTTCCAAAGTAACTAAAAAAATATTTTTTTTCCAAAGTAACTAAAAAAATATTTTTTTTCCAAAGTAACTAAAACAAATTTTTTTTTTCCCAAAGTAACTAAAAAAAATTTTTTTTTCCCAAAGTAACTAAAAAAATATTTTTTTTTCCAAAGTAACTAAAAAAATTTTTTTTTTTCCAAAGTAACTAAAAAAATATTTTTTTCCAAAGTAACTAAAAAAATTTTTTTTTTCCAAAGTAACTAAAAAAATATTTTTTTTTCCAAAGTAACTAAAAAAAATTTTTTTTTTCCAAAGTAACTAAAAAAATTTTTTTTTTTCCAAAGTAACTAAAAAAAATTTTTTTTTTCCAAAGTAACTAAAAAAATATTTTTTTTCCAAAGTAACTAAAAAAATTTTTTTTTTTCCAAAGTAACTAAAAAAAAATTTTTTTTTCCAAAGTAACTAAAAACATATTTTTTTTTCCAAAGTAACTAAAAAAATTTTTTTTTTCCAAAGTAACTAAAAACATATTTTTTTTTCCAAAGTAACTAAAAAAATATTTTTTTTTCCAAAGTAACTAAAAACATATTTTTTTTTCCAAAGTAACTAAAAAAATATTTTTTTTTCCAAAGTAACTAAAAACATTTTTTTTTTCCAAAGTAACTAAAAAAATATTTTTTTTTCCAAAGTAACTAAAAAAATATTTTTTTTTCCAAAGTAACTAAAAAAATTTTTATTTTTCCAAAGTAACTAAAAAAAATTTTTTTTTTCCAAAGTAACTAAAAACATATATTTTTTTCCAAAGTAACTAAAAATTTTTTTTTTTTTCCAAAGTAACTAAAAAAATATTTTTTTTCCAAAGTAACTAAAAAAATATTTTTTTTTCCAAAGTAACTAAAAAAGTAACTTTTTTTCCAAAGTAACTAAAAAAGTAACTTTTTTTCCAAAGTAACTAAAAAAGTAACTTTTTTTCCAAAGTAACTAAAAAAATATTTTTTTTTCCAAAGTAACTAAAAAAGTAAATTTTTTCCAAAGTAACTAAAAAAATATTTTTTTTTCCAAAGTAACTAAAAAAATATTTTTTTTTCCAAAGTAACTAAAAAAATATTTTTTTTTCCAAAGTAACTAAAAAAATATTTTTTTTTCCAAAGTAACTAAAAAAATATTTTTTTTTCCAAAGTAACTAAAAAAATATTTTTTTTTCCAAAGTAACTAAAAAAATATTTTTTTTTCCAAAGTAACTAAAAAAATATTTTTTTTTCCAAAGTAACTAAAAAAATATTTTTTTTCCCAAAGTAACTAAAAAAATATTTTTTTTTCCAAAGTAACTAAAAAAATATTTTTTTTTCCAAAGTAACTAAAAAAATATTTTTTTTTCCAAAGTAACTAAAAAAAATTTTTTTTTTCCAAAGTAACTAAAAAAATATTTTTTTTTCCAAAGTAACTAAAAAAAATTTTTTTTTTCCAAAGTAACTAAAAAAATATTTTTTTTTCCAAAGTAACTAAAAAAAATTTTTTTTTCCAAAGTAACTAAAAAAATTTTTTTTTTCCAAAGTAACTAAAAAAAAAAATTTTTTTCCAAAGTAACTAAAAATTTTTTTTTTTTTCCAAAGTAACTAAAAACATATTTTTTTTCCAAAGTAACTAAAAAAAATTTTTTTTTCCAAAGTAACTAAAAACATATTTTTTTTTCCAAAGTAACTAAAAAAATATTTTTTTTTCCAAAGTAACTAAAAACATATTTTTTTTTCCAAAGTAACTAAAAAAATATTTTTTTTTCCAAAGTAACTAAAAACATATTTTTTTTTCCAAAGTAACTAAAAAAATATTTTTTTTCCCAAAGTAACTAAAAAAATATTTTTTTTTCCAAAGTAACTAAAAAATTTTTTATTTTTCCAAAGTAACTAAAAAAATTTTTTTTTTTCCAAAGTAACTAAAAACATATATTTTTTTCCAAAGTAACTAAAAAAATATTTTTTTTTCCAAAGTAACTAAAAAAATATTTTTTTTTCCAAAGTAACTAAAAAAATATTTTTTTTTCCAAAGTAACTAAAAAAGTAACTTTTTTTCCAAAGTAACTAAAAAAGTAACTTTTTTTCCAAAGTAACTAAAAAAGTAACTTTTTTTCCAAAGTAACTAAAAAAATATTTTTTTTTCCAAAGTAACTAAAAAAGTAAATTTTTTCCAAAGTAACTAAAAAAATATTTTTTTTTCCAAAGTAACTAAAAAAATATTTTTTTTCCAAAGTAACTAAAAAAATATTTTTTTTTCCAAAGTAACTAAAAAAATATTTTTTTTTCCAAAGTAACTAAAAAAATATTTTTTTTTCCAAAGTAACTAAAAAAATATTTTTTTTTTCCAAAGTAACTAAAAAAATATTTTTTTTTCCAAAGTAACTAAAAAATATTTTTTTTTTCCAAAGTAACTAAAAAAATATTTTTTTTTCCAAAGTAACTAAAAAAATATTTTTTTTCCAAAGTAACTAAAAAAAATTTTTTTTTTCCAAAGTAACTAAAAAAATATTTTTTTTCCAAAGTAACTAAAAACAATTTTTTTTTCCAAAGTAACTAAAAAAAAATTTTTTTTTCCAAAGTAACTAAAAAATTTTTTATTTTTCCAAAGTAACAAAAAATTTTTTTTTTTTCCAAAGTAACTAAAAACATATTTTTTTTTCCAAAGTAACTAAAAAAATATTTTTTTTTCCAAAGTAACTAAAAAAATATTTTTTTTTCCAAAGTAACTAAAAAAATATTTTTTTTTCCAAAGTAACTAAAAAAGTAACTTTTTTTCCAAAGTAACTAAAAAAGTAACTTTTTTTCCAAAGTAACTAAAAAAGTAACTTTTTTTCCAAAGTAACTAAAAAAATATTTTTTTTTCCAAAGTAACTAAAAAAGTAAATTTTTTCCAAAGTAACTAAAAAAATATTATTTTTTCCAAAGTAACTAAAAAAAATTTTTTTTTTTCCAAAGTAACTAAAAAAATTTTTTTTTTCCAAAGTAACTAAAAAAATATTTTTTTTTCCAAAGTAACTAAAAAAATATTTTTTTTTCCAAAGTAACTAAAAAAGTAACTTTTTTTTCCAAAGTAACTAAAAAAATATTTTTTTTTCCAAAGTAACTAAAAAATATTTTTTTTTCCAAAGTAACTAAAAAAGTAACTTTTTTTCCAAAGTAACTAAAAAAATATTTTTTTTCCCAAAGTAACTAAAAAAATATTTTTTTTTCCAAAGTAACTAAAAATTTTTATTTTTTTCCAAAGTAACTAAAAATTTTTTTTTTTTTCCAAAGTAACTAAAAAAAATTTTTTTTTTCCAAAGTAACTAAAACATTTTTTTTTTTTCCAAAGTAACTAAAAAAATATTTTTTTTTCCAAAGTAACTAAAAAAATATTTTTTTTCCCAAAGTAACTAAAAAAAATTTTTTTTTCCAAAGTAACTAAAAAAATTTTTTTTTTTCCAAAGTAACTAAAAAAATATTTTTTTTTCCAAAGTAACTAAAAAAATATTTTTTTTTCCAAAGACACTAAAAAAGTAACTTTTTTTCCAAAGAAACTAAAAAAGTAACTTTTTTTCCAAAGAAACTAAAAAAATATTTTTTTTTCCAAAGTAACTAAAAAAAATTTTTTTTTCCAAAGTAACTAAAAAAATTTTTTTTTTTCCAAAGTAACTAAAAAAATATTTTTTTTTCCAAAGTAACTAAAAAAATATTTTTTTTTCCAAACACTAAAAAAGTAACTTTTTTTCCAAAGAAACTAAAAAAGTAACTTTTTTCCCAAAGTAACTAAAAAAATATTTTTTTTTCCAAAGTAACTAAAAAAAAATTTTTTTTTCCAAAGTAACTAAAAAAAATTTTTTTTTCCAAAGTAACTAAAAAAATATTTTTTTTTCCAAAGTAACAAAAAAAGTAACTTTTTTTCCAAAGAAACTAAAAAGGTAACTTTTTTTCCAAAGTAACTAAAAAAATATTTTTTTTCCCAAAGTAACTAAAAAAATATTTTTTTTTCCAAAGTAACTAAAAAAATATTTTTTTTCCAAAGTAACTAAAAAAATATTTTTTTTCCAAAGTAACTAAAAAAATATTTTTTTTCCCAAAGTAACTAAAAAAATATTTTTTTCCCCAAAGTAACTAAAAAAATATTTTTTTTTCCAAAGTAACTAAAAAAAATTTTTTTTTTCCAAAGTAACTAAAAAAATATTTTTTTTTCCAAAGTAACTAAAAAAATATTTTTTTTTCCAAAGTAACTAAAAAAAATTTTTTTTTTCCAAAGTAACTAAAAAAATATTTTTTTTTCCAAAGTAACTAAAAAAAATATTTTTTTTTCCAAAGTAACTAAAAAAATATTTTTTTTTCCAAAGTAACTAAAAAAATTTTTTTTTTTCCAAAGTAACTAAAAAAAATTTTTTTTTCCAAAGTAACTAAAAAATTTTTTTTTTTTCCAAAGTAACTAAAAAAAAAAATTTTTTTCCAAAGTAACTAAAAAAATATTTTTTTTCCAAAGTAACTAAAAAAAATTTTTTTTTTCCAAAGTAACTAAAAAAATATTTTTTTTCCCAAAGTAACTAAAAACATATTTTTTTTCCAAAGTAACTAAAAAATTTTTTTTTTTCCAAAGTAACTAAAAACATATTTTTTTTTCCAAAGTAACTAAAAAAATATTTTTTTTTTCCAAAGTAACTAAAAACATATTTTTTTTTCCAAAGTAACTAAAAACATATTTTTTTTTCCAAAGTAACTAAAAACATATTTTTTTTTCCAAAGTAACTAAAAAAATATTTTTTTTTCCAAAGTAACTAAAAAAATATTTTTTTTCCCAAAGTAACTAAAAAAATATTTTTTTTTCCAAAGTAACTAAAAAAATATTTTTTTTTCCAAAGTAACTAAAAAAATATTTTTTTTTCCAAAGTAACTAAAAAAATATTTTTTTTTCCAAAGTAACTAAAAAAATATTTTTTTTTTCCAAAGTAACTAAAAAAATATTTTTTTTTCCAAAGTAACTAAAAAATATTTTTTTTTTCCAAAGTAACTAAAAAAATATTTTTTTTTCCAAAGTAACTAAAAAAATATTTTTTTTCCAAAGTAACTAAAAAAAAAAAATTTTTTCCAAAGTAACTAAAAAAATATTTTTTTTCCAAAGTAACTAAAAAAAATTTTTTTTTTCCAAAGTAACTAAAAAAAAAAAATTTTTTTCCAAAGTAACTAAACATTTTTTTATTTTTCCAAAGTAACTAAAAAAATTTTTTTTTTTCCAAAGTAACTAAAAACATATTTTTTTTCCAAAGTAACTAAAAAAATATTTTTTTTTCCAAAGTAACTAAAAAAATATTTTTTTTTCCAAAGTAACTAAAAAAATATTTTTTTTTCCAAAGTAACTAAAAAAGTAACTTTTTTTCCAAAGTAACTAAAAAAGTAACTTTTTTTCCAAAGTAACTAAAAAAGTAACTTTTTTCCAAAGTAACTAAAAAAATATTTTTTTTTCCAAAGTAACTAAAAAAGTAAATTTTTTCCAAAGTAACTAAAAAAATATTATTTTTTCCAAAGTAACTAAAAAAATATTTTTTTTTCCAAAGTAACTAAAAACAATTTTTTTTTCCAAAGTAACTAAAAAAATATTTTTTTTTCCAAAGTAACTAAAAAAATATTTTTTTTTCCAAAGTAACTAAAAAAGTAAATTTTTTCCAAAGTAACTAAAAAAATATTATTTTTTCCAAAGTAACTAAAAAAATATTTTTTTTTCCAAAGTAACTAAAAACAATTTTTTTTTTCCAAAGTAACTAAAAAAATATTTTTTTTTCCAAAGTAACTAAAAAAATATTTTTTTTTCCAAAGTAACTAAAAAAATTTTTTTTTTCCAAAGTAACTAAAAAAAATTTTTTTTTTTCCAAAGTAACTAAAATTTTTTTTTTTTTTCCAAAGTAACTAAAAAAGTAACTTTTTTTCCAAAGTAACTAAAATTTTTTTTTTTTTCCAAAGTAACTAAAAAAAATTTTTTTTTCCAAAGTAACTAAAAAAGTAACTTTTTTTCCAAAGTAACTAAAAAAATTATTTAACTAAAATTATATAACTAAAAAAGTAACTTTTTTTCCAAAGTAACTAAAAAAGTAACTTTTTTTCCAAAGTAACTAAAAAAGTAACTTTTTTTTCCAAAGTAACTAAAAAAATATTTTTTTTTCCAAAGTAACTAAAAAAATATTTTTTTTCCAAAGTAACTAAAAAAATATTTTTTTTTCCAAAGTAACTAAAAAAGTAACTTTTTTTCCAAAGTAACTAAAGAAGTAACTTTTTTTCCAAAGTAACTAAAAAAATATTTTTTTTTCCAAAGTAACTAAAAAAGTAACTTTTTTTCCAAAGTAACTAAAAAAGTAACTTTTTTTTCCAAAGTAACTAAAAAAATATTTTTTTTTCCAAAGTAACTAAAAAAGTAACTTTTTTTCCAAAGTAACTAAAGAAGTAACTTTTTTTCCAAAGTAACTAAAAAAATATTTTTTTTTCCAAAGTAACTAAAAAAATATTTTTTTTTCCAAAGTAACTAAAAAAATATTTTTTTTTCCAAAGTAACTAAAAAAATATTTTTTTTCCAAAGTAACTAAAAAAAAAAATTTTTTTCCAAAGTAACTAAAAAAAATTTTTTTTTTCCAAAGTAACTAAAAAAAATTTTTTTTTTCCAAAGTAACTAAAAATTTTATTTTTTTTCCAAAGTAACTAAAAAAATATTTTTTTTTCCAAAGTAACTAAAAAAATATTTTTTTTTCCAAAGTAACTAAAAAATATATTTTTTCCAAAGTAACTAAAAAAGTAACTTTTTTTCCAAAGTAACTAAAAAAATATTTTTTTTCCCAAAGTAACTAAAAAAATATTTTTTTTTCCAAAGTAACTAAAATTTTTTATTTTTTTCCAAAGTAACTAAAAAAAAATTTTTTTTCCAAAGTAACTAAAACAATTTTTTTTTTCCAAAGTAACTAAAAAAATATTTTTTTTTCCAAAGTAACTAAAAAAATATTTTTTTTTCCAAAGTAACTAAAAAAATATTTTTTTTCCCAAAGTAACTAAAAAAATTTTTTTTTCCAAAGTAACTAAAATTTTTTTTTTTTTTCCAAAGTAACTAAAAAAATTTTTTTTTTTCCAAAGTAACTAAAAAAAATTTTTTTTTTCCAAAGACACTAAAAAAGTAACTTTTTTTCCAAAGAAACTAAAAAAGTAACTTTTTTTCCAAAGAAACTAAAAAAATATTTTTTTTTCCAAAGTAACTAAAAAAAATTTTTTTTTCCAAAGTAACTAAAAAAATATTTTTTTTTCCAAAGTAACTAAAAAAATATATTTTTTTCCAAAGTAACTAAAAAAATATATTTTTTTCCAAAGTAACTAAAAAAATATTTTTTTTTCCAAAGTAACTAAAAAAATATTTTTTTTTCCAAAGTAACTAAAAAAGTAATTTTTTTTCCAAAGTAACTAAAAAAGTAATTTTTTTTCCAAAGTAACTAAAAAAGTAACTTTTTTTCCAAAGTAACTAAAAAAGTAACTTTTTTTCCAAAGTAACTAAAAAAGTAACTTTTTTTCCAAAGTAACTAAAAAAATATTTTTTTTTCCAAAGTAACTAAAAAAATATTTTTTTTTCCAAAGTAACTAAAAAAATATTTTTTTTCCCAAAGTAACTAAAAAAATATTTTTTTTTCCAAAGTAACTAAAAATTTTTTTTTTTTTCCAAAGTAACTAAAAAAATATTTTTTTTTCCAAAGTAACTAAAAAAATATTTTTTTTCCCAAAGTAACTAAAAAAATTTTTTTTTTCCAAAGTAACTAAAAAAATTTTTTTTTTTCCAAAGTAACTAAAAAAATATTTTTTTTTCCAAAGTAACTAAAAAAATTTTTTTTTTCCAAAGAAACTAAAAAAGTAACTTTTTTTCCAAAGAAACTAAAAAAGTAACTTTTTTTCCAAAGAAACTAAAAAAAATTTTTTTTTTCCAAAGTAACTAAAAAAATTTTTTTTTTCCAAAGTAACTAAAAAAATATTTTTTTTTCCAAAGTAACTAAAAAAATATTTTTTTTTCCAAAGTAACTAAAAAAGTAATTTTTTTTCCAAAGTAACTAAAAAAGTAAATTTTTTTCCAAAGTAACTAAAAAAGTAACTTTTTTTCCAAAGTAACTAAAAAAGTAAATTTTTTCCAAAGTAACTAAAAAAATATTTTTTTTTCCAAAGTAACTAAAAAAATATTTTTTTTTCCAAAGTAACTAAAAAAATATTTTTTTTTCCAAAGTAACTAAAAAAATATTTTTTTTTCCAAAGTAACTAAAAAAATATTTTTTTTTCCAAAGTAACTAAAAAAGTAACTTTTTTTCCAAAGAAACTAAAAAAAATTTTTTTTTTCCAAAGTAACTAAAAAAATTTTTTTTTTCCAAAGTAACTAAAAAAATATTTTTTTTTCCAAAGTAACTAAAAAAATATTTTTTTTTCCAAAGTAACTAAAAAAGTAATTTTTTTTCCAAAGTAACTAAAAAAGTAAATTTTTTTCCAAAGTAACTAAAAAAGTAACTTTTTTTCCAAAGTAACTAAAAAAGTAACTTTTTTTCCAAAGTAACTAAAAAAATATTTTTTTTTCCAAAGTAACTAAAAAAATATTTTTTTTTCCAAAGTAACTAAAAAAATATTTTTTTTTCCAAAGTAACTAAAAAAATATTTTTTTTTCCAAAGTAACTAAAAAAATATTTTTTTTTCCAAAGTAACTAAAAAAATATTTTTTTTTCCAAAGTAACTAAAAAAATATTTTTTTTTCCAAAGTAACTAAAAAAATATTTTTTTTTCCAAAGTAACTAAAAAAGTAATTTTTTTTCCAAAGTAACTAAAAAAATATTTTTTTTCCAAAGTAACTAAAAAAAAAAATTTTTTTCCAAAGTAACTAAAAAATTATTTTTTTTCCAAAGTAACTAAAAAAGTAACTTTTTTTCCAAAGTAACTAAATTTTTTTTTTTTTTCCAAAGTAACAAAAAAAAATTTTTTTTTTCCAAAGTAACTAAAAAAAATTTTTTTTTTCCAAAGTAACTAAAAAAGTAACTTTTTTTCCAAAGTAACTAAAAAAATTATTTTTTTTCCAAAGTAACTAAAAAAGTAACTTTTTTTCCAAAGTAACTAAAAAAGTAACTTTTTTTCCAAAGTAACTAAAAAAGTAACTTTTTTTTCCAAAGTAACTAAAAAAATATTTTTTTTTCCAAAGTAACTAAAAAAATATTTTTTTTTCCAAAGTAACTAAAAAAATATATTTTTTTCCCAAAGTAACTAAAAAAGTAACTTTTTTTCCAAAGTAACTAAAAAAGTAACTTTTTTTCCAAAGTAACTAAAAAAATATTTTTTTTTCCAAAGTAACTAAAAAAATATTTTTTTTTTCCAAAGTAACTAAAAAAATATTTTTTTTTCCAAAGTAACTAAAAAAAATTTTTTTTTTCCAAAGTAACTAAAAAAATATTTTTTTTTCCAAAGTAACTAAAAAAATATTTTTTTTTCCAAAGTAACTAAAAAAATATTTTTTTTTCCAAAGTAACTAAAAAAATATTTTTTTTTCCAAAGTAACTAAAAAAGTAATTTTTTTTCCAAAGTAACTAAAAAAGTAACTTTTTTTCCAAAGTAACTAAAAAAGTAACTTTTTTTCCAAAGTAACTAAAAAAATATTTTTTTTTCCAAAGTAACTAAAAAAGTAAATTTTTTCCAAAGTAACTAAAAAAATATTTTTTTTTCCAAAGTAACTAAAAAAGTATTTTTTTTCCCAAAGTAACTAAAAAAAATTTTTTTTTCCAAAGTAACTAAAAAATTTTTTTTTTTTCCAAAGTAACTAAAAAAATATTTTTTTTTCCAAAGTAACTAAAAAAATATTTTTTTTCCAAAGACACTAAAAAAGTAACTTTTTTTCCAAAGAAACTAAAAAAGTAACTTTTTTTCCAAAGAAACTAAAAAAATATTTTTTTTTCCAAAGTAACTAAAAAAAAATTTTTTTTCCAAAGTAACTAAAAAAATATTTTTTTTTCCAAAGTAACTAAAAAAATATTTTTTTTTCCAAAGTAACTAAAAAAAATTTTTTTTTTCCAAAGTAACTAAAAAAATATTTTTTTTCCAAAGTAACTAAAAAAGTAATTTTTTTTCCAAAGTAACTAAAAAAGTAATTTTTTTTCCAAAGTAACTAAAAAAGTAACTTTTTTTCCAAAGTAACTAAAAAAGTAACTTTTTTTCCAAAGTAACTAAAAAAGTAACTTTTTTTCCAAAGTAACTAAAAAAAAAATTTTTTTTCCAAAGTAACTAAAAAATTTTTTTTTTTTCCAAAGTAACTAAAAAAATTTTTTTTTTTCCAAAGTAACTAAAAATTTTATTTTTTTTCCAAAGTAACTAAAAAAATATATTTTTTTCCAAAGTAACTAAAAAAATATTTTTTTTTCCAAAGTAACTAAAAAATATTTTTTTTTCCAAAGTAACTAAAAAAGTAACTTTTTTTCCAAAGTAACTAAAAAAATATTTTTTTTCCCAAAGTAACTAAAAAAATATTTTTTTTTCCAAAGTAACTAAAATTTTTTATTTTTTTCCAAAGTAACTAAAAAAAATTTTTTTTTCCAAAGTAACTAAAACAATTTTTTTTTTTCCAAAGTAACTAAAAAAATATTTTTTTTTCCAAAGTAACTAAAAAAATATTTTTTTTTCCAAAGTAACTAAAAAAATATTTTTTTTCCCAAAGTAACTAAAAAAATTTTTTTTTTCCAAAGTAACTAAAAAAATTTTTTTTTTCCAAAGTAACTAAAAAAAATTTTTTTTTTCCAAAGTAACTAAAAAAAAATTTTTTTTTCCAAAGACACTAAAAAAGTAACTTTTTTTCCAAAGAAACTAAAAAAGTAACTTTTTTTCCAAAGAAACTAAAAAAATATTTTTTTTTCCAAAGTAACTAAAAAAAATTTTTTTTTCCAAAGTAACTAAAAAAATATTTTTTTTTCCAAAGTAACTAAAAAAATATATTTTTTTCCAAAGTAACTAAAAAAGTATTTTTTTTCCCAAAGTAACTAAAAAAAAAAAATTTTTCCAAAGTAACTAAAAATTTTTTTTTTTTTCCAAAGTAACTAAAAAAATATTTTTTTTTCCAAAGTAACTAAAAAAATATTTTTTTTCCAAAGACACTAAAAAAGTAACTTTTTTTCCAAAGAAACTAAAAAAGTAACTTTTTTTCCAAAGAAACTAAAAAAATATTTTTTTTTCCAAAGTAACTAAAAAAAATTTTTTTTTCCAAAGTAACTAAAAAAATATATTTTTTTCCAAAGTAACTAAAAAAATATATTTTTTTCCAAAGTAACTAAAAAAATATTTTTTTTTCCAAAGTAACTAAAAAAATATTTTTTTTCCAAAGTAACTAAAAAAGTAATTTTTTTTCCAAAGTAACTAAAAAAGTAATTTTTTTTCCAAAGTAACTAAAAAAGTAACTTTTTTTCCAAAGTAACTAAAAAAGTAACTTTTTTTCCAAAGTAACTAAAAAAGTAACTTTTTTTCCAAAGTAACTAAAAAAAAAAATTTTTTTCCAAAGTAACTAAAAAAATTTTTTTTTTTCCAAAGTAACTAAAAAAAATTTTTTTTTTCCAAAGTAACTAAAAATTTTATTTTTTTTCCAAAGTAACTAAAAAAATATTTTTTTTTCCAAAGTAACTAAAAAAATATTTTTTTTTCCAAAGTAACTAAAAAATATTTTTTTTTCCAAAGTAACTAAAAAAGTAACTTTTTTTCCAAAGTAACTAAAAAAATATTTTTTTTCCCAAAGTAACTAAAAAAATATTTTTTTTTCCAAAGTAACTAAAATTTTTTATTTTTTTCCAAAGTAACTAAAAAAATTTTTTTTTTCCAAAGTAACTAAAACAATTTTTTTTTTTCCAAAGTAACTAAAAAAATATTTTTTTTTCCAAAGTAACTAAAAAAATATTTTTTTTTCCAAAGTAACTAAAAAAATATTTTTTTTCCCAAAGTAACTAAAAAAATTTTTTTTTTCCAAAGTAACTAAAAAAATTTTTTTTTTCCAAAGTAACTAAAAAAAATTTTTTTTTTCCAAAGTAACTAAAAAAATATTTTTTTTTCCAAAGACACTAAAAAAGTAACTTTTTTTCCAAAGAAACTAAAAAAGTAACTTTTTTTCCAAAGAAACTAAAAAAATATTTTTTTTTCCAAAGTAACTAAAAAAGTAAATTTTTTCCAAAGTAACTAAAAAAATATTTTTTTTTCCAAAGTAACTAAAAAAGTAAATTTTTTCCAAAGTAACTAAAAAAATATTTTTTTTTCCAAAGTAACTAAAAAAGTATTTTTTTTCCCAAAGTAACTAAAAAAAAATTTTTTTTCCAAAGTAACTAAAAATTTTTTTTTTTTTCCAAAGTAACTAAAAAAATATTTTTTTTTCCAAAGTAACTAAAAAAATATTTTTTTTCCAAAGACACTAAAAAAGTAACTTTTTTTCCAAAGAAACTAAAAAAGTAACTTTTTTTCCAAAGAAACTAAAAAAATATTTTTTTTTCCAAAGTAACTAAAAAAAAATTTTTTTTCCAAAGTAACTAAAAAAATATATTTTTTTCCAAAGTAACTAAAAAAATATTTTTTTTTCCAAAGTAACTAAAAAAATATTTTTTTTTCCAAAGTAACTAAAAAAATATTTTTTTTCCAAAGTAACTAAAAAAGTAATTTTTTTTCCAAAGTAACTAAAAAAGTAATTTTTTTTCCAAAGTAACTAAAAAAGTAACTTTTTTTCCAAAGTAACTAAAAAAGTAACTTTTTTTCCAAAGTAACTAAAAAAGTAACTTTTTTTCCAAAGTAACTAAAAAAAAAAATTTTTTTCCAAAGTAACTAAAAAATTTTTTTTTTTTCCAAAGTAACTAAAAAAAATTTTTTTTTTCCAAAGTAACTAAAAATTTTATTTTTTTTCCAAAGTAACTAAAAAAATATTTTTTTTTCCAAAGTAACTAAAAAAATATTTTTTTTTCCAAAGTAACTAAAAAATATTTTTTTTTCCAAAGTAACTAAAAAAGTAACTTTTTTTCCAAAGTAACTAAAAAAATATTTTTTTTCCCAAAGTAACTAAAAAAATATTTTTTTTTCCAAAGTAACTAAAATTTTTTTATTTTTTTCCAAAGTAACTAAAAAAAATTTTTTTTTCCAAAGTAACTAAAACAATTTTTTTTTTTCCAAAGTAACTAAAAAAATATTTTTTTTTCCAAAGTAACTAAAAAAATATTTTTTTTTCCAAAGTAACTAAAAAAATATTTTTTTTCCCAAAGTAACTAAAAAAAATTTTTTTTTCCAAAGTAACTAAAAAAATTTTTTTTTTCCAAAGTAACTAAAAAAAATTTTTTTTTTCCAAAGTAACTAAAAAAAAATTTTTTTTTCCAAAGACACTAAAAAAGTAACTTTTTTTCCAAAGAAACTAAAAAAGTAACTTTTTTTCCAAAGAAACTAAAAAAATATTTTTTTTTCCAAAGTAACTAAAAAAAATTTTTTTTTCCAAAGTAACTAAAAAAATATTTTTTTTTCCAAAGTAACTAAAAAAATATATTTTTTTCCAAAGTAACTAAAAAAATATTTTTTTTTCCAAAGTAACTAAAAAAATATTTTTTTTTCCAAAGTAACTAAAAAAGTAATTTTTTTTCCAAAGTAACTAAAAAAGTAATTTTTTTTCCAAAGTAACTAAAAAAGTAACTTTTTTTCCAAAGTAACTAAAAAAGTAACTTTTTTTCCAAAGTAACTAAAAAAGTAACTTTTTTTCCAAAGTAACTAAAAAAATATTTTTTTTTCCAAAGTAACTAAAAAAATATTTTTTTTTCCAAAGTAACTAAAAAAATATTTTTTTCCCAAAGTAACTAAAAAAATATTTTTTTTTCCAAAGTAACTAAAAAAATATTTTTTTTTCCAAAGTAACTAAAAAAATATTTTTTTTTCCAAAGTAACTAAAAAAATATTTTTTTTTCCAAAGTAACTAAAAAAATATTTTTTTTTCCAAAGTAACTAAAAAAATATTTTTTTTTCCAAAGTAACTAAAAAAATTTTTTTTTTCCAAAGTAACTAAAAAAATATTTTTTTTTCCAAAGTAACTAAAAAAAAATTTTTTTTTCCAAAGTAACTAAAAAAAATTTTTTTTTCCAAAGTAACTAAAAATTTTTTTTTTTTTCCAAAGTAACTAAAAAAATATTTTTTTTTCCAAAGTAACTAAAAAAGTAACTTTTTTTCCAAAGTAACTAAAAAAATATTTTTTTTTCCAAAGTAACTAAAAAAATATTTTTTTTTCCAAAGTAACTAAAAAAATATTTTTTTCCCAAAGTAACTAAAAAAATATTTTTTTTTCCAAAGTAACTAAAAAAATATTTTTTTTTCCAAAGTAACTAAAAAAATATTTTTTTTTCCAAAGTAACTAAAAAAATATTTTTTTTTCCAAAGTAACTAAAAAAATATTTTTTTTCCCAAAGTAACTAAAAAAATATTTTTTTTTCCAAAGTAACTAAAAAAATTTTTTTTTTCCAAAGTAACTAAAAAAATATTTTTTTTTCCAAAGTAACTAAAAAAAAATTTTTTTTTCCAAAGTAACTAAAAAAATTTTTTTTTTCCAAAGTAACTAAAAAATTTTTTTTTTTTCCAAAGTAACTAAAAAAATATTTTTTTTTCCAAAGTAACTAAAAAAATTTTTTTTTTCCCAAAGTAACTAAAAAAATTTTTTTTTTCCAAAGTAACTAAAAAAATTTTTTTTTTTCCAAAGTAACTAAAAAAATATTTTTTTTTCCAAAGTAACTAAAAAAATATTTTTTTTCCAAAGAAACTAAAAAAGTAACTTTTTTTCCAAAGAAACTAAAAAGTAACTTTTTTTCCAAAGAAACTAAAAAAAAATTTTTTTTTCCAAAGTAACTAAAAAAATTTTTTTTTTCCAAAGTAACTAAAAAAATATTTTTTTTTCCAAAGTAACTAAAAAAATATTTTTTTTTCCAAAGTAACTAAAAAAGTAATTTTTTTTCCAAAGTAACTAAAAAAGTAAATTTTTTTGCAAAGTAACTAAAAAAGTAACTTTTTTTCCAAAGTAACTAAAAAAGTAACTTTTTTTCCAAAGTAACTAAAAAAATATTTTTTTTTCCAAAGTAACTAAAAAAATATTTTTTTTTCCAAAGTAACTAAAAAAATATTTTTTTTTCCAAAGTAACTAAAAAAATATTTTTTTTTCCAAAGTAACTAAAAAAATATTTTTTTTTCCAAAGTAACTAAAAAAGTAACTTTTTTTCCAAAGAAACTAAAAAAATATTTTTTTTTCCAAAGTAACTAAAAAAAATTTTTTTTTCCAAAGTAACTAAAAAAATATTTTTTTTTCCAAAGTAACTAAAAAAATTTTTTTTTTTCCAAAGTAACTAAAAAAGTAATTTTTTTTCCAAAGTAACTAAAAAAGTAAATTTTTTTCCAAAGTAACTAAAAAAGTAACTTTTTTTCCAAAGTAACTAAAAAAGTAACTTTTTTTCCAAAGTAACTAAAAAAATATTTTTTTTTCCAAAGTAACTAAAAAAATATTTTTTTTTCCAAAGTAACTAAAAAAATATTTTTTTTTCCAAAGTAACTAAAAAAATATTTTTTTTTCCAAAGTAACTAAAAAAATATATTTTTTTCCAAAGTAACTAAAAAAATATTTTTTTTCCAAAGTAACTAAAAAAAAAAAATTTTTTCCAAAGTAACTAAAAAATTATTTTTTTTCCAAAGTAACTAAAAAAGTAACTTTTTTTCCAAAGTAACTAAATTTTTTTTTTTTTTCCAAAGTAACAAAAAAAAATATTTTTTTTCCAAAGTAACTAAAAAAAATTTTTTTTTTCCAAAGTAACTAAAAAAGTAACTTTTTTTCCAAAGTAACTAAAAAAATTATTTTTTTTCCAAAGTAACTAAAAAAGTAACTTTTTTTCCAAAGTAACTAAAAAAGTAACTTTTTTTCCAAAGTAACTAAAAAAGTAACTTTTTTTTCCAAAGTAACTAAAAAAATATTTTTTTTTCCAAAGTAACTAAAAAAATATTTTTTTTTCCAAAGTAACTAAAAAAATATTTTTTTTCCCAAAGTAACTAAAAAAGTAACTTTTTTTCCAAAGTAACTAAAAAAGTAACTTTTTTTCCAAAGTAACTAAAAAAATATTTTTTTTTCCAAAGTAACTAAAAAAATATTTTTTTTTTCCAAAGTAACTAAAAAAATATTTTTTTTTCCAAAGTAACTAAAAAAAAAAAAAATTTTCCAAAGTAACTAAAAAAATATTTTTTTTTCCAAAGTAACTAAAAAAATATTTTTTTTTCCAAAGTAACTAAAAAAATATTTTTTTTTCCAAAGTAACTAAAAAAATATTTTTTTTTCCAAAGTAACTAAAAAAGTAATTTTTTTTCCAAAGTAACTAAAAAAGTAACTTTTTTTCCAAAGTAACTAAAAAAGTAACTTTTTTTCCAAAGTAACTAAAAAAATATTTTTTTTTCCAAAGTAACTAAAAAAGTAAATTTTTTCCAAAGTAACTAAAAAAATATTTTTTTTTCCAAAGTAACTAAAAAAGTATTTTTTTTTCCCAAAGTAACTAAAAAAATTTTTTTTTTCCAAAGTAACTAAAATTTTTTTTTTTTTTCCAAAGTAACTAAAAAAATATTTTTTTTTCCAAAGTAACTAAAAAAATATTTTTTTTCCAAAGACACTAAAAAAGTAACTTTTTTTCCAAAGAAACTAAAAAAGTAACTTTTTTTCCAAAGAAACTAAAAAAATATTTTTTTTTCCAAAGTAACTAAAAAAAAATATTTTTTCCAAAGTAACTAAAAAAATATTTTTTTTTCCAAAGTAACTAAAAAAATATTTTTTTTTCCAAAGTAACTAAAAAAATATTTTTTTTTCCAAAGTAACTAAAAAAATATTTTTTTTCCAAAGTAACTAAAAAAGTAATTTTTTTTCCAAAGTAACTAAAAAAGTAATTTTTTTTCCAAAGTAACTAAAAAAGTAACTTTTTTTCCAAAGTAACTAAAAAAGTAACTTTTTTTCCAAAGTAACTAAAAAAGTAACTTTTTTTCCAAAGTAACTAAAAAAAATTTTTTTTTTCCAAAGTAACTAAAAAAAAATTTTTTTTTCCAAAGTAACTAAAAAAAATTTTTTTTTTCCAAAGTAACTAAAAATTTTATTTTTTTTCCAAAGTAACTAAAAAAATATTTTTTTTTCCAAAGTAACTAAAAAAATATTTTTTTTTCCAAAGTAACTAAAAAATATTTTTTTTTCCAAAGTAACTAAAAAAGTAACTTTTTTTCCAAAGTAACTAAAAAAATATTTTTTTTCCCAAAGTAACTAAAAAAATATTTTTTTTTCCAAAGTAACTAAAATTTTTTATTTTTTTCCAAAGTAACTAAAAAAATTTTTTTTTTTCCAAAGTAACTAAAACAATTTTTTTTTTTCCAAAGTAACTAAAAAAATATTTTTTTTTCCAAAGTAACTAAAAAAATATTTTTTTTTCCAAAGTAACTAAAAAAATATTTTTTTCCCAAAGTAACTAAAAAAAATTTTTTTTTCCAAAGTAACTAAAAAAATTTTTTTTTTTCCAAAGTAACTAAAAAAATTTTTTTTTTTCCAAAGTAACTAAAAAAATTTTTTTTTTTCCAAAGACACTAAAAAAGTAACTTTTTTTCCAAAGAAACTAAAAAAGTAACTTTTTTTCCAAAGAAACTAAAAAAATATTTTTTTTTCCAAAGTAACTAAAAAAAATTTTTTTTTCCAAAGTAACTAAAAAAATATTTTTTTTTCCAAAGTAACTAAAAAAATATATTTTTTTCCAAAGTAACTAAAAAAATATTTTTTTTTCCAAAGTAACTAAAAAAATATTTTTTTTTCCAAAGTAACTAAAAAAGTAATTTTTTTTCCAAAGTAACTAAAAAAGTAATTTTTTTTCCAAAGTAACTAAAAAAGTAACTTTTTTTCCAAAGTAACTAAAAAAGTAACTTTTTTTCCAAAGTAACTAAAAAAGTAACTTTTTTTCCAAAGTAACTAAAAAAATATTTTTTTTTCCAAAGTAACTAAAAAAATATTTTTTTTTCCAAAGTAACTAAAAAAATATTTTTTTCCCAAAGTAACTAAAAAAATATTTTTTTTTCCAAAGTAACTAAAAAAATATTTTTTTTTCCAAAGTAACTAAAAAAATATTTTTTTTTCCAAAGTAACTAAAAAAATATTTTTTTTTCCAAAGTAACTAAAAAAATATTTTTTTTTCCAAAGTAACTAAAAAAATATTTTTTTTCCAAAGTAACTAAAAAAATTTTTTTTTTCCAAAGTAACTAAAAAAATTTTTTTTTTCCAAAGTAACTAAAAAAAATTTTTTTTTTCCAAAGTAACTAAAAAAAATTTTTTTTTCCAAAGTAACTAAAAATTTTTTTTTTTTCCAAAGTAACTAAAAAAATATTTTTTTTTCCAAAGTAACTAAAAAAATATTTTTTTTCCCAAAGTAACTAAAAAAATTTTTTTTTTCCAAAGTAACTAAAAAATTTTTTTTTTTTCCAAAGTAACTAAAAAAATATTTTTTTTTCCAAAGTAACTAAAAAAATATTTTTTTTCCAAAGAAACTAAAAAAGTAACTTTTTTTCCAAAGAAACTAAAAAAGTAACTTTTTTTCCAAAGAAACTAAAAAATTTTTTTTTTTTCCAAAGAAACTAAAAAAAAATTTTTTTTCCAAAGTAACTAAAAAAATATTTTTTTTTCCAAAGTAACTAAAAAAATATTTTTTTTTCCAAAGTAACTAAAAAAGTAATTTTTTTTCCAAAGTAACTAAAAAAGTAAATTTTTTTCCAAAGTAACTAAAAAAGTAACTTTTTTTCCAAAGTAACTAAAAAAGTAACTTTTTTTCCAAAGTAACTAAAAAAATATTTTTTTTTCCAAAGTAACTAAAAAAATATTTTTTTTTCCAAAGTAACTAAAAAAATATTTTTTTTTCCAAAGTAACTAAAAAAATATTTTTTTTTCCAAAGTAACTAAAAAAGTAACTTTTTTTCCAAAGAAACTAAAAAAATATTTTTTTTTCCAAAGTAACTAAAAAAATTTTTTTTTTCCAAAGTAACTAAAAAAATATTTTTTTTTCCAAAGTAACTAAAAAAATATTTTTTTTTCCAAAGTAACTAAAAAAGTAATTTTTTTTCCAAAGTAACTAAAAAAGTAAATTTTTTTCCAAAGTAACTAAAAAAGTAACTTTTTTTCCAAAGTAACTAAAAAAGTAACTTTTTTTCCAAAGTAACTAAAAAAATATTTTTTTTTCCAAAGTAACTAAAAAAATATTTTTTTTTCCAAAGTAACTAAAAAAATATTTTTTTTTCCAAAGTAACTAAAAAAATATTTTTTTTTCCAAAGTAACTAAAAAAATATTTTTTTTTCCAAAGTAACTAAAAAAATATTTTTTTTTCCAAAGTAACTAAAAAAATATTTTTTTTTCCAAAGTAACTAAAAAAATATTTTTTTTTCCAAAGTAACTAAAAAAGTAATTTTTTTTCCAAAGTAACTAAAAAAGTAACTTTTTTTCCAAAGTAACTAAAAAAGTAACTTTTTTTCCAAAGTAACTAAAAAAATATTTTTTTTTCCAAAGTAACTAAAAAAGTAAATTTTTTCCAAAGTAACTAAAAAAATATTATTTTTTCCAAAGTAACTAAAAAAATATTTTTTTTTCCAAAGTAACTAAAAAAATATTTTTTTTTCCAAAGTAACTAAAAAAATATTTTTTTTTCCAAAGTAACTAAAAAAATATTTTTTTTTCCAAAGTAACTAAAAAAATATTTTTTTTCCAAAGTAACTAAAAAAAAATTTTTTTTTCCAAAGTAACTAAAAAATTATTTTTTTTTCCAAAGTAACTAAAAAAGTAACTTTTTTTCCAAAGTAACTAAAAAATTTTTTTTTTTCCAAAGTAACAAAAAAAAATTTTTTTTTTCCAAAGTAACTAAAAAAAATTTTTTTTTTCCAAAGTAACTAAAAAAGTAACTTTTTTTCCAAAGTAACTAAAAAAATTATTTTTTTTCCAAAGTAACTAAAAAAGTAACTTTTTTTCCAAAGTAACTAAAAAAGTAACTTTTTTTCCAAAGTAACTAAAAAAGTAACTTTTTTTTCCAAAGTAACTAAAAAAATATTTTTTTTCCCAAAGTAACTAAAAAAATATTTTTTTTTCCAAAGTAACTAAAAAAATATTTTTTTTCCCAAAGTAACTAAAAAAGTAACTTTTTTTCCAAAGTAACTAAAAAAGTAACTTTTTTTCCAAAGTAACTAAAAAAATATTTTTTTTTCCAAAGTAACTAAAAAAATATTTTTTTTTTCCAAAGTAACTAAAAAAATATTTTTTTTTCCAAAGTAACTAAAAAAAAAAATTTTTTTCCAAAGTAACTAAAAAAATATTTTTTTTTCCAAAGTAACTAAAAAAATATTTTTTTTTCCAAAGTAACTAAAAAAATATTTTTTTTTCCAAAGTAACTAAAAAAATATTTTTTTTTCCAAAGTAACTAAAAAAATATTTTTTTTTCCAAAGTAACTAAAAAAATATTTTTTTTTCCAAAGTAACTAAAAAAATATTTTTTTTTCCAAAGTAACTAAAAAAATATTTTTTTTTCCAAAGTAACTAAAAAAATATTTTTTTTTCCAAAGTAACTAAAAAAGTAATTTTTTTTCCAAAGTAACTAAAAAAGTAACTTTTTTTCCAAAGTAATTAAAAAAGTAACTTTTTTTCCAAAGTAACTAAAAAAATATTTTTTTTTCCAAAGTAACTAAAAAAGTAAATTTTTTCCAAAGTAACTAAAAAAATATTATTTTTTCCAAAGTAACTAAAAAAATATTTTTTTTTCCAAAGTAACTAAAAAAATATTTTTTTTTCCAAAGTAACTAAAAAAATATTTTTTTTTCCAAAGTAACTAAAAAAATATTTTTTTTTCCAAAGTAACTAAAAAAATATTTTTTTTCCAAAGTAACTAAAAAAAAATTTTTTTTTCCAAAGTAACTAAAAAATTATTTTTTTTCCCAAAGTAACTAAAAAAGTAACTTTTTTTCCAAAGTAACTAAAAATTTTTTTTTTTTTCCAAAGTAACAAAAAAAAATTTTTTTTTTCCAAAGTAACTAAAAAAAATTTTTTTTTTCCAAAGTAACTAAAAAAGTAACTTTTTTTCCAAAGTAACTAAAAAAATTATTTTTTTTCCAAAGTAACTAAAAAAGTAACTTTTTTTCCAAAGTAACTAAAAAAGTAACTTTTTTTCCAAAGTAACTAAAAAAGTAACTTTTTTTTCCAAAGTAACTAAAAAAATATTTTTTTTTCCAAAGTAACTAAAAAAATATTTTTTTTTCCAAAGTAACTAAAAAAATATTTTTTTTCCCAAAGTAACTAAAAAAGTAACTTTTTTTCCAAAGTAACTAAAAAAGTAACTTTTTTTCCAAAGTAACTAAAAAAATATTTTTTTTTCCAAAGTAACTAAAAAAATATTTTTTTTTTCCAAAGTAACTAAAAAAATATTTTTTTTTCCAAAGTAACTAAAAAAAAAATTTTTTTTCCAAAGTAACTAAAAAAATATTTTTTTTTCCAAAGTAACTAAAAAAATATTTTTTTTTCCAAAGTAACTAAAAAAATATTTTTTTTTCCAAAGTAACTAAAAAAATATTTTTTTTTCCAAAGTAACTAAAAAAGTAATTTTTTTTCCAAAGTAACTAAAAAAGTAACTTTTTTTCCAAAGTAACTAAAAAAGTAACTTTTTTTCCAAAGTAACTAAAAAAATATTTTTTTTTCCAAAGTAACTAAAAAAGTAAATTTTTTCCAAAGTAACTAAAAAAAATTTTTTTTTTCCAAAGTAACTAAAAAAGTATTTTTTTTCCCAAAGTAACTAAAAAAAATTTTTTTTTCCAAAGTAACTAAAAAAATATTTTTTTTTTCCAAAGTAACTAAAAAAATATTTTTTTTTCCAAAGTAACTAAAAAAATATTTTTTTTCCAAAGACACTAAAAAAGTAACTTTTTTTCCAAAGAAACTAAAAAAGTAACTTTTTTTCCAAAGAAACTAAAAAAATATTTTTTTTTCCAAAGTAACTAAAAAAAAAATTTTTTTCCAAAGTAACTAAAAAAATATTTTTTTTTCCAAAGTAACTAAAAAAATATTTTTTTTTCCAAAGTAACTAAAAAAATATTTTTTTTTCCAAAGTAACTAAAAAAATATTTTTTTTCCAAAGTAACTAAAAAAGTAATTTTTTTTCCAAAGTAACTAAAAAAGTAATTTTTTTTCCAAAGTAACTAAAAAAGTAACTTTTTTTCCAAAGTAACTAAAAAAGTAACTTTTTTTCCAAAGTAACTAAAAAAGTAACTTTTTTTCCAAAGTAACTAAAAAAATATTTTTTTTTCCAAAGTAACTAAAAAAATATTTTTTTTTCCAAAGTAACTAAAAAAATATTTTTTTTCCCAAAGTAACTAAAAAAAATTTTTTTTTTCCAAAGTAACTAAAAAAATATTTTTTTTTCCAAAGTAACTAAAAAAATATTTTTTTTTCCAAAGTAACTAAAAAAATATTTTTTTTTCCAAAGTAACTAAAAAAATATTTTTTTTTCCAAAGTAACTAAAAAAATATTTTTTTTTCCAAAGTAACTAAAAAAATATTTTTTTTTCCAAAGTAACTAAAAAAATATTTTTTTTCCAAAGTAACTAAAAAAATATTTTTTTTTCCAAAGTAACTAAAAAATTTTTTT
Source organism: Melanostigma gelatinosum (assembly GCF_949748355.1). Taxonomy (NCBI): domain Eukaryota; kingdom Metazoa; phylum Chordata; class Actinopteri; order Perciformes; family Zoarcidae; genus Melanostigma; species Melanostigma gelatinosum. Next base: position 99,466 of record NC_136635.1, on the reverse strand, counting down.
GTTTTCCAAAGTAACTAAAAAAATTTTTTTTTTCCAAAGTAACTAAAATTTTTTTTTTTTCCAAAGTAACTAAAAAAATTTTTTTTTTCCCAAAGTAACTAAAAAAAATTTTTTTTTCCAAAGTAACTAAATTTTTTTATTTTTTTCCAAAGTAACTAAAAAAAAAAATTTTTTTCCAAAGTAACTAAAAAAATATTTTTTTTTCCAAAGTAACTAAAAAAATATTTTTTTTCCCAAAGTAACTAAAAAAATATTTTTTTTTCCAAAGTAACTAAAAAAATATTTTTTTTTCCAAAGTAACTAAAAAAATATTTTTTTTTCCAAAGTAACTAAAAAAATATTTTTTTTCCAAAGACACTAAAAAAGTAACTTTTTTTCCAAAGAAACTAAAAAAGTAACTTTTTTTCCAAAGAAACTAAAAAAAAAAATTTTTTTCCAAAGTAACTAAAAAAATTTTTTTTTTCCAAAGTAACTAAAAAATTATTTTTTTTCCAAAGTAACTAAAAAAATATTTTTTTTTCCAAAGTAACTAAAAAAATATTTTTTTTTCCAAAGTAACTAAAAAAATATTTTTTTTTCCAAAGTAACTAAAAAAATAATTTTTTTTCCAAAGTAACTAAAAAAATATTTTTTTTTCCAAAGTAACTAAAAAAATATTTTTTTTTTCCAAAGTAACTAAAAAAAAAAAATTTTTTCCAAAGTAACTAAAAAAAAAATTTTTTTTCCAAAGTAACTAAAAAAATATTTTTTTTTCCAAAGTAACTAAAAAAATATTTTTTTTTCCAAAGTAACTAAAAAAGTAACTTTTTTTCCAAAGTAACTAAAAAAGTAACTTTTTTTCCAAAGTAACTAAAAAAATATTTTTTTTTCCAAAGTAACTAAAAAAATATTTTTTTTTCCAAAGTAACTAAAAAAGTAATTTTTTTCCAAAGTAACTAAAAAAGTAATTTTTTTTCCAAAGTAACTAAAAAAGTAACTTTTTTTCCAAAGTAACTAAAAAAGTAACTTTTTTTCCAAAGTAACTAAAAAAGTAACTTTTTTTCCAAAGTAACTAAAAAAATATTTTTTTTTCCAAAGTAACTAAAAAAATATTTTTTTTTCCAAAGTAACTAAAAAAATATTTTTTTTCCCAAAGTAACTAAAAAAATTTTTTTTTTCCAAAGTAACTAAAAAAATATTTTTTTTTCCAAAGTAACTAAAAAAATATTTTTTTTCCAAAGTAACTAAAAAAATATTTTTTTTTTCCAAAGTAACTAAAAAATATTTTTTTTTTCCAAAGTAACTAAAAAAATATTTTTTTTTTCCAAAGTAACTAAAAAAATATTTTTTTTTCCAAAGTAACTAAAAAAATATTTTTTTTTCCAAAGTAACAAAAAAAATATATTTTTTTCCAAAGTAACTAAAAAAGTAACTTTTTTCCAAAGTAACTAAAAAAGTAACTTTTTTTCCAAAGTAACTAAAAAAATATTTTTTTTTCCAAAGTAACTAAAAAAATATTTTTTTTTCCAAAGTAACTAAAAAAATATTTTTTTTCCAAAGTAACTAAAAAAATATTTTTTTTTTCCAAAGTAACTAAAAATTTTTTTTTTTTTCCAAAGTAACTAAAAAAATTTTTTTTTTCCAAAGTAACTAAAAAAAATTTTTTTTTCCAAAGTAACTAAAAAAATATTTTTTTTCCAAAGTAACTAAAAAAATATTTTTTTTTTCCAAAGTAACTAAAAAAATTTTTTTTTTTCCAAAGTAACTAAAAAATTTTTTTTTTTCCAAAGTAACTAAAAACATATTTTTTTTCCCAAAGTAACTAAAAAAATATTTTTTTTTCCAAAGTAACTAAAAAAATATTTTTTTTTCCAAAGTAACTAAAAAAATATTTTTTTTTCCAAAGTAACTAAAAAAGTAACTTTTTTTCCAAAGTAACTAAAAAAGTAACTTTTTTTCCAAAGTAACTAAAAAAGTAACTTTTTTTCCAAAGTAACTAAAAAAATATTTTTTTTTCCAAAGTAACTAAAAAAGTAAATTTTTTCCAAAGTAACTAAAAAAATATTTTTTTTTCCAAAGTAACTAAAAAAGTAAATTTTTTCCAAAGTAACTAAAAAAATATTTTTTTTTCCAAAGTAACTAAAAAAATATTTTTTTTTCCAAAGTAACTAAAAAAATATTTTTTTTTCCAAAGTAACTAAAAAAATATTTTTTTTTCCAAAGTAACTAAAAAAATATTTTTTTTCCCAAAGTAACTAAAAAAGTATTTTTTTTTTCCAAAGTAACTAAAAAAATATTTTTTTTTCCAAAGTAACTAAAAAAAATTTTTTTTTTCCAAAGTAACTAAAAAAATTTTTTTTTTTCCAAAGTAACTAAAAAAAATTTTTTTTTTCCAAAGTAACTAAAAAAAATTTTTTTTTCCAAAGTAACTAAAAAAATTTTTTTTTTTCCAAAGTAACTAAAAAAATTTTTTTTTTTCCAAAGTAACTAAAAATTTTTTTATTTTTCCAAAGTAACTAAAAATTATTTTTTTTTCCAAAGTAACTAAAAACATATTTTGTTTTCCAAAGTAACTAAAAAAATATTTTTTTTTCCAAAGTAACTAAAAAAATATTTTTTTTCCCAAAGTAACTAAAAAAATATTTTTTTTCCCAAAGTAACTAAAAAAGTAACTTTTTTTCCAAAGTAACTAAAAAAGTAACTTTTTTCCAAAGTAACTAAAAAAATATTTTTTTTTCCAAAGTAACTAAAAAAGTAAATTTTTTCCAAAGTAACTAAAAAAATATTTTTTTTTCCAAAGTAACTAAAAAAATATTTTTTTTTCCAAAGTAACTAAAAAAATATATTTTTTTCCAAAGTAACTAAAAAAATATATTTTTTTCCAAAGTAACTAAAAAAATTTTTTTTTTTCCAAAGTAACTAAAAAAAATTTTTTTTTCCAAAGTAACTAAAAAAAATTTTTTTTTTCCAAAGTAACTAAAAAATTATTTTTTTTCCCAAAGTAACTAAAAAAGTAACTTTTTTTCCAAAGTAACTAAAAAAATATTTTTTTTCCAAAGTAACTAAAATAAAAAAAATTTTCCAAAGTAACTAAAAAAAAAAAAAAATTTCCAAAGTAACTAAAAAATTTTTTTTTTTCCAAAGTAACTAAAAAAGTAACTTTTTTTCCAAAGTAACTAAAAAAGTAACTTTTTTTCCAAAGTAACTAAAAAAATATTTTTTTTTCCAAAGTAACTAAAAAAATATTTTTTTTCCAAAGTAACTAAAAAAATATTTTTTTTCCAAAGTAACTAAAAAAATTATTTTTTTTCCAAAGTAACTAAAAAAATATTTTTTTTTCCAAAGTAACTAAAAAAATATTTTTTTTCCAAAGTAACTAAAAAAATATTTTTTTTTCCAAAGTAACTAAAAAAATATTTTTTTTTCCAAAGTAACTAAAACAATATTTTTTTTTCCAAAGTAACTAAAAAAATAATTTTTTTTCCAAAGTAACTAAAAAAAAATTTTTTTCCAAAGTAACTAAAAATTTTTTTTTTTTTCCAAAGTAACTAAAAAAAAATTTTTTTTTCCAAAGTAACTAAAAACATATTTTTTTTTCCAAAGTAACTAAAAAAATATTTTTTTTTCCAAAGTAACTAAAAAAGTAACTTTTTTTCCAAAGAAACTAAAAAAATATTTTTTTTTCCAAAGTAACTAAAAAAATATTTTTTTTCCAAAGTAACTAAAAAAATATTTTTTTTTCCAAAGTAACTAAAAAAATATATTTTTTTCCAAAGTAACTAAAAAAATTATTTTTTTTCCAAAGTAACTAAAAAAATATTTTTTTTCCCAAAGTAACTAAAAAAATATTTTTTTTTCCAAAGTAACTAAAAAAATAATTTTTTTTCCAAAGTAACTAAAAAAATAATTTTTTTTCCAAAGTAACTAAAAAAAAATTTTTTTTTCCAAAGTAACTAAAAAAATATTTTTTTTTCCAAAGTAACTAAAAAAATATTTTTTTTTCCAAAGTAACTAAAAAAATATTTTTTTTCCAAAGTAACTAAAAAAAATTTTTTTTTTCCAAAGTAACTAAAAAAGTAACTTTTTTTCCAAAGTAACTAAAAAAGTAACTTTTTTTCCAAAGTAACTAAAAAAGTAACTTTTTTTCCAAAGTAACTAAAAAAATATTTTTTTTTCCAAAGTAACTAAAAAAATATTTTTTTTTCCAAAGTAACTAAAAAAGTAACTTTTTTTCCAAAGTAACTAAAAAAGTAACTTTTTTCCAAAGTAACTAAAAAAATATTTTTTTTTCCAAAGTAACTAAAAAAGTAAATTTTTTTCCAAAGTAACTAAAAAAGTAACTTTTTTTCCAAAGAAACTAAAAAAGTAACTTTTTTTCCAAAGAAACTAAAAAAATATTTTTTTTTCCAAAGTAACTAAAAAAATATTTTTTTTCCAAAGTAACTAAAAAAATATTTTTTTTTCCAAAGTAACTAAAAAAATAATTTTTTTTCCAAAGTAACTAAAAAAATAATTTTTTTTCCAAAGTAACTAAAAAAATATTTTTTTTCCCAAAGTAACTAAAAAAATATTTTTTTTTCCAAAGTAACTAAAAAAATAATTTTTTTTCCAAAGTAACTAAAAAAATAATTTTTTTTCCAAAGTAACTAAAAAAATATTTTTTTTTCCAAAGTAACTAAAAAAATATTTTTTTTTCCAAAGTAACTAAAAAAATATTTTTTTTCCCAAAGTAACTAAAAAAATATTTTTTTTCCAAAGTAACTAAAAAAAAATTTTTTTTTCCAAAGTAACTAAAAAAGTAACTTTTTTTCCAAAGTAACTAAAAAAAGTAACTTTTTTTCCAAAGTAACTAAAAAAGTAACTTTTTTTCCAAAGTAACTAAAAAAATATTTTTTTTTCCAAAGTAACTAAAAAAATATTTTTTTTCCCAAAGTAACTAAAAAAGTAACTTTTTTTCCAAAGTAACTAAAAAAGTAACTTTTTTCCAAAGTAACTAAAAAAATATTTTTTTTTCCAAAGTAACTAAAAAAGTAAATTTTTTTCCAAAGTAACTAAAAAAGTAACTTTTTTTCCAAAGTAACTAAAAAAGTAACTTTTTTTCCAAAGTAACTAAAAAAGTAACTTTTTTTCCAAAGTAACTAAAAAAATATTTTTTTTTCCAAAGTAACTAAAAAAAAATTTTTTTTTCCAAAGTAACTAAAAAAATTTTTTTTTTTCCAAAGTAACTAAAAAAAAAATTTTTTTTCCAAAGTAACTAAAAAATTTTTTATTTTTCCAAAGTAACTAAAAAAATATTTTTTTTTCCAAAGTAACTAAAAAAAATTTTTTTTTTCCAAAGTAACTAAAAAAATATTTTTTTTCCAAAGTAACTAAAAAAATATTTTTTTTTCCAAAGTAACTAAAAAAATATTTTTTTTCCCAAAGTAACTAAAAAAATATATTTTTTTCCAAAGTAACTAAAAAATTTTATTTTTTTCCAAAGTAACTAAAAAAAAATTTTTTTTTCCAAAGTAACTAAAAAAAAAATTTTTTTTCCAAAGTAACTAAAACAATTTTTTTTTCCAAAGTAACTAAAAAAATATTTTTTTTTCCAAAGTAACTAAAAAAATATTTTTTTTTCCAAAGTAACTAAAAAAAATTTTTTTTTCCAAAGTAACTAAAAATTTTTTTTTTTTTCCAAAGTAACTAAAAAAATATTTTTTTTTCCAAAGTAACTAAAAAAATATATTTTTTTCCAAAGACACTAAAAAAGTAACTTTTTTTCCAAAGAAACTAAAAAAGTAACTTTTTTTCCAAAGAAACTAAAAAAATATTTTTTTTTCCAAAGTAACTAAAAAAAATTTTTTTTTCCAAAGAAACTAAAAAAATATTTTTTTTTTCCAAAGTAACTAAAAAAATATTTTTTTTTCCAAAGTAACTAAAAAAATATTTTTTTTTCCAAAGTAACTAAAAAAATATTTTTTTTTCCAAAGTAACTAAAAAAGTAATTTTTTTTCCAAAGTAACTAAAAAAGTAATTTTTTTTCCAAAGTAACTAAAAAAGTAACTTTTTTTCCAAAGTAACTAAAAAAGTAACTTTTTTTCCAAAGTAACTAAAAAAGTAACTTTTTTTCCAAAGTAACTAAAAAAATATTTTTTTTTCCAAAGTAACTAAAAAAATATTTTTTTTTCCAAAGTAACTAAAAAAATATTTTTTTTCCCAAAGTAACTAAAAAAATATTTTTTTTTCCAAAGTAACTAAAAAAATATTTTTTTTTCCAAAGTAACTAAAAAAATATTTTTTTTTCCAAAGTAACTAAAAAAATATTTTTTTTCCAAAGTAACTAAAAAAATATTTTTTTTTCCAAAGTAACTAAAAAAATATATTTTTTTCCAAAGTAACTAAAAAAAATTTTTTTTTCCAAAGTAACTAAAAAAAATTTTTTTTTTCCAAAGTAACTAAAAAATTATTTTTTTTTCCAAAGTAACTAAAAAAATATTTTTTTTTCCAAAGTAACTAAAAAAATTTTTTTTTTTCCAAAGTAACTAAAAAAATATTTTTTTTTCCAAAGTAACTAAAAAAAATTTTTTTTTCCCAAAGTAACTAAAAAAAATTTTTTTTTCCAAAGTAACTAAAAATTTTTTTTTTTTTCCAAAGTAACTAAAAAAATATTTTTTTTTCCAAAGTAACTAAAAAAAAAAAAATTTTTCCAAAGTAACTAAAAAAAAATTTTTTTTTCCAAAGTAACTAAAAAAATATTTTTTTTTCCAAAGTAACTAAAAAAATATTTTTTTTTCCAAAGTAACTAAAAAAGTAACTTTTTTTCCAAAGTAACTAAAAAAGTAACTTTTTTTCCAAAGTAACTAAAAAAATATTTTTTTTTCCAAAGTAACTAAAAAAATATTTTTTTTTCCAAAGTAACTAAAAAAGTAATTTTTTTCCAAAGTAACTAAAAAAGTAATTTTTTTTCCAAAGTAACTAAAAAAGTAACTTTTTTTCCAAAGTAACTAAAAAAGTAACTTTTTTTCCAAAGTAACTAAAAAAGTAACTTTTTTTCCAAAGTAACTAAAAAAATATTTTTTTTTCCAAAGTAACTAAAAAAATATTTTTTTTTCCAAAGTAACTAAAAAAATATTTTTTTTCCCAAAGTAACTAAAAAAATTTTTTTTTTCCAAAGTAACTAAAAAAATATTTTTTTTTCCAAAGTAACTAAAAAAATATTTTTTTTCCAAAGTAACTAAAAAAATATTTTTTTTTTCCAAAGTAACTAAAAAATATTTTTTTTTTCCAAAGTAACTAAAAAAATATTTTTTTTTTCCAAAGTAACTAAAAAAATATTTTTTTTTCCAAAGTAACTAAAAAAATATTTTTTTTTCCAAAGTAACAAAAAAAATATATTTTTTTCCAAAGTAACTAAAAAAGTAACTTTTTTCCAAAGTAACTAAAAAAGTAACTTTTTTTCCAAAGTAACTAAAAAAATATTTTTTTTTCCAAAGTAACTAAAAAAATATTTTTTTTTCCAAAGTAACTAAAAAAATATTTTTTTTCCAAAGTAACTAAAAAAATATTTTTTTTTTCCAAAGTAACTAAAAAATTTTTTTTTTTTCCAAAGTAACTAAAAAAATTTTTTTTTTCCAAAGTAACTAAAAAAAATTTTTTTTTCCAAAGTAACTAAAAAAATATTTTTTTTCCAAAGTAACTAAAAAAATATTTTTTTTTTCCAAAGTAACTAAAAAAATTTTTTTTTTTCCAAAGTAACTAAAAAATTTTTTTTTTTCCAAAGTAACTAAAAACATATTTTTTTTCCCAAAGTAACTAAAAAAATATTTTTTTTTCCAAAGTAACTAAAAAAATATTTTTTTTTCCAAAGTAACTAAAAAAATATTTTTTTTTCCAAAGTAACTAAAAAAGTAACTTTTTTTCCAAAGTAACTAAAAAAGTAACTTTTTTTCCAAAGTAACTAAAAAAGTAACTTTTTTTCCAAAGTAACTAAAAAAATATTTTTTTTTCCAAAGTAACTAAAAAAGTAAATTTTTTCCAAAGTAACTAAAAAAATATTTTTTTTTCCAAAGTAACTAAAAAAGTAAATTTTTTCCAAAGTAACTAAAAAAATATTTTTTTTTCCAAAGTAACTAAAAAAATATTTTTTTTTCCAAAGTAACTAAAAAAATATTTTTTTTTCCAAAGTAACTAAAAAAATATTTTTTTTTCCAAAGTAACTAAAAAAATATTTTTTTTCCCAAAGTAACTAAAAAAGTATTTTTTTTTTCCAAAGTAACTAAAAAAATATTTTTTTTTCCAAAGTAACTAAAAAAAATTTTTTTTTTCCAAAGTAACTAAAAAAATTTTTTTTTTTCCAAAGTAACTAAAAAAAATTTTTTTTTTCCAAAGTAACTAAAAAATTTTTTTTTTTCCAAAGTAACTAAAAAAATTTTTTTTTTTCCAAAGTAACTAAAAAAATTTTTTTTTTTCCAAAGTAACTAAAAAATTTTTTATTTTTCCAAAGTAACTAAAAATTATTTTTTTTTCCAAAGTAACTAAAAACATATTTTGTTTTCCAAAGTAACTAAAAAAATATTTTTTTTTCCAAAGTAACTAAAAAAATATTTTTTTTCCCAAAGTAACTAAAAAAATATTTTTTTTCCCAAAGTAACTAAAAAAGTAACTTTTTTTCCAAAGTAACTAAAAAAGTAACTTTTTTCCAAAGTAACTAAAAAAATATTTTTTTTTCCAAAGTAACTAAAAAAGTAAATTTTTTCCAAAGTAACTAAAAAAATATTTTTTTTTCCAAAGTAACTAAAAAAATATTTTTTTTTTCCAAAGTAACTAAAAAAATATATTTTTTTCCAAAGTAACTAAAAAAATATATTTTTTTCCAAAGTAACTAAAAAAATTTTTTTTTTTCCAAAGTAACTAAAAAAAATTTTTTTTTCCAAAGTAACTAAAAAAAATTTTTTTTTTCCAAAGTAACTAAAAAATTATTTTTTTTCCCAAAGTAACTAAAAAAGTAACTTTTTTTCCAAAGTAACTAAAAAAATATTTTTTTTCCAAAGTAACTAAAATAAAAAAATTTTTCCAAAGTAACTAAAAAAAAAAAAAAATTTCCAAAGTAACTAAAAAATTTTTTTTTTTCCAAAGTAACTAAAAAAGTAACTTTTTTTCCAAAGTAACTAAAAAAGTAACTTTTTTTCCAAAGTAACTAAAAAAATATTTTTTTTTCCAAAGTAACTAAAAAAATATTTTTTTTCCAAAGTAACTAAAAAAATATTTTTTTTCCAAAGTAACTAAAAAAATTATTTTTTTTCCAAAGTAACTAAAAAAATATTTTTTTTTCCAAAGTAACTAAAAAAATATTTTTTTTCCAAAGTAACTAAAAAAATATTTTTTTTTCCAAAGTAACTAAAAAAATATTTTTTTTTCCAAAGTAACTAAAACAATATTTTTTTTTCCAAAGTAACTAAAAAAATAATTTTTTTTCCAAAGTAACTAAAAAAAAATTTTTTTCCAAAGTAACTAAAAATTTTTTTTTTTTTCCAAAGTAACTAAAAAAAATTTTTTTTTTCCAAAGTAACTAAAAACATATTTTTTTTTCCAAAGTAACTAAAAAAATATTTTTTTTTCCAAAGTAACTAAAAAAGTAACTTTTTTTCCAAAGAAACTAAAAAAATATTTTTTTTTCCAAAGTAACTAAAAAAATATTTTTTTTCCAAAGTAACTAAAAAAATATTTTTTTTTCCAAAGTAACTAAAAAAATATATTTTTTTCCAAAGTAACTAAAAAAATTATTTTTTTTCCAAAGTAACTAAAAAAATATTTTTTTTCCCAAAGTAACTAAAAAAATATTTTTTTTTCCAAAGTAACTAAAAAAATAATTTTTTTTCCAAAGTAACTAAAAAAATAATTTTTTTTCCAAAGTAACTAAAAAAAAATTTTTTTTTCCAAAGTAACTAAAAAAATATTTTTTTTTCCAAAGTAACTAAAAAAATATTTTTTTTTCCAAAGTAACTAAAAAAATATTTTTTTTCCAAAGTAACTAAAAAAAATTTTTTTTTTCCAAAGTAACTAAAAAAGTAACTTTTTTTCCAAAGTAACTAAAAAAGTAACTTTTTTTCCAAAGTAACTAAAAAAGTAACTTTTTTTCCAAAGTAACTAAAAAAATATTTTTTTTTCCAAAGTAACTAAAAAAATATTTTTTTTTCCAAAGTAACTAAAAAAGTAACTTTTTTTCCAAAGTAACTAAAAAAGTAACTTTTTTCCAAAGTAACTAAAAAAATATTTTTTTTTCCAAAGTAACTAAAAAAGTAAATTTTTTTCCAAAGTAACTAAAAAAGTAACTTTTTTTCCAAAGAAACTAAAAAAGTAACTTTTTTTCCAAAGAAACTAAAAAAATATTTTTTTTTCCAAAGTAACTAAAAAAATATTTTTTTTCCAAAGTAACTAAAAAAATATTTTTTTTTCCAAAGTAACTAAAAAAATAATTTTTTTTCCAAAGTAACTAAAAAAATAATTTTTTTTCCAAAGTAACTAAAAAAATATTTTTTTTCCCAAAGTAACTAAAAAAATATTTTTTTTTCCAAAGTAACTAAAAAAATAATTTTTTTTCCAAAGTAACTAAAAAAATAATTTTTTTTCCAAAGTAACTAAAAAAATATTTTTTTTTCCAAAGTAACTAAAAAAATATTTTTTTTTCCAAAGTAACTAAAAAAATATTTTTTTTTCCAAAGTAACTAAAAAAATATTTTTTTTCCAAAGTAACTAAAAAAAAATTTTTTTTTCCAAAGTAACTAAAAAAGTAACTTTTTTTCCAAAGTAACTAAAAAAAGTAACTTTTTTTCCAAAGTAACTAAAAAAGTAACTTTTTTTCCAAAGTAACTAAAAAAATATTTTTTTTTCCAAAGTAACTAAAAAAATATTTTTTTTCCCAAAGTAACTAAAAAAGTAACTTTTTTTCCAAAGTAACTAAAAAAGTAACTTTTTTCCAAAGTAACTAAAAAAATATTTTTTTTTCCAAAGTAACTAAAAAAGTAAATTTTTTTCCAAAGTAACTAAAAAAGTAACTTTTTTTCCAAAGTAACTAAAAAAGTAACTTTTTTTCCAAAGTAACTAAAAAAGTAACTTTTTTTCCAAAGTAACTAAAAAAATATTTTTTTTTCCAAAGTAACTAAAAAAAAATTTTTTTTTCCAAAGTAACTAAAAAAAATTTTTTTTTTCCAAAGTAACTAAAAAAAAAATTTTTTTTCCAAAGTAACTAAAAATTTTTTTATTTTTCCAAAGTAACTAAAAAAATATTTTTTTTTCCAAAGTAACTAAAAAAAATTTTTTTTTTCCAAAGTAACTAAAAAAATATTTTTTTTCCAAAGTAACTAAAAAAATATTTTTTTTTCCAAAGTAACTAAAAAAATATTTTTTTTCCCAAAGTAACTAAAAAAATATATTTTTTTCCAAAGTAACTAAAAAATTTTATTTTTTTCCAAAGTAACTAAAAAAATTTTTTTTTTTCCAAAGTAACTAAAAAAAAAAAATTTTTTCCAAAGTAACTAAAACAATTTTTTTTTCCAAAGTAACTAAAAAAATATTTTTTTTTCCAAAGTAACTAAAAAAATATTTTTTTTTCCAAAGTAACTAAAAAAAATTTTTTTTTCCAAAGTAACTAAAAATTTTTTTTTTTTTCCAAAGTAACTAAAAAAATATTTTTTTTTCCAAAGTAACTAAAAAAATATATTTTTTTCCAAAGACACTAAAAAAGTAACTTTTTTTCCAAAGAAACTAAAAAAGTAACTTTTTTTCCAAAGAAACTAAAAAAATATTTTTTTTTCCAAAGTAACTAAAAAAAATTTTTTTTTCCAAAGAAACTAAAAAAATATTTTTTTTTTCCAAAGTAACTAAAAAAATATTTTTTTTTCCAAAGTAACTAAAAAAATATTTTTTTTTCCAAAGTAACTAAAAAAATATTTTTTTTTCCAAAGTAACTAAAAAAGTAATTTTTTTTCCAAAGTAACTAAAAAAGTAATTTTTTTTCCAAAGTAACTAAAAAAGTAACTTTTTTTCCAAAGTAACTAAAAAAGTAACTTTTTTTCCAAAGTAACTAAAAAAGTAACTTTTTTTCCAAAGTAACTAAAAAAATATTTTTTTTTCCAAAGTAACTAAAAAAATATTTTTTTTTCCAAAGTAACTAAAAAAATATTTTTTTTCCCAAAGTAACTAAAAAAATATTTTTTTTTCCAAAGTAACTAAAAAAATATTTTTTTTTCCAAAGTAACTAAAAAAATATTTTTTTTTCCAAAGTAACTAAAAAAATATTTTTTTTCCAAAGTAACTAAAAAAATATTTTTTTTTCCAAAGTAACTAAAAAAATATATTTTTTTCCAAAGTAACTAAAAAAAAATTTTTTTTCCAAAGTAACTAAAAAAAATTTTTTTTTTCCAAAGTAACTAAAAAATTATTTTTTTTTCCAAAGTAACTAAAAAAATATTTTTTTTTCCAAAGTAACTAAAAAAATTTTTTTTTTTCCAAAGTAACTAAAAAAATATTTTTTTTTCCAAAGTAACTAAAAAAAATTTTTTTTTCCCAAAGTAACTAAAAAAAATTTTTTTTTCCAAAGTAACTAAAAATTTTTTTTTTTTTCCAAAGTAACTAAAAAAATATTTTTTTTTCCAAAGTAACTAAAAAAATATTTTTTTTTCCAAAGAAACTAAAAAAGTAACTTTTTTTCCAAAGAAACTAAAAAAGTAACTTTTTTTCCAAAGAAACTAAAAAAATATTTTTTTTTTCCAAAGTAACTAAAAAATTTTTTTTTTTCCAAAGTAACTAAAAAAAAAAATTTTTTCCAAAGTAACTAAAAAAATATATTTTTTTCCAAAGTAACTAAAAAAATATTTTTTTTTCCAAAGTAACTAAAAAAATATTTTTTTCCCAAAGTAACTAAAAAAGTAATTTTTTTTCCAAAGTAACTAAAAAAGTAATTTTTTTTCCAAAGTAACTAAAAAAGTAACTTTTTTTCCAAAGTAACTAAAAAAGTAACTTTTTTTCCAAAGTAACTAAAAAAATATTTTTTTTTCCAAAGTAACTAAAAAAATATTTTTTTTTCCAAAGTAACTAAAAAAATATTTTTTTTTCCAAAGTAACTAAAAAAATATTTTTTTTTCCAAAGTAACTAAAAAAATATTTTTTTTTCCAAAGTAACTAAAAAAATATTTTTTTTTCCAAAGTAACTAAAAAAATATTTTTTTTTTCCAAAGTAACTAAAAAAATATTTTTTTTTCCAAAGTAACTAAAAAAATATTTTTTTTTCCAAAGTAACTAAAAAAATATTTTTTTTTCCAAAGTAACTAAAAAAATATTTTTTTTTCCAAAGTAACTAAAAAAGTAATTTTTTTTCCAAAGTAACTAAAAAAGTAATTTTTTTTCCAAAGTAACTAAAAAAGTAAATTTTTTTCCAAAGTAACTAAAAAAGTAAAATTTTTTCCAAAGTAACTAAAAAAGTAACTTTTTTTCCAAAGTAACTAAAAAAATATTTTTTTTTCCAAAGTAACTAAAAAAATATTTTTTTTTCCAAAGTAACTAAAAAAATATTTTTTTTTCCAAAGTAACTAAAAAAATATTTTTTTTTCCAAAGTAACTAAAAAAATATTTTTTTTTCCAAAGTAACTAAAAAAATATTTTTTTTTCCAAAGTAACTAAAAAAATATTTTTTTTTCCAAAGTAACTAAAAAAATATTTTTTTTTCCAAAGTAACTAAAAAAATATTTTTTTTTCCAAAGTAACTAAAAAAATATTTTTTTTTCCAAAGTAACTAAAAAAATATTTTTTTTCCAAAGTAACTAAAAAAATATTTTTTTTTCCAAAGTAACTAAAAAAATATTTTTTTTTCCAAAGTAACTAAAAAAATATTTTTTTTTCCAAAGTAACTAAAAAAATATTTTTTTTTCCAAAGTAACTAAAAAAATATTTTTTTTTCCAAAGTAACTAAAAAAATATTTTTTTTTCCAAAGTAACTAAAAAAATATTTTTTTTTCCAAAGTAACTAAAAAAATATTTTTTTTTCCAAAGTAACTAAAAAAATATTTTTTTTTCCAAAGTAACTAAAAAAATATTTTTTTTTCCAAAGTAACTAAAAAAATATTTTTTTTTCCAAAGTAACTAAAAAAATATTTTTTTTTCCAAAGTAACTAAAAAAATATTTTTTTTTCCAAAGTAACTAAAAAAGTAACTTTTTTTCCAAAGAAACTAAAAAAGTAACTTTTTTTCCAAAGAAACTAAAAAAATATATTTTTTTCCAAAGTAACTAAAAAAATTTTTTTTTTCCAAAGTAACTAAAAAATTATTTTTTTTCCAAAGTAACTAAAAAAATTTTTTTTTTTCCAAAGTAACTAAAAAAATATTTTTTTTTCCAAAGTAACTAAAAAAATATTTTTTTTTTCCAAAGTAACTAAAAAAATATTTTTTTTTCCAAAGTAACTAAAAAAATATTTTTTTTTCCAAAGTAACTAAAAAAATATTTTTTTTTTCCAAAGTAACTAAAAAAATATTTTTTTTTCCAAAGTAACTAAAAAAATATTTTTTTTTCCAAAGTAACTAAAAAAATATTTTTTTTTCCAAAGTAACTAAAAAAATATTTTTTTTTCCAAAGTAACTAAAAAAGTAACTTTTTTTCCAAAGTAACTAAAAAAGTAACTTTTTTTCCAAAGTAACTAAAAAAATATTTTTTTTTCCAAAGTAACTAAAAAAATATTTTTTTTTCCAAAGTAACTAAAAAAATATTTTTTTTCCAAAGTAACTAAAAAAATATTTTTTTTTTCCAAAGTAACTAAAAAATATTTTTTTTTTCCAAAGTAACTAAAAAAAAAAAAAATTTTCCAAAGTAACTAAAAATTTTTTTTTTTTTCCAAAGTAACTAAAAAAATATTTTTTTTTCCAAAGTAACTAAAAAAAATTTTTTTTTCCAAAGTAACTAAAAAATATATTTTTTTTCCAAAGTAACTAAAATAAAAAAAAATTTTCCAAAGTAACTAAAATTTTTTTTATTTTTCCAAAGTAACTAAAAAAATATTTTTTTTCCAAAGAAACTAAAAAAATATTTTTTTTTCCAAAGTAACTAAAAAAATTTTTTTTTTTCCAAAGTAACTAAAAAAATATTTTTTTTCCCAAAGTAACTAAAAAAATATTTTTTTTTCCAAAGAAACTAAAAAAATATTTTTTTTTCCAAAGTAACTAAAAAAAAATTTTTTTTTCCAAAGAAACTAAAAAAAATATTTTTTTTTCCAAAGTAACTAAAAAAATATTTTTTTTTCCAAAGTAACTAAAAAAATATTTTTTTTTCCAAAGTAACTAAAAAAATATTTTTTTTCCAAAGTAACTAAAAAAATATTTTTTTTTCCAAAGTAACTAAAAAAATATTTTTTTTTCCAAAGTAACTAAAAAAATATTTTTTTTTCCAAAGTAACTAAAAAATATATTTTTTTTTCCAAAGTAACTAAAAAAATATTTTTTTTTCCAAAGTAACTAAAAAAATATTTTTTTTTCCAAAGTAACTAAAAAATATTTTTTTTTTCCAAAGTAACTAAAAAAATATTTTTTTTTCCAAAGTAACTAAAAAAATATTTTTTTTTCCAAAGTAACTAAAAAAATATTTTTTTTCCAAAGTAACTAAAAAAATATTTTTTTTTCCAAAGTAACTAAAAAAATATTTTTTTTTCCAAAGTAACTAAAAAAATATTTTTTTTTCCAAAGTAACTAAAAAAATATTTTTTTTTCCAAAGTAACTAAAAAAATATTTTTTTTTCCAAAGTAACTAAAAAAATATTTTTTTTTCCAAAGTAACTAAAAAAATATTTTTTTTTCCAAAGTAACTAAAAAAATATTTTTTTTTCCAAAGTAACTAAAAAAATATTTTTTTTCCAAAGAAACTAAAAAAATATTTTTTTTTCCAAAGAAACTAAAAAAATATTTTTTTTTCCAAAGTAACTAAAAAAATATTTTTTTTTCCAAAGAAACTAAAAAAATATTTTTTTTTGCCAAAGTAACTAAAAAAATATTTTTTTTTCCAAAGTAACTAAAAAATTATTTTTTTCCCAAAGAAACTAAAAAAATATTTTTTTTTCCAAAGTAACTAAAAAATTTTTTTTTTTTCCAAAGTAACTAAAAAAATATTTTTTTTTCCAAAGTAACTAAAAAAATAATTTTTTTTTCCAAAGTAACTAAAAAAAATTTTTTTTTCCAAAGTAACTAAAAAAATATTTTTTTTTCCAAAGTAACTAAAAAAATATTTTTTTTTCCAAAGTAACTAAAAAAATTTTTTTTTTTCCAAAGTAACTAAAAAAATATTTTTTTTTCCAAAGAAACTAAAAAAATATTTTTTTTCCCAAAGTAACTAAAAAAAAAATTTTTTTTCCAAAGAAACTAAAAAAATATTTTTTTTCCAAAGTAACAAAAAAAAAGAAATTTTTTCCAAAGTAACTAAAAAAATTTTTTTTTTTCCAAAGTAACTAAAAAAAAATTTTTTTTTCCAAAGTAACTAAAAAAATATTTTTTTTCCAAAGTAACTAAAAAAATATTTTTTTTTCCAAAGTAACTAAAAAAATATTTTTTTTCCAAAGTAACTAAAAAAATATTTTTTTTTCCAAAGTAACTAAAAAAATATTTTTTTTTCCAAAGTAACTAAAAAAATATTTTTTTTTCCAAAGTAACTAAAAAAATATTTTTTTTTCCAAAGAAACTAAAAAAATATTTTTTTTTCCAAAGTAACTAAAAAAATATTTTTTTTTCCAAAGTAACTAAAAAATTTTTTTTTTTCCAAAGAAACTAAAAAAATATTTTTTTTTCCAAAGTAACTAAAAAAAATTTTTTTTTTCGAAAGTAACTAAAAAAATATTTTTTTTTCCAAAGAAACTAAAAAAAATTTTTTTTTTCCAAAGTAACTAAAAAAAAATTTTTTTTTCCAAAGTAACTAAAAATTTTTTTTTTTTCCCAAAGTAACTAAAAAAATATTTTTTTTTCCAAAGTAACTAAAAAATATTTTTTTTTCCAAAGTAACTAAAAAAATATTTTTTTTTCCAAAGTAACTAAAAAAATATATTTTTTTCCAAAGTAACTAAAAAAATATATTTTTTTCCAAAGTAACTAAAAAAATATATTTTTTTCCAAAGTAACTAAAAAAATATTTATTTTTCCAAAGTAACTAAAAAAAATTTTTTTTTCCAAAGTAACTAAAAAAATATTTTTTTTTCCAAAGTAACTAAAAAAATATTTTTTTTTCCAAAGTAACTAAAAAAATATTTTTTTTTCCAAAGTAACTAAAAAAATATTTTTTTTTCCAAAGTAACTAAAAAAATATTTTTTTTTCCAAAGAAACTAAAAAAATTTTTTTTTTTCCAAAGTAACTAAAAAAATATTTTTTTTTCCAAAGTAACTAAAAAAATATATTTTTTTCCAAAGTAACTAAAAAAATATTTTTTTTCCCAAAGAAACTAAAAAAATATTTTTTTTTCCAAAGTAACTAAAAAATATTTTTTTTCCAAAGTAACTAAAAAAATATATTTTTTTCCAAAGAAACTAAAAAAATATTTTTTTTTCCAAAGTAACTAAAAAAATATTTTTTTTTCCAAAGTAACTAAAAAAATATTTTTTTTTCCAAAGTAACTAAAAAATATTTTTTTTTCCAAAGTAACTAAAAAAATATTTTTTTTTCCAAAGTAACTAAAAAAATATATTTTTTTCCAAAGTAACTAAAAAAATATATTTTTTTCCAAAGTAACTAAAAAAATATATTTTTTTCCAAAGTAACTAAAAAAATATTTTTTTTTCCAAAGTAACTAAAAAAAATTTTTTTTTCCAAAGTAACTAAAAAAATATTTTTTTTTCCAAAGTAACTAAAAAAATTTTTTTTTTTCCAAAGTAACTAAAACAATTTTTTTTTTTCCAAAGTAACTAAAAAAATATTTTTTTTTCCAAAGTAACTAAAAAAATATTTTTTTTTCCAAAGAAACTAAAAAAAAATTTTTTTTTCCAAAGTAACTAAAAAAAAATTTTTTTTTCCAAAGTAACTAAAAAATTTTTTTTTTCCCAAAGTAACTAAAAAAATATTTTTTTTTCCAAAGTAACTAAAAAATATTTTTTTTTCCAAAGTAACTAAAAAAATATTTTTTTTTCCAAAGTAACTAAAAAAATATATTTTTTTCCAAAGTAACTAAAAAAATATATTTTTTTCCAAAGTAACTAAAAAAATATATTTTTTTCCAAAGTAACTAAAAAAATATTTTTTTTTCCAAAGTAACTAAAAAATTTTTTTTTTTCCAAAGTAACTAAAAAAATATTTTTTTTTCCAAAGTAACTAAAAAAATATTTTTTTTTCCAAAGTAACTAAAAAAATTTTTTTTTTTCCAAAGTAACTAAAAAAATTTTTTTTTTTCCAAAGTAACTAAAAAAATATTTTTTTTTCCAAAGAAACTAAAAAAATATTTTTTTTTCCAAAGTAACTAAAAAAATATTTTTTTTTCCAAAGTAACTAAAAAAATATTTTTTTTTCCAAAGTAACTAAAAAAATATTTTTTTTCCCAAAGAAACTAAAAAAATATTTTTTTTTCCAAAGTAACTAAAAAAATATTTTTTTTCCAAAGAAACTAAAAAAATATATTTTTTTCCAAAGTAACTAAAAAAATATTTTTTTTTCCAAAGTAACTAAAAAATATTTATTTTTTTCCAAAGTAACTAAAAAAATATTTTTTTTTCCAAAGAAACTAAAAAAATATTTTTTTTTCCAAAGTAACTAAAAAAATATTTTTTTTTCCAAAGAAACTAAAAAAAAAATTTTTTTTGCCAAAGTAACTAAAAAAATATTTTTTTTTCCAAAGTAACTAAAAAAAATATTTTTTTCCAAAGAAACTAAAAAAATATTTTTTTTTCCAAAGTAACTAAAAAAATATTTTTTTTTCCAAAGTAACTAAAAAAATATTTTTTTTTCCAAAGTAACTAAAAAAATATTTTTTTTTCCAAAGTAACTAAAAAAATATTTTTTTTTCCAAAGTAACTAAAAAAATATTTTTTTTTCCAAAGTAACTAAAAAAATATTTTTTTTTCCAAAGTAACTAAAAAAATATTTTTTTTTCCAAAGTAACTAAAAAAATATTTTTTTTTTCCAAAGTAACTAAAAAAATATTTTTTTTTCCAAAGTAACTAAAAAAATATTTTTTTTTCCAAAGTAACTAAAAAAATATTTTTTTTTCCAAAGTAACTAAAAAAATATTTTTTTTTCCAAAGTAACTAAAAAAGTAATTTTTTTTCCAAAGTAACTAAAAAAGTAATTTTTTTTCCAAAGTAACTAAAAAAGTAAATTTTTTTCCAAAGTAACTAAAAAAGTAAAATTTTTTCCAAAGTAACTAAAAAAGTAACTTTTTTTCCAAAGTAACTAAAAAAATATTTTTTTTTCCAAAGTAACTAAAAAAATATTTTTTTTTCCAAAGTAACTAAAAAAATATTTTTTTTTCCAAAGTAACTAAAAATATATTTTTTTTTCCAAAGTAACTAAAAAAATATTTTTTTTTCCAAAGTAACTAAAAACATATTATTTTTTCCAAAGTAACTAAAAAAATATTTTTTTTTCCAAAGTAACTAAAAAAATATTTTTTTTTCCAAAGTAACTAAAAAAATATTTTTTTTTCCAAAGTAACTAAAAAAATATTTTTTTTTCCAAAGTAACTAAAAAAATATTTTTTTTCCAAAGTAACTAAAAAAATATTTTTTTTTCCAAAGTAACTAAAAAAATATTTTTTTTTCCAAAGTAACTAAAAAAATATTTTTTTTTCCAAAGTAACTAAAAAAATATTTTTTTTTCCAAAGTAACTAAAAAAATATTTTTTTTTCCAAAGTAACTAAAAAAATATTTTTTTTTCCAAAGTAACTAAAAAAATATTTTTTTTTCCAAAGTAACTAAAAAAATATTTTTTTTTCCAAAGTAACTAAAAAAATATATTTTTTTTCCAAAGTAACTAAAAAAATATTTTTTTTTCCAAAGTAACTAAAAAAATATTTTTTTTTCCAAAGTAACTAAAAAAATATTTTTTTTTCCAAAGTAACTAAAAAAATATTTTTTTTTCCAAAGTAACTAAAAAAGTAACTTTTTTTCCAAAGAAACTAAAAAAGTAACTTTTTTTCCAAAGAAACTAAAAAAATATATTTTTTTCCAAAGTAACTAAAAAAAATTTTTTTTTCCAAAGTAACTAAAAAATTATTTTTTTTCCAAAGTAACTAAAAAAATATTTTTTTTTCCAAAGTAACTAAAAAAATATTTTTTTTTCCAAAGTAACTAAAAAAATATTTTTTTTTTCCAAAGTAACTAAAAAAATATTTTTTTTTCCAAAGTAACTAAAAAAATATTTTTTTTTCCAAAGTAACTAAAAAAATATTTTTTTTTCCAAAGTAACTAAAAAAATATTTTTTTTTCCAAAGTAACTAAAAAAATATTTTTTTTTCCAAAGTAACTAAAAAAATATTTTTTTTTCCAAAGTAACTAAAAAAATATTTTTTTTTCCAAAGTAACTAAAAAAGTAACTTTTTTTCCAAAGTAACTAAAAAAGTAACTTTTTTTCCAAAGTAACTAAAAAAATATTTTTTTTTCCAAAGTAACTAAAAAAATATTTTTTTTTCCAAAGGAACTAAAAAAATATTTTTTTTCCAAAGTAACTAAAAAAATATTTTTTTTTTCCAAAGTAACTAAAAAATATTTTTTTTTTCCAAAGTAACTAAAAAAAAAAAAAAATTTCCAAAGTAACTAAAAATTTTTTTTTTTTTCCAAAGTAACTAAAAAAATATTTTTTTTTCCAAAGTAACTAAAAAAATTTTTTTTTTCCAAAGTAACTAAAAAATATATTTTTTTTCCAAAGTAACTAAAATAAAAAAAAATTTTCCAAAGTAACTAAAACATTTTTTATTTTTCCAAAGTAACTAAAAAAATATTTTTTTTCCAAAGAAACTAAAAAAATATTTTTTTTTCCAAAGTAACTAAAAATTTTTTTTTTTTTCCAAAGTAACTAAAAAAATATTTTTTTTCCCAAAGTAACTAAAAAAATATTTTTTTTTCCAAAGAAACTAAAAAAATATTTTTTTTTCCAAAGTAACTAAAAAAAAATTTTTTTTTCCAAAGAAACTAAAAAAAATATTTTTTTTTCCAAAGTAACTAAAAAAAATTTTTTTTTTCCAAAGTAACTAAAAAAATATTTTTTTTTCCAAAGTAACTAAAAAAATATTTTTTTTCCAAAGTAACTAAAAAAATATTTTTTTTTCCAAAGTAACTAAAAAAATATTTTTTTTTCCAAAGTAACTAAAAAAATATTTTTTTTTCCAAAGTAACTAAAAAATATTTTTTTTTTCCAAAGTAACTAAAAAAATATTTTTTTTTCCAAAGTAACTAAAAAAATATTTTTTTTTCCAAAGTAACTAAAAAAATATTTTTTTTCCAAAGTAACTAAAAAAATATTTTTTTTTCCAAAGTAACTAAAAATATATTTTTTTTTCCAAAGTAACTAAAAAAATATTTTTTTTTCCAAAGTAACTAAAAAATATATTTTTTTTCCAAAGTAACTAAAAAAATATTTTTTTTTCCAAAGTAACTAAAAAAATATTTTTTTTTCCAAAGTAACTAAAAAAATATTTTTTTTCCAAAGTAACTAAAAAAATATTTTTTTTTCCAAAGTAACTAAAAAAATATTTTTTTTTCCAAAGTAACTAAAAAAATATTTTTTTTTCCAAAGTAACTAAAAAAATATTTTTTTTTCCAAAGTAACTAAAAAAATATTTTTTTTTCCAAAGTAACTAAAAAAATATTTTTTTTTCCAAAGTAACTAAAAAAATATATTTTTTTCCAAAGTAACTAAAAAAATATTTTTTTTTCCAAAGTAACTAAAAAAATATTTTTTTTCCAAAGAAACTAAAAAAATATTTTTTTTTCCAAAGAAACTAAAAAAATATTTTTTTTTCCAAAGTAACTAAAAAAATATTTTTTTTTCCAAAGAAACTAAAAAAATATTTTTTTTTGCCAAAGTAACTAAAAAAATATTTTTTTTTCCAAAGTAACTAAAAAATTATTTTTTTTCCAAAGAAACTAAAAAAATATTTTTTTTTCCAAAGTAACTAAAAATTATTTTTTTTTTCCAAAGTAACTAAAAAAATATTTTTTTTTCCAAAGTAACTAAAAAAATAATTTTTTTTCCAAAGTAACTAAAAAAATTTTTTTTTTCCAAAGTAACTAAAAAAATATTTTTTTTTCCAAAGTAACTAAAAAAATATTTTTTTTTCCAAAGTAACTAAAAAAATATTTTTTTTTCCAAAGTAACTAAAAAAATATTTTTTTTTCCAAAGAAACTAAAAAAATATTTTTTTTCCCAAAGTAACTAAAAAAAATTTTTTTTTTCCAAAGAAACTAAAAAAATATTTTTTTTCCAAAGTAACAAAAAAAAAGAAATTTTTTCCAAAGTAACTAAAAAATTTTTTTTTTTTCCAAAGTAACTAAAAAAAAATTTTTTTTTCCAAAGTAACTAAAAAAATATATTTTTTTCCAAAGTAACTAAAAAAATATATTTTTTTCCAAAGTAACTAAAAAAATATATTTTTTTCCAAAGTAACTAAAAAAATATTTATTTTTCCAAAGTAACTAAAAAAATTTTTTTTTCCCAAAGTAACTAAAAAAATATTTTTTTTTCCAAAGTAACTAAAAAAATATTTTTTTTTCCAAAGTAACTAAAAAAATATTTTTTTTTCCAAAGTAACTAAAAAAATATTTTTTTTTCCAAAGTAACTAAAAAAATATTTTTTTTTCCAAAGAAACTAAAAAAATATTTTTTTTTCCAAAGTAACTAAAAAAATATTTTTTTTTCCAAAGTAACTAAAAAAATATATTTTTTTCCAAAGTAACTAAAAAAATATTTTTTTTCCCAAAGAAACTAAAAAAATATTTTTTTTTCCAAAGTAACTAAAAAATATTTTTTTTCCAAAGTAACTAAAAAAATATATTTTTTTCCAAAGAAACTAAAAAAATATTTTTTTTTCCAAAGTAACTAAAAAAATATTTTTTTTTCCAAAGTAACTAAAAAAATATTTTTTTTTCCAAAGTAACTAAAAAATATTTTTTTTTCCAAAGTAACTAAAAAAATATTTTTTTTTCCAAAGTAACTAAAAAAATATATTTTTTTCCAAAGTAACTAAAAAAATATATTTTTTTCCAAAGTAACTAAAAAAATATATTTTTTTCCAAAGTAACTAAAAAAATATTTTTTTTTCCAAAGTAACTAAAAAAATTTTTTTTTTCCAAAGTAACTAAAAAAATATTTTTTTTTCCAAAGTAACTAAAAAAATTTTTTTTTTTCCAAAGTAACTAAAACAATTTTTTTTTTTCCAAAGTAACTAAAAAAATATTTTTTTTTCCAAAGTAACTAAAAAAATATTTTTTTTTCCAAAGAAACTAAAAAAATTTTTTTTTTTCCAAAGTAACTAAAAAAAAATATTTTTTTCCAAAGTAACTAAAAAATTTTTTTTTTTCCCAAAGTAACTAAAAAAATATTTTTTTTTCCAAAGTAACTAAAAAATATTTTTTTTTCCAAAGTAACTAAAAAAATATTTTTTTTTCCAAAGTAACTAAAAAAATATATTTTTTTCCAAAGTAACTAAAAAAATATATTTTTTTCCAAAGTAACTAAAAAAATATATTTTTTTCCAAAGTAACTAAAAAAATATTTTTTTTTCCAAAGTAACTAAAAATTTTTTTTTTTTCCAAAGTAACTAAAAAAATATTTTTTTTTCCAAAGTAACTAAAAAAATATTTTTTTTTCCAAAGTAACTAAAAAAATTTTTTTTTTTCCAAAGTAACTAAAAAAATTTTTTTTTTTCCAAAGTAACTAAAAAAATATTTTTTTTTCCAAAGAAACTAAAAAAATATTTTTTTTTCCAAAGTAACTAAAAAAATATTTTTTTTTCCAAAGTAACTAAAAAAATATTTTTTTTTCCAAAGTAACTAAAAAAATATTTTTTTTCCCAAAGAAACTAAAAAAATATTTTTTTTTCCAAAGTAACTAAAAAAATATTTTTTTTCCAAAGAAACTAAAAAAATATATTTTTTTCCAAAGTAACTAAAAAAATATTTTTTTTTCCAAAGTAACTAAAAAATATTTATTTTTTTCCAAAGTAACTAAAAAAATATTTTTTTTTCCAAAGAAACTAAAAAAATATTTTTTTTTCCAAAGTAACTAAAAAAATATTTTTTTTTCCAAAGAAACTAAAAAAAAAATTTTTTTTGCCAAAGTAACTAAAAAAATATTTTTTTTTCCAAAGTAACTAAAAAAAATATTTTTTTCCAAAGAAACTAAAAAAATATTTTTTTTTCCAAAGTAACTAAAAAAATATTTTTTTTTCCAAAGTAACTAAAAAAATATTTTTTTTTCCAAAGTAACTAAAAAAATATTTTTTTTTCCAAAGTAACTAAAAAAATATTTTTTTTTCCAAAGTAACTAAAAAAATATTTTTTTTTCCAAAGTAACTAAAAAAATATTTTTTTTTCCAAAGTAACTAAAAAAATATTTTTTTTTCCAAAGTAACTAAAAAAATATTTTTTTTTTCCAAAGTAACTAAAAAAATATTTTTTTTTCCAAAGTAACTAAAAAAATATTTTTTTTTCCAAAGTAACTAAAAAAATATTTTTTTTTCCAAAGTAACTAAAAAAATATTTTTTTTTCCAAAGTAACTAAAAAAGTAATTTTTTTTCCAAAGTAACTAAAAAAGTAATTTTTTTTCCAAAGTAACTAAAAAAGTAAATTTTTTTCCAAAGTAACTAAAAAAGTAAAATTTTTTCCAAAGTAACTAAAAAAGTAACTTTTTTTCCAAAGTAACTAAAAAAATATTTTTTTTCCCAAAGTAACTAAAAAAATATTTTTTTTTCCAAAGTAACTAAAAAAATATTTTTTTTTCCAAAGTAACTAAAAATATATTTTTTTTTCCAAAGTAACTAAAAAAATATTTTTTTTTCCAAAGTAACTAAAAAAATATTATTTTTTCCAAAGTAACTAAAAAAATATTTTTTTTTCCAAAGTAACTAAAAAAATATTTTTTTTTCCAAAGTAACTAAAAAAATATTTTTTTTTCCAAAGTAACTAAAAAAATATTTTTTTTTCCAAAGTAACTAAAAAAATATTTTTTTTCCAAAGTAACTAAAAAAATATTTTTTTTTCCAAAGTAACTAAAAAAATATTTTTTTTTCCAAAGTAACTAAAAAAATTTTTTTTTTTCCAAAGTAACTAAAAAAATATTTTTTTTTCCAAAGTAACTAAAAAAATATTTTTTTTTCCAAAGTAACTAAAAAAATATTTTTTTTTCCAAAGTAACTAAAAAAATATTTTTTTTTCCAAAGTAACTAAAAAAATATTTTTTTTTCCAAAGTAACTAAAAAAATATATTTTTTTTCCAAAGTAACTAAAAAAATATTTTTTTTTCCAAAGTAACTAAAAAAATATTTTTTTTTCCAAAGTAACTAAAAAAATATTTTTTTTTCCAAAGTAACTAAAAAAATATTTTTTTTTCCAAAGTAACTAAAAAAGTAACTTTTTTTCCAAAGAAACTAAAAAAGTAACTTTTTTTCCAAAGAAACTAAAAAAATATATTTTTTTCCAAAGTAACTAAAAAAAAATTTTTTTTCCAAAGTAACTAAAAAATTATTTTTTTTCCAAAGTAACTAAAAAAATATTTTTTTTTCCAAAGTAACTAAAAAAATATTTTTTTTTCCAAAGTAACTAAAAAAATATTTTTTTTTTCCAAAGTAACTAAAAAAATATTTTTTTTTCCAAAGTAACTAAAAAAATATTTTTTTTTCCAAAGTAACTAAAAAAATATTTTTTTTTCCAAAGTAACTAAAAAAATATTTTTTTTTCCAAAGTAACTAAAAAAATATTTTTTTTTCCAAAGTAACTAAAAAAATATTTTTTTTTCCAAAGTAACTAAAAAAATATTTTTTTTTCCAAAGTAACTAAAAAAGTAACTTTTTTTCCAAAGTAACTAAAAAAGTAACTTTTTTTCCAAAGTAACTAAAAAAATATTTTTTTTTCCAAAGTAACTAAAAAAATATTTTTTTTTCCAAAGGAACTAAAAAAATATTTTTTTTCCAAAGTAACTAAAAAAATATTTTTTTTTTCCAAAGTAACTAAAAAATATTTTTTTTTTCCAAAGTAACTAAAAAAAAAAAAAAATTTCCAAAGTAACTAAAAATTTTTTTTTTTTCCAAAGTAACTAAAAAAATATTTTTTTTTCCAAAGTAACTAAAAAAATTTTTTTTTTCCAAAGTAACTAAAAAATATATTTTTTTTCCAAAGTAACTAAAATAAAAAAAAATTTTCCAAAGTAACTAAAACATTTTTTATTTTTCCAAAGTAACTAAAAAAATATTTTTTTTCCAAAGAAACTAAAAAAATATTTTTTTTTCCAAAGTAACTAAAAATTTTTTTTTTTTTCCAAAGTAACTAAAAAAATATTTTTTTTCCCAAAGTAACTAAAAAAATATTTTTTTTTCCAAAGAAACTAAAAAAATATTTTTTTTTCCAAAGTAACTAAAAAAAAATTTTTTTTTCCAAAGAAACTAAAAAAAATATTTTTTTTTCCAAAGTAACTAAAAAAAATTTTTTTTTTCCAAAGTAACTAAAAAAATATTTTTTTTTCCAAAGTAACTAAAAAAATATTTTTTTTCCAAAGTAACTAAAAAAATATTTTTTTTTCCAAAGTAACTAAAAAAATATTTTTTTTTCCAAAGTAACTAAAAAAATATTTTTTTTTCCAAAGTAACTAAAAAATATTTTTTTTTTCCAAAGTAACTAAAAAAATATTTTTTTTTCCAAAGTAACTAAAAAAATATTTTTTTTTCCAAAGTAACTAAAAAAATATTTTTTTTCCAAAGTAACTAAAAAAATATTTTTTTTTCCAAAGTAACTAAAAATATATTTTTTTTTCCAAAGTAACTAAAAAAATATTTTTTTTTCCAAAGTAACTAAAAAATATATTTTTTTTCCAAAGTAACTAAAAAAATATTTTTTTTTCCAAAGTAACTAAAAAAATATTTTTTTTTCCAAAGTAACTAAAAAAATATTTTTTTTCCAAAGTAACTAAAAAAATATTTTTTTTTCCAAAGTAACTAAAAAAATATTTTTTTTTCCAAAGTAACTAAAAAAATATTTTTTTTTCCAAAGTAACTAAAAAAATATTTTTTTTTCCAAAGTAACTAAAAAAATATTTTTTTTTCCAAAGTAACTAAAAAAATATTTTTTTTTCCAAAGTAACTAAAAAAATATTTTTTTTTCCAAAGTAACTAAAAAAATATTTTTTTTTCCAAAGTAACTAAAAAAATATTTTTTTTCCAAAGAAACTAAAAAAATATTTTTTTTTCCAAAGAAACTAAAAAAATATTTTTTTTTCCAAAGTAACTAAAAAAATATTTTTTTTTCCAAAGAAACTAAAAAAATATTTTTTTTTGCCAAAGTAACTAAAAAAATATTTTTTTTTCCAAAGTAACTAAAAAATTATTTTTTTTCCAAAGAAACTAAAAAAATATTTTTTTTTCCAAAGTAACTAAAAAATTTTTTTTTTTTCCAAAGTAACTAAAAAAATATTTTTTTTTCCAAAGTAACTAAAAAAATAATTTTTTTTCCAAAGTAACTAAAAAAATTTTTTTTTTCCAAAGTAACTAAAAAAATATTTTTTTTTCCAAAGTAACTAAAAAAATATTTTTTTTTCCAAAGTAACTAAAAAAATATTTTTTTTTCCAAAGTAACTAAAAAAATATTTTTTTTTCCAAAGAAACTAAAAAAATATTTTTTTTCCCAAAGTAACTAAAAAAAATTTTTTTTTTCCAAAGAAACTAAAAAAATATTTTTTTTCCAAAGTAACAAAAAAAAAGAAATTTTTTCCAAAGTAACTAAAAAAATTTTTTTTTTTCCAAAGTAACTAAAAAAAAATTTTTTTTTCCAAAGTAACTAAAAAAATATTTTTTTTCCAAAGTAACTAAAAAAATATTTTTTTTTCCAAAGTAACTAAAAAAATATTTTTTTTCCAAAGTAACTAAAAAAATATTTTTTTTTCCAAAGTAACTAAAAAAATATTTTTTTTTCCAAAGTAACTAAAAAAATATTTTTTTTTTCCAAAGTAACTAAAAAAATATTTTTTTTTCCAAAGAAACTAAAAAAATATTTTTTTTTCCAAAGTAACTAAAAAAATATTTTTTTTTCCAAAGTAACTAAAAAATTTTTTTTTTTCCAAAGAAACTAAAAAAAAATTTTTTTTTCCAAAGTAACTAAAAAAAAATTTTTTTTCGAAAGTAACTAAAAAAATATTTTTTTTTCCAAAGAAACTAAAAAAATATTATTTTTTTTCCAAAGTAACTAAAAAAATATTTTTTTTTCCAAAGTAACTAAAAAATTTTTTTTTTTCCCAAAGTAACTAAAAAAATATTTTTTTTTCCAAAGTAACTAAAAAATATTTTTTTTTCCAAAGTAACTAAAAAAATATTTTTTTTTCCAAAGTAACTAAAAAAATATATTTTTTTCCAAAGTAACTAAAAAAATATATTTTTTTCCAAAGTAACTAAAAAAATATATTTTTTTCCAAAGTAACTAAAAAAATATTTTTTTTTCCAAAGTAACTAAAAAAAAATTTTTTTTCCAAAGTAACTAAAAAAATATTTTTTTTTCCAAAGTAACTAAAAAAATATTTTTTTTTCCAAAGTAACTAAAAAAATATTTTTTTTTCCAAAGTAACTAAAAAAATATTTTTTTTTCCAAAGTAACTAAAAAAATATTTTTTTTTCCAAAGAAACTAAAAAAATATTTTTTTTTCCAAAGTAACTAAAAAAATATTTTTTTTTCCAAAGTAACTAAAAAAATATTTTTTTTTCCAAAGTAACTAAAAAAATATTTTTTTTCCCAAAGAAACTAAAAAAATATTTTTTTTTCCAAAGTAACTAAAAAATATTTTTTTTCCAAAGTAACTAAAAAAATATTTTTTTTTCCAAAGAAACTAAAAAAATATTTTTTTTTCCAAAGTAACTAAAAAAATATTTTTTTTTCCAAAGTAACTAAAAAAATATTTTTTTTTCCAAAGTAACTAAAAAATATTTTTTTTTCCAAAGTAACTAAAAAAATATTTTTTTTTCCAAAGTAACTAAAAAAATATTTTTTTTTCCAAAGTAACTAAAAAAATATATTTTTTTCCAAAGTAACTAAAAAAATATATTTTTTTCCAAAGTAACTAAAAAAATATTTTTTTTTCCAAAGTAACTAAAAAAATTTTTTTTTTCCAAAGTAACTAAAAAAATATTTTTTTTTCCAAAGTAACTAAAAAAATATTTTTTTTTCCAAAGTAACTAAAAAAATATTTTTTTTTCCAAAGTAACTAAAAAAATATTTTTTTTTCCAAAGTAACTAAAAAAATATTTTTTTTTCCAAAGAAACTAAAAAAAATTTTTTTTTTCCAAAGTAACTAAAAAAAAATTTTTTTTTCCAAAGTAACTAAAAAATTTTTTTTTTTCCCAAAGTAACTAAAAAAATATTTTTTTTTCCAAAGTAACTAAAAAATATATTTTTTTCCAAAGTAACTAAAAAAATATATTTTTTTCCAAAGTAACTAAAAAAATATTTTTTTTTCCAAAGTAACTAAAAAAAAATTTTTTTTCCAAAGTAACTAAAAAAATATTTTTTTTTCCAAAGTAACTAAAAAAATATTTTTTTTTCCAAAGTAACTAAAAAAAAATTTTTTTTCCAAAGTAACTAAAAAAATATTTTTTTTTCCAAAGTAACTAAAAAAATATTTTTTTTTCCAAAGTAACTAAAAAAATATTTTTTTTTCCAAAGTAACTAAAAAAATATTTTTTTTTCCAAAGTAACTAAAAAAATATTTTTTTTTCCAAAGAAACTAAAAAAATATTTTTTTTTCCAAAGTAACTAAAAAAATATTTTTTTTTCCAAA
The DNA here is from genome assembly GCF_949748355.1 of Melanostigma gelatinosum. NCBI lineage: Eukaryota > Metazoa > Chordata > Actinopteri > Perciformes > Zoarcidae > Melanostigma > Melanostigma gelatinosum. Next base: position 69,529 of record NC_136635.1, on the reverse strand, counting down.
GTAACTAAAAAAATATTTTTTTTTCCAAAGTAACTAAAAAAATATTTTTTTTCCCAAAGAAACTAAAAAAATATTTTTTTTTCCAAAGTAACTAAAAAAATATTTTTTTTTCCAAAGTAACTAAAAAAATATTTTTTTTCCCAAAGAAACTAAAAAAATATTTTTTTTTCCAAAGTAACTAAAAAAATATTTTTTTTCCAAAGAAACTAAAAAAATATTTTTTTTTCCAAAGTAACTAAAAAAATATTTTTTTTTCCAAAGTAACTAAAAAATATTTATTTTTTTCCAAAGTAACTAAAAAAATATTTTTTTTTCCAAAGAAACTAAAAAAATATTTTTTTTTCCAAAGTAACTAAAAAAATATTTTTTTTTCCAAAGAAACTAAAAAAAATTTTTTTTTTGCCAAAGTAACTAAAAAAATATTTTTTTTTCCAAAGTAACTAAAAAAAATATTTTTTTCCAAAGAAACTAAAAAAATATTTTTTTTTCCAAAGTAACTAAAAAAATATTTTTTTTTCCAAAGTAACTAAAAAAATATTTTTTTTCCCAAAGTAACTAAAAAAATAATTTTTTTTCCAAAGTAACTAAAAAAATATTTTTTTTCCAAAGTAACTAAAAAAATATTTTTTTTCCAAAGTAACTAAAAAAATATTTTTTTTTCCAAAGTAACTAAAAAAATATTTTTTTTTCCAAAGTAACTAAAAAAATATTTTTTTTTCCAAAGAAACTAAAAAAATATTTTTTTTCCAAAGTAACAAAAAAAAAGAAATTTTTTCCAAAGTAACTAAAAAATTTTTTTTTTTTCCAAAGTAACTAAAAAAAATTTTTTTTTTCCAAAGTAACTAAAAAATTTTTTTTTTTCCAAAGTAACTAAAAAAATATTTTTTTTTCCAAAGTAACTAAAAAAATATTTTTTTTCCAAAGTAACTAAAAAAATATTTTTTTTTCCAAAGTAACTAAAAAAATATTTTTTTTTCCAAAGTAACTAAAAAAATATTTTTTTTTCCAAAGTAACTAAAAAAATATTTTTTTTTCCAAAGAAACTAAAAAAATATTTTTTTTCCGAAAGTAACTAAAAAAATATTTTTTTTTCCAAAGAAACTAAAAAAATATTTTTTTTCCAAAGTAACAAAAAAAAAGAAATTTTTTCCAAAGTAACTAAAAAAAATTTTTTTTTTCCAAAGTAACTAAAAAAAATTTTTTTTTTCCAAAGTAACTAAAAAAATTTTTTTTTTCCAAAGTAACTAAAAAAATTTTTTTTTTTCCAAAGTAACTAAAAAAATATTTTTTTTTCCAAAGTAACTAAAAAAATATTTTTTTTTCCAAAGTAACTAAAAAAATATTTTTTTTTCCAAAGAAACTAAAAAAATATTTTTTTTTCCAAAGTAACTAAAAAAATTTTTTTTTCCAAAGAAACTAAAAAAAAATTTTTTTTTCCAAAGTAACTAAAAAAAAATTTTTTTTTCCAAAGTAACTAAAAAAATTTTTTTTTTCCCAAAGTAACTAAAAAAATATTTTTTTTTCCAAAGTAACTAAAAAAAATTTTTTTTCCAAAATAACTAAAAAAAATTTTTTTTTTCCAAAGTAACTAAAAAAATATTTTTTTTTCCAAAGTAACTAAAAAAATATTTTTTTTTCCAAAGTAACTAAAAAAATATTTTTTTTTCCAAAGTAACTAAAAAAATATTTTTTTTTCCAAAGTAACTAAAAAAATATTTTTTTTTCCAAAGTAACTAAAAAAATATTTTTTTTTCCAAAGTAACTAAAAAAATATTTTTTTTTCCAAAGTAACTAAAAAAATATTTTTTTTTCCAAAGTAACTAAAAAAATATTTTTTTTTCCAAAGAAACTAAAAAAATATTTTTTTTTCCAAAGTAACTAAAAAAATATTTTTTTTTCCAAAGTAACTAAAAAAATATTTTTTTTTCCAAAGTAACTAAAAAAATATTTTTTTTCCCAAAGAAACTAAAAAAATATTTTTTTTTCCAAAGTAACTAAAAAAATTTTTTTTTTTCCAAAGAAACTAAAAAAAATTTTTTTTTCCCAAAGTAACTAAAAAAATATTTTTTTTTCCAAAGTAACTAAAAAATTTTTTTTTTTTTCCAAAGTAACTAAAAAAATATTTTTTTTTCCAAAGTAACTAAAAAAATATTTTTTTTCCAAAGTAACTAAAAAAATATTTTTTTTCCAAAGTAACTAAAAAAATATTTTTTTTTCCAAAGTAACTAAAAAAATATTTTTTTTTCCAAAGTAACTAAAAAAATATTTTTTTTTCCAAAGTAACTAAAAAAATATTTTTTTTTCCAAAGAAACTAAAAAAATTTTTTTTTTTCCAAAGTAACTAAAAAAAATTTTTTTTTTCCAAAGTAACTAAAAAAATATATTTTTTTTCCAAAGTAACTAAAAAAATATTTTTTTTTCCAAAGAAACTAAAAAAATATTTTTTTTTCCAAAGTAACTAAAAAAAAATTTTTTTTTCCAAAGAAACTAAAAAAATATTTTTTTTTCCAAAGTAACTAAAAAAATATTTTTTTTTCCAAAGTAACTAAAAAAATATTTTTTTTTCCAAAGTAACTAAAAAAATATTTTTTTTTCCAAAGTAACTAAAAAAATATTTTTTTTTCCAAAGTAACTAAAAAAATATTTTTTTTCCCAAAGAAACTAAAAAAATATTTTTTTTTCCAAAGTAACTAAAAAAATATTTTTTTTTCCAAAGAAACTAAAAAAATATTTTTTTTCCCAAAGTAACTAAAAATTTTTTTTTTTTCCAAAGTAACTAAAAAAATATTTTTTTTTCCAAAGTAACTAAAAAAATATTTTTTTTCCAAAGTAACTAAAAAAATATTTTTTTTTCCAAAGAAACTAAAAAAATATTTTTTTTTCCAAAGTAACTAAAAAAAATTTTTTTTTTCCAAAGTAACTAAAAAAATATTTTTTTTTCCAAAGTAACTAAAAAAATATTTTTTGTTCCAAAGAAACTAAAAAAATATTTTTTTTTCCAAAGTAACTAAAAAAATTTTTTGTTTTCCAAAGTAACTAAAAAAATATTTTTTTTTCCAAAGTAACTAAAAAAATATTTTTTTTTCCAAAGAAACTAAAAAAATATTTTTTTTTCCAAAGTAACTAAAAAATTTTTTTTTTTTCCAAAGTAACTAAAAAAATATATTTTTTTCCCAAAGAAACTAAAAAAATATTTTTTTTTTCCCAAAGTAACTAAAAAAATATTTTTTTTCCCAAAGTAACTAAAAAAATATTTTTTTTCCCAAAGTAACTAAAAAAATATTTTTTTTTCCAAAGTAACTAAAAAAATATTTTTTTTTCCAAAGTAACTAAAAAAATATTTTTTTTTCCAAAGTAACTAAAAAAATATTTTTTTTTCCAAAGTAACTAAAAAATATTTTTTTTTTCCAAAGTAACTAAAAAAATATTTTTTTTTCCAAAGTAACTAAAAAAATATTTTTTTTTCCAAAGTAACTAAAAAAATATTTTTTTTTCCAAAGTAACTAAAAAAATATTTTTTTTTCCAAAGTAACTAAAAAAATATTTTTTTTTCCAAAGAAACTAAAAAAATATTTTTTTTTCCAAAGTAACTAAAAAAATATTTTTTTTTCCAAAGTAACTAAAAAAATATTTTTTTTCCAAAGTAACTAAAAAAATATTTTTTTTTCCAAAGTAACTAAAAAAATATTTTTTTTTCCAAAGTAACTAAAAAAATATTTTTTTTTCCAAAGAAACTAAAATTTTTTTTTTTTTTCCAAATTAACTAAAAAAAAAAATTTTTTTCCAAAGAAACTAAAAAAATTTTTTTTTTTCCAAAGAAACTAAAAAAATATTTTTTTTTTCCAAAGAAACTAAAAAAATTTTTTTTTTTCCAAAGTAACTAAAAAATTTTTTTTTTTCCAAAGTAACTAAAAAAAAATTTTTTTTCCAAAGTAACTAAAAAAATATTTTTTTTTCCAAAGTAACAAAAAAAATATTTTTTTTTCCAAAGTAACTAAAAAAAAATTTTTTTTCCAAAGTAACTAAAAAAATTTTTTTTTTTCCAAAGAAACTAAAAAAATATTTTTTTTCCCAAAGTAACTAAAAAAAATTTTTTTTCAAAGTAACTAAAAAAATTTTTTTTTTTCCAAAGTAACTAAAAAAATATTTTTTTTTCCAAAGTAACTAAAAAAATATTTTTTTTTCCAAAGTAACTAAAAAAATATATTTTTTTCCAAAGTAACTAAAAAAATATATTTTTTTCCAAAGTAACTAAAAAAATATTTTTTTTCCAAAGTAACTAAAAAAATATTTTTTTTCCAAAGTAACTAAAAAAATATTTTTTTTTCCAAAGTAACTAAAAAAATATTTTTTTTTCCAAAGTAACTAAAAAAATATTTTTTTTTCCAAAGTAACTAAAAAAATATTTTTTTTTCCAAAGAAACTAAAAAAATATTTTTTTTTCCAAAGTAACTAAAAAAATATTTTTTTTTCCAAAGTAACTAAAAAAATATTTTTTTTTCCAAAGTAACTAAAAAAATATTTTTTTTCCAAAGAAACTAAAAAAATATTTTTTTTTCCAAAGTAACTAAAAAAATTTTTTTTTTTCCAAAGAAACTAAAAAAAAATTTTTTTTTCCAAAGTAACTAAAAAATTTTTTTTTTTTCCAAAGTAACTAAAAAAATATTTTTTTTTCCAAAGTAACTAAAAAAAATTTTTTTTTCCAAAGTAACTAAAAAAATATTTTTTTTCCAAAGTAACTAAAAAAATATTTTTTTTTCCAAAGTAACTAAAAAAATATTTTTTTTTCCAAAGTAACTAAAAAAATATTTTTTTTTCCAAAGAAACTAAAAAAATATTTTTTTTTCCAAAGTAACTAAAAACATTTTTTTTCCAAAGTAACTAAAAAAATATTTTTTTTTCCAAAGTAACTAAAAAAATATTTTTTTTTCCAAAGAAACTAAAAAAATATTTTTTTTTCCAAAGTAACTAAAAAAATTTTTTTTTTTCCAAAGAAACTAAAAAAAATTTTTTTTTTCCAAAGTAACTAAAAAAAATTTTTTTTTTCCAAAGTAACTAAAAAAATATTTTTTTTTCCAAAGAAACTAAAAAAATATTTTTTTTTTCCCAAAGTAACTAAAAAAATATTTTTTTTTCCAAAGTAACTAAAAAAATATTTTTTTTCCCAAAGTAACTAAAAAAATATTTTTTTTTCCAAAGTAACTAAAAAAATATTTTTTTTTCCAAAGTAACTAAAAAAATATTTTTTTTTCCAAAGTAACTAAAAAAATATTTTTTTTTCCAAAGTAACTAAAAAAATATTTTTTTTTCCAAAGAAACTAAAAAAATATTTTTTTTTCCAAAGTAACTAAAAACATTTTTTTTCCAAAGTAACTAAAAAAATATTTTTTTTTCCAAAGTAACTAAAAAAATTTTTTTTTTTTCCAAAGAAACTAAAAAAATATTTTTTTTTCCAAAGTAACTAAAAATTTTTTTTTTTTTCCAAAGAAACTAAAAAAAAATTTTTTTTTCCAAAGTAACTAAAAAAAAATTTTTTTTTCCAAAGTAACTAAAAAAAATTTTTTTTTTCCAAAGAAACTAAAAAAAAATTTTTTTTTCCAAAGTAACTAAAAAAATTTTTTTTTTTCCAAAGTAACTAAAAAAATTTTTTTTTTTCCAAAGTAACTAAAAAAATTTTTTTTTTCCAAAGTAACTAAAAAAATATTTTTTTTCCAAAGTAACTAAAAAAATATTTTTTTTTCCAAAGTAACTAAAAAAATATTTTTTTTTCCAAAGTAACTAAAAAAATATTTTTTTTTCCAAAGAAACTAAAAAAATATTTTTTTTTCCAAAGTAACTAAAAACATTTTTTTTCCAAAGTAACTAAAAAAATATTTTTTTTTCCAAAGTAACTAAAAAAATATTTTTTTTTCCAAAGAAACTAAAAAAATATTTTTTTTTCCAAAGTAACTAAAAAAATTTTTTTTTTTCCAAAGAAACTAAAAAAATTTTTTTTTTTCCAAAGTAACTAAAAAAATTTTTTTTTTCCAAAGTAACTAAAAAAATATTTTTTTTTCCAAAGAAACTAAAAAAATATTTTTTTTTTCCCAAAGTAACTAAAAAAATATTTTTTTTTCCAAAGTAACTAAAAAAATATTTTTTTTCCCAAAGTAACTAAAAAAATATTTTTTTTTCCAAAGTAACTAAAAAAATATTTTTTTTTCCAAAGTAACTAAAAAAATATTTTTTTTTCCAAAGTAACTAAAAAAATATTTTTTTTTCCAAAGTAACTAAAAAAATATTTTTTTTTCCAAAGTAACTAAAAAAATATTTTTTTTTCCAAAGTAACTAAAAAAATATTTTTTTTTCCAAAGAAACTAAAAAAATATTTTTTTTTCCAAAGTAACTAAAAAAATATTTTTTTTTCCAAAGTAACTAAAAAATATTTTTTTTTTCCAAAGAAACTAAAAAAATATTTTTTTTCCAAAGTAACTAAAAAAAATTTTTTTTTTCCAAAGTAACTAAAAAAATATTTTTTTTTCCAAAGAAACTAAAAAAATATTTTTTTTTCCAAAGTAACTAAAAAATTTTTTTTTTTTCCAAAGTAACTAAAAAAATTTTTTTTTTCCCAAAGTAACTAAAAAAATATTTTTTTTTCCAAAGTAACTAAAAAAATATTTTTTTTTCCAAAGTAACTAAAAAAATATTTTTTTTTCCAAAGTAACTAAAAAAATTTTTTTTTTTCCAAAGAAACTAAAAAAATATTTTTTTTTCCAAAGTAACTAAAAAAAAATTTTTTTCAAAGTAACTAAAAATTTTTTTTTTTCCAAAGTAACTAAAAAAATATTTTTTTTTCCAAAGTAACTAAAAAAATATTTTTTTTTCCAAAGTAACTAAAAAATTTTTTTTTTTTCCAAAGTAACTAAAAAAATATTTTTTTTTCCAAAGTAACTAAAAAAATATTTTTTTTCCAAAGTAACTAAAAAAATATTTTTTTTCCAAAGTAACTAAAAAAATATTTTTTTTTCCAAAGTAACTAAAAAAATATTTTTTTTTCCAAAGTAACTAAAAAAATATTTTTTTTTCCAAAGTAACTAAAAAAATATTTTTTTTTCCAAAGTAACTAAAAAAATATTTTTTTTTCCAAAGAAACTAAAAAAATATTTTTTTTTCCAAAGTAACTAAAAAAATTTTTTTTTTTCCAAAGTAACTAAAAAAATTTTTTTTTTTCCAAAGTAACTAAAAAAATTTTTTTTTTTCCAAAGAAACTAAAAAAATTTTTTTTTTTCCAAAGTAACTAAAAAAAAATTTTTTTTCCAAAGAAACTAAAAAAAAATTTTTTTTTTCCAAAGTAACTAAAAAAATATTTTTTTTTCCAAAGTAACTAAAAAAATATTTTTTTTCCAAAGTAACTAAAAAAATATTTTTTTTTCCAAAGTAACTAAAAAAATATTTTTTTTTCCAAAGTAACTAAAAAAATATTTTTTTTTCCAAAGTAACTAAAAAAATATTTTTTTTTCCAAAGAAACTAAAAAAATATTTTTTTTTCCAAAGTAACTAAAAACATTTTTTTTTTCCAAAGTAACTAAAAAAAAATTTTTTTTTCCAAAGTAACTAAAAAAATTTTTTTTTTTCCAAAGAAACTAAAAAAATATTTTTTTTTCCAAAGTAACTAAAAAAATTATTTTTTTTCCAAAGAAACTAAAAAAATATTTTTTTTTCCAAAGTAACTAAAAAAAAAATTTTTTTTCCAAAGTAACTAAAAAAATATTTTTTTTTCCAAAGAAACTAAAAAAATATTTTTTTTTTCCCAAAGTAACTAAAAAAATATTTTTTTTTCCAAAGTAACTAAAAAAATATTTTTTTTCCCAAAGTAACTAAAAAAATATATTTTTTTCCAAAGTAACTAAAAAAATATATTTTTTTCCAAAGTAACTAAAAAAATATTTTTTTTTCCAAAGTAACTAAAAAATTTTTTTTTTTCCAAAGTAACTAAAAAAAATTTTTTTTTTCCAAAGTAACTAAAAAAATATTTTTTTTTCCAAAGTAACTAAAAAAATATTTTTTTTCCCAAAGTAACTAAAAAAATATTTTTTTTTCCAAAGTAACTAAAAAAAATATTTTTTTTCCAAAGTAACTAAAAAAAAAAAATTTTTTCCAAAGAAACTAAAAAAATATTTTTTTTTCCAAAGTAACTAAAAAAATATTTTTTTTTCCAAAGTAACTAAAAAAAATATTTTTTTTCCAAAGAAACTAAAAAAATATTTTTTTTCCAAAGTAACTAAAAAAATTTTTTTTTTTCCAAAGTAACTAAAAAAAAATTTTTTTTTCCAAAGAAACTAAAAAAATATTTTTTTTTCCAAAGTAACTAAAAAAAATTTTTTTTTTCCAAAGTAACTAAAATTTTTTTTTTTTTCCCAAAGTAACTAAAAAAATATTTTTTTTTTCCAAAGTAACTAAAAAAATATTTTTTTTTCCAAAGTAACTAAAAAAATATTTTTTTTTCCAAAGTAACTAAAAAAATATTTTTTTTTCCAAAGTAACTAAAAAAATATTTTTTTTTCCAAAGTAACTAAAAAAAAATTTTTTTTTCCAAAGTAACTAAAATTTTTTTTTTTTTTCCAAAGAAACTAAAAAAAAATTTTTTTTTTCCAAATTAACTAAAAAAAAAAAAATTTTTCCAAAGAAACTAAAAAAAATTTTTTTTTTCCAAAGTAACTAAAAAAAATTTTTTTTTTCCAAAGAAACTAAAAAAATATTTTTTTTTCCAAAGTAACTAAAAAAATATTTTTTTTCCAAAGTAACTAAAAAAAATTTTTTTTTTCCAAAGAAACTAAAAAAATATTTTTTTTTCCAAAGTAACTAAAAAAATATTTTTTTTTCCAAAGTAACTAAAAAAAATTTTTTTTTTCCAAAGAAACTAAAAAAATATTTTTTTTTCCAAAGTAACTAAAAAAAAATTTTTTTCAAAGTAACTAAAAAAATTTTTTTTTTTCCAAAGTAACTAAAAAAATATTTTTTTTTCCAAAGTAACTAAAAAAATATTTTTTTTTCCAAAGTAACTAAAAAAATATTTTTTTTTCCAAAGTAACTAAAAAAATATTTTTTTTTCCAAAGTAACTAAAAAAATATTTTTTTTCCAAAGTAACTAAAAAAATATTTTTTTTCCAAAGTAACTAAAAAAATATTTTTTTTTCCAAAGTAACTAAAAAAATATTTTTTTTTCCAAAGTAACTAAAAAAATATTTTTTTTCCAAAGTAACTAAAAAAATATTTTTTTTTCCAAAGTAACTAAAAAAATATTTTTTTTTCCAAAGAAACTAAAAAAATATTTTTTTTTCCAAAGTAACTAAAAAAAATTTTTTTTTTCCAAAGTAACTAAAAAAATTTTTTTTTTTCCAAAGTAACTAAAAAAATATTTTTTTTTCCAAAGAAACTAAAAAAATATTTTTTTTTCCAAAGTAACTAAAAAAAAATTTTTTTTCCAAAGAAACTAAAAAAAATTTTTTTTTTCCAAAGTAACTAAAAAAATATTTTTTTTTCCAAAGTAACTAAAAAAATATTTTTTTTCCAAAGTAACTAAAAAAATATTTTTTTTCCAAAGTAACTAAAAAAATATTTTTTTTTCCAAAGTAACTAAAAAAATATTTTTTTTTCCAAAGTAACTAAAAAAATATTTTTTTTTCCAAAGTAACTAAAAAAATATTTTTTTTTCCAAAGAAACTAAAAAAATATTTTTTTTTCCAAAGTAACTAAAAACATTTTTTTTTTCCAAAGTAACTAAAAAAATATTTTTTTTTCCAAAGTAACTAAAAAAAATTTTTTTTTTCCAAAGAAACTAAAAAAATATTTTTTTTTCCAAAGTAACTAAAAAAATTATTTTTTTTCCAAAGAAACTAAAAAAATATTTTTTTTTCCAAAGTAACTAAAAAAAATTTTTTTTTTCCAAAGTAACTAAAAAAATATTTTTTTTTCCAAAGAAACTAAAAAAATATTTTTTTTTTCCCAAAGTAACTAAAAAAATATTTTTTTTTCCAAAGTAACTAAAAAAATATTTTTTTTCCCAAAGTAACTAAAAAAATATTTTTTTTTCCAAAGTAACTAAAAAAATATTTTTTTTTCCAAAGTAACTAAAAAAATATTTTTTTTTCCAAAGTAACTAAAAAAAAAATTTTTTTCCAAAGTAACTAAAAAATTTTTTTTTTTTCCAAAGTAACTAAAAAAATATTTTTTTTTCCAAAGTAACTAAAAAAATATTTTTTTTTCCAAAGTAACTAAAAAAATATTTTTTTTTCCAAAGTAACTAAAAAAAAATTTTTTTTTCCAAAGTAACTAAAAAAAAAAAAATTTTTCCAAAGAAACTAAAAAAATATTTTTTTTTCCAAAGTAACTAAAAAAATATTTTTTTTTCCAAAGTAACTAAAAAAAATATTTTTTTTCCAAAGAAACTAAAAAAATATTTTTTTTCCAAAGTAACTAAAAAAAATTTTTTTTTTCCAAAGTAACTAAAAAAATATTTTTTTTTCCAAAGAAACTAAAAAAATATTTTTTTTTCCAAAGTAACTAAAAAAATTTTTTTTTTTCCAAAGTAACTAAAATTTTTTTTTTTCCCAAAGTAACTAAAAAAATATTTTTTTTTCCAAAGTAACTAAAAAAATATTTTTTTTTCCAAAGTAACTAAAAAAATATTTTTTTTTCCAAAGTAACTAAAAAAATATTTTTTTTTCCAAAGTAACTAAAAAAATATTTTTTTTTCCAAAGTAACTAAAAAAATATTTTTTTTTCCAAAGTAACTAAAAAAATTTTTTTTTTTCCAAAGAAACTAAAAAAATTTTTTTTTTTCCAAATTAACTAAAAAAAAAAAAAAATTTCCAAAGAAACTAAAAAAATATTTTTTTTTCCAAAGTAACTAAAAAATTTTTTTTTTTTCCAAAGAAACTAAAAAAAATTTTTTTTTTCCAAAGTAACTAAAAAAATATTTTTTTTTCCAAAGTAACTAAAAAAAATTTTTTTTTTCCAAAGAAACTAAAAAAATATTTTTTTTTCCAAAGTAACTAAAAAAATATTTTTTTTTCCAAAGTAACTAAAAAAAATTTTTTTTTCCAAAGTAACTAAAAAAATTTTTTTTTTCCAAAGTAACTAAAAAAATATTTTTTTTTCCAAAGTAACTAAAAAAATATTTTTTTTTCCAAAGTAACTAAAAAAAATTTTTTTTTTCCAAAGAAACTAAAAAAATATTTTTTTTTCCAAAGTAACTAAAAAAATATTTTTTTCAAAGTAACTAAAAAAATATTTTTTTTTCCAAAGAAACTAAAAAAATATTTTTTTTTCCAAAGTAACTAAAAAAAATATTTTTTTTCCAAAGTAACTAAAAAAATATTTTTTTTTCCAAAGAAACTAAAAAAATATATTTTTTTTCCCAAAGTAACTAAAAAAATATTTTTTTTTCCAAAGTAACTAAAAAAATATTTTTTTTCCCAAAGTAACTAAAAAAATATTTTTTTTTCCAAAGTAACTAAAAAAATATTTTTTTTTCCAAAGTAACTAAAAAAATATTTTTTTTTCCAAAGTAACTAAAAAAAATTTTTTTTTTCCAAAGTAACTAAAAAAAATTTTTTTTTTCCAAAGTAACTAAAAATTTTTTTTTTTTTCCAAAGTAACTAAAAACATATTTTTTTTTCCAAAGTAACTAAAAAAATATTTTTTTTCCCAAAGTAACTAAAAAAAATTTTTTTTTTCCAAAGTAACTAAAAAAAAAAAAAAATTTCCAAAGAAACTAAAAAAATATTTTTTTTTCCAAAGTAACTAAAAAAATATTTTTTTTTCCAAAGTAACTAAAAAAAATATTTTTTTTCCAAAGAAACTAAAAAAATATTTTTTTTCCAAAGTAACTAAAATTTTTTTTTTTTTTCCAAAGTAACTAAAAAAATATTTTTTTTTCCAAAGAAACTAAAAAAATATTTTTTTTTCCAAAGTAACTAAAAAAAATTTTTTTTTTCCAAAGTAACTAAAATTTTTTTTTTTTCCCAAAGTAACTAAAAAAATATTTTTTTTTCCAAAGTAACTAAAAAAATATTTTTTTTTCCAAAGTAACTAAAAAAATATTTTTTTTTCCAAAGTAACTAAAAAAATATTTTTTTTTCCAAAGTAACTAAAAAAATATTTTTTTTTCCAAAGTAACTAAAAAAATATTTTTTTTTCCAAAGTAACTAAAAAATTATTTTTTTTTCCAAAGAAACTAAAAAAAATTTTTTTTTTCCAAATTAACTAAAAAAAAAAATTTTTTTCCAAAGAAACTAAAAAAATATTTTTTTTTCCAAAGAAACTAAAAAAAATTTTTTTTTTCCAAAGAAACTAAAAAAATATTTTTTTTTCCAAAGTAACTAAAAAAATATTTTTTTTTCCAAAGTAACTAAAAAAAATTTTTTTTTCCAAAGTAACTAAAAAAATTTTTTTTTTTCCAAAGTAACTAAAAAAATATTTTTTTTTCCAAAGTAACTAAAAAAATATTTTTTTTTCCAAAGTAACTAAAAAAAATTTTTTTTTTCCAAAGAAACTAAAAAAATATTTTTTTTTCCAAAGTAACTAAAAAAATATTTTTTTCAAAGTAACTAAAAAAATATTTTTTTCAAAGTAACTAAAAAAATATTTTTTTTTCCAAAGTAACTAAAAAAATATTTTTTTTCCAAAGTAACTAAAAAAATATTTTTTTTTCCAAAGTAACTAAAAAAATATTTGTTTTTCCAAAGTAACTAAAAAAATATTTTTTTTTCCAAAGTAACTAAAAAAATATTTGTTTTTCCAAAGTAACTAAAAAAATATTTTTTTTTCCAAAGTAACTAAAAAAAATATTTTTTTTCCAAAGAAACTAAAAAAATATTTTTTTTCCAAAGTAACTAAAAAAAATTTTTTTTTTCCAAAGTAACTAAAAAAATATTTTTTTTTCCAAAGAAACTAAAAAAATATTTTTTTTTCCAAAGTAACTAAAAAAATATTTTTTTTTCCAAAGTAACTAAAAAAAATTTTTTTTTCCCAAAGTAACTAAAAAAATATTTTTTTTTCCAAAGTAACTAAAAAAATATTTTTTTTTCCAAAGTAACTAAAAAAATATTTTTTTTCCAAAGTAACTAAAAAAATATTTTTTTTTCCAAAGTAACTAAAAAAATATTTTTTTTTCCAAAGTAACTAAAAAAATATTTTTTTTCCAAAGTAACTAAAAAAATATTTTTTTTTCCAAAGTAACTAAAAAAATATTTTTTTTCCAAAGTAACTAAAAAATATATTTTTTTTCCAAAGAAACTAAAAAATATTTTTTTTCCAAAGTAACTAAAAAAAAAATTTTTTTTCCAAAGTAACTAAAACAATATTTTTTTTTCCAAAGAAACAAAAAATATTTTTTTTTCCAAAGTAACTAAAAAAATATTTTTTTTCCCAAAGTAACTAAAAAAATTTTTTTTTTCCCAAAGTAACTAAAAAAATATTTTTTTTTCCAAAGTAACTAAAAAAATATTTTTTTTTCCAAAGTAACTAAAAAAATATTTTTTTTTCCAAAGTAACTAAAAAAATATTTTTTTTTCCAAAGTAACTAAAAAAATATTTTTTTTTCCAAAGAAACTAAAAAAATATTTTTTTTTTCCCAAAGTAACTAAAAAAATATTTTTTTTTCCAAAGTAACTAAAAAAATATTTTTTTTTCCAAAGAAACTAAAAAAATATTTTTTTTTCCAAAGTAACTAAAAAAAATATTTTTTTTCCAAAGAAACTAAAAAAAAATTTTTTTTCCAAAGTAACTAAAAAAAATTTTTTTTTTCCAAAGTAACTAAAAAAATATTTTTTTTTCCAAAGAAACTAAAAAAATATTTTTTTTTCCAAAGTAACTAAAAAAATTTTTTTTTTTCCAAAGTAACTAAAAAAATTTTTTTTTTCCCAAAGTAACTAAAAAAATTTTTTTTTCCAAAGTAACTAAAAAAATATTTTTTTTTCCAAAGTAACTAAAAAAATATTTTTTTTTCCAAAGTAACTAAAAAAATATTTTTTTTTCCAAAGAAACTAAAAAAATATTTTTTTTTCCAAAGTAACTAAAAAAAATATTTTTTTTCCAAAGAAACTAAAAAAATATTTTTTTTCCAAAGTAACTAAATTTTTTTTTTTTTTTCCAAAGTAACTAAAAAAATATTTTTTTTTCCAAAGTAACTAAAAAAATATTTTTTTTTCCAAAGTAACTAAAAAAATATTTTTTTTTCCAAAGTAACTAAAAAAATATTTTTTTTTCCAAAGTAACTAAAAAAAAATTTTTTTTCCAAAGTAACTAAAAAAAAATTTTTTTTTCCAAAGAAACTAAAAAAATATTTTTTTTTCCAAAGTAACTAAAAAAAAAAAATTTTTTCCAAAGTAACTAAAAAAATATTTTTTTTTCCAAAGTAACTAAAAAGAAACTAAAAAAATATTTTTTTTTCCAAAGTAACTAAAAAATTATTTTTTTTTCCAAAGAAACAAAAAAAATATTTTTTTTTCCAAAGTAACTAAAAAAAAATTTTTTTTCCAAAGTAACTAAAAAAATATTTTTTTTCCCAAAGAAACTAAAAAAATATTTTTTTTTTCCCAAAGTAACTAAAAAAATATTTTTTTTTCCAAAGTAACTAAAAAAATATTTTTTTTCCCAAAGTAACTAAAAAAATATTTTTTTTTCCAAAGTAACTAAAAAAAATATTTTTTTTCCAAAGTAACTAAAAAAATATTTTTTTTTCCAAAGTAACTAAAAAAATATTTTTTTTTCCAAAGTAACTAAAAAAATATTTTTTTTCCAAAGTAACTAAAAAAATATTTTTTTTTCCAAAGTAACTAAAAAAAATATTTTTTTTTCCAAAGTAACTAAAAAAATATTTTTTTTTCCAAAGTAACTAAAAAAATATTTTTTTTCCAAAGTAACTAAAAAAAATTTTTTTTTTCCAAAGTAACTAAAAAATATTTTTTTTTCCCAAAGAAACTAAAAAAATATTTTTTTTCCAAAGTAACTAAAAAAAAAATTTTTTTTCCAAAGTAACTAAAAAAATATTTTTTTTTCCAAAGAAACAAAAAATATTTTTTTTTCCAAAGTAACTAAAAAAATATTTTTTTTCCCAAAGTAACTAAAAAATTTTTTTTTTTCCCAAAGTAACTAAAAAAATATTTTTTTTTCCAAAGTAACTAAAAAAATATTTTTTTTTCCAAAGTAACTAAAAAAATATTTTTTTTTCCAAAGTAACTAAAAAAATATTTTTTTTTCCAAAGTAACTAAAAAAAATATTTTTTTTTCCAAAGAAACTAAAAAAATATTTTTTTTTCCAAAGTAACTAAAAAAAATTTTTTTTTTCCAAAGTAACTAAAAAATTTTTTTTTTTCCCAAAGTAACTAAAAATTTTTTTTTTTTCCAAAGTAACTAAAAAAATATTTTTTTTTCCAAAGTAACTAAAAAAATATTTTTTTTTCCAAAGTAACTAAAAAAATATTTTTTTTTCCAAAGAAACTAAAAAAATATTTTTTTTTCCAAAGTAACTAAAAAAAATATTTTTTTTCCAAAGAAACTAAAAAAATATTTTTTTTCCAAAGTAACTAAAAAATTTTTTTTTTTTCCAAAGTAACTAAAAAAATATTTTTTTTTCCAAAGTAACTAAAAAAATATTTTTTTTTCCAAAGTAACTAAAAAAATATTTTTTTTTCCAAAGTAACTAAAAAAATATTTTTTTTTCCAAAGTAACTAAAAAAAATTTTTTTTTTCCAAAGTAACTAAAAAAATATTTTTTTTCCAAAGAAACTAAAAAAATATTTTTTTTTCCAAAGTAACTAAAAAAAATTTTTTTTTTCCAAAGTAACTAAAAAAATATTTTTTTTTCCAAAGTAACTAAAAAAATATTTTTTTTCCAAAGAAACTAAAAAAATATTTTTTTTTCCAAAGTAACTAAAAAATTATTTTTTTTTCCAAAGAAACAAAAAATTTTTTTTTTTTTCCAAAGTAACTAAAAAATTTTTTTTTTTTCCAAAGTAACTAAAAAAATATTTTTTTTTCCAAAGAAACTAAAAAAATATTTTTTTTTTCCCAAAGTAACTAAAAAAATATTTTTTTTTCCAAAGTAACTAAAAAAATATTTTTTTTCCCAAAGTAACTAAAAAAATATTTTTTTTTCCAAAGTAACTAAAAAAAATATTTTTTTTCCAAAGTAACTAAAAAAATATTTTTTTTTCCAAAGTAACTAAAAAAATATTTTTTTTTCCAAAGTAACTAAAAAAATATTTTTTTTCCAAAGTAACTAAAAAAATATTTTTTTTTCCAAAGTAACTAAAAAAATATTTTTTTTCCAAAGTAACTAAAAAAATATTTTTTTTTCCAAAGTAACTAAAAAAATATTTTTTTTTCCAAAGTAACTAAAAAAACATTTTTTTTTCCAAAGTAACTAAAAAATATTTTTTTTCCCAAAGTAACTAAAAAAATATTTTTTTTTCCAAAGTAACTAAAAAAATATTTTTTTTTCCAAAGTAACTAAAAAAATATTTTTTTTTCCAAAGTAACTAAAAAAATATTTTTTTTTCCAAAGTAACTAAAAAAATATTTTTTTTTCCAAAGTAACTAAAAAAATATTTTTTTTTCCAAAGTAACTAAAAAAATATTTTTTTTTCCAAAGTAACTAAAAAAATATATTTTTTTTCCAAAGTAACTAAAAAAATATATTTTTTTCCAAAGAAACTAAAAAAATATTTTTTTTTCCAAATTAACTAAAAAAATTTTTTTTTTTCCAAAGAAACTAAAAAAATATTTTTTTTTCCAAAGTAACAAAAAAAAATTTTTTTTTTCCAAAGAAACTAAAAAAATATTTTTTTTTCCAAAGTAACTAAAAAAATTTTTTTTTTTCCAAAGTAACTAAAAAAAATTTTTTTTTTTCCAAAGAAACTAAAAAAATATTTTTTTTTCCAAAGTAACTAAAAAAATATTTTTTTTTCCAAAGTAACTAAAAAAATATTTTTTTTCCAAAGTAACTAAAAAAATATTTTTTTTTCCAAAGTAACTAAAAAAATATTTTTTTTTCCAAAGTAACTAAAAAAATATTTTTTTTTCCAAAGTAACTAAAAAAAATTTTTTTTTTCCAAAGAAACTAAAAAAATATTTTTTTTTCCAAAGTAACTAAAAAATTTTTTTTTTCAAAGTAACTAAAAAAATATTTTTTTTCCAAAGTAACTAAAAAAAATTTTTTTTTCCAAAGTAACTAAAAAAATATTTTTTTTTCCAAAGTAACTAAAAAAATATTTTTTTTTCCAAAGTAACTAAAAAAATTTTTTTTTTTCCAAAGTAACTAAAAAAATTTTTTTTTTTCCAAAGTAACTAAAAAAATATTTTTTTTCCAAAGTAATTAAAAAAATATTTTTTTTTCCAAAGTAACTAAAAAAATATTTTTTTTTCCAAAGTAACTAAAAAAATATTTTTTTTTCCAAAGTAACTAAAAAAATATTTTTTTTTCCAAAGTAACTAAAAAAATATTTTTTTTCCAAAGTAACTAAAAAAATATATTTTTTTCCAAAGTAACTAAAAAAATATTTTTTTTCCAAAGTAACTAAAAAAATATTTTTTTTTCCAAAGTAACTAAAAAAATATTTTTTTTCCAAAGTAACTAAAAAATATTTTTTTTTTCCAAAGAAACTAAAAAAAAATTTTTTTTTCCAAAGTAACTAAAAAAATATTTTTTTTTCCAAAGTAACTAAAAATTTTTTTTTTTTTCCAAAGTAACTAAAAATATATTTTTTTTCCAAAGTAACTAAAAAAATATTTTTTTTTCCAAAGTAACTAAAAAAATATTTTTTTTTCCAAAGTAACTAAAAAAATATTTTTTTTTCCAAAGTAACTAAAAAAATATTTTTTTTCCAAAGAAACTAAAAAAATATTTTTTTTTCCAAAGTAACTAAAAAAAATTTTTTTCCAAAGTAACTAAAAAAATATTTTTTTTTCCAAAGTAACTAAAAAAAATATTTTTTTTCCAAAGAAACTAAAAAAATATTTTTTTTTCCAAAGTAACTAAAAAAAAAATTTTTTTTCCAAAGAAACTAAAAAAATATTTTTTTTTCCAAAGTAACTAAAAAAAATTTTTTTTTTCCAAAGTAACTAAAAAAATATTTTTTTTTCCAAAGAAACTAAAAAAATATTTTTTTTTCCAAAGTAACTAAAAAAATTTTTTTTTTTCCAAAGTAACTAAAAAAAAAAAATTTTCCCCAAAGTAACTAAAAAAATTTTTTTTTTTCCAAAGTAACTAAAAAAATTTTTTTTTTTCCAAAGTAACTAAAAAAAATTTTTTTTTTCCAAAGTAACTAAAAAAATTTTTTTTTTTCCAAAGTAACTAAAAAAAATTTTTTTTTTTCCAAAGTAACTAAAAAAAAAAATTTTTTCCCAAAGTAACTAAAAAAATATATTTTTTTCCAAAGTAACTAAAAAAATATTTTTTTTTCCAAAGTAACTAAAAAAAATTTTTTTTTTCCAAAGTAACTAAAAAAATTTTTTTTTTTCCAAAGTAACTAAAAAAGTAACTTTTTTCCAAAGTAACTAAAAAAATATTTTTTTTTCCAAAGTAACTAAAAAAATATTTTTTTTTCCAAAGTAACTAAAAAAATATTTTTTTCCCAAAGAAACTAAAAAAATATTTTTTTTTCCAAAGTAACTAAAAAAATATTTTTTTTTCCAAAGAAACTAAAAAAATTTTTTTTTTGCCAAAGTAACTAAAAAAAATTTTTTTTTTCCAAAGTAACTAAAAAATTATTTTTTTTCCAAAGAAACTAAAAAAATATTTTTTTTTCCAAAGTAACTAAAAAAATATTTTTTTTTCCAAAGTAACTAAAAAAAATTTTTTTTTTCCAAAGTAACTAAAAAAATATTTTTTTTTCCAAAGTAACTAAAAAAATATTTTTTTTTCCAAAGTAACTAAAAAAATTTTTTTTTTTCCAAAGTAACTAAAAATTTTTTTTTTTTCCAAAGTAACTAAAAAAATATTTTTTTTTCCAAAGTAACTAAAAAAATATTTTTTTTCCAAAGTAACTAAAAAAATATTTTTTTTTCCAAAGTAACTAAAAAAATATTTTTTTTTCCAAAGTAACTAAAAAAATATTTTTTTTTCCAAAGTAACTAAAAAAATATTTTTTTTTCCAAAGAAACTAAAAAAATATTTTTTTTTCCAAAGTAACTAAAAAAAAATTTTTTTTTCCAAAGTAACTAAAATTTTTTTTTTTTTTCCAAAGAAACTAAAAAAATATTTTTTTTTCCAAAGTAACTAAAAAAAATATTTTTTTTCCAAAGTAACTAAAAAATATTTTTTTTTCCCAAAGTAACTAAAAAAATATTTTTTTTTCCAAAGTAACTAAAAAAATATTTTTTTTTCCAAAGTAACTAAAAAAATATTTTTTTTTCCAAAGTAACTAAAAAAATATTTTTTTTTCCAAAGTAACTAAAAAAATATTTTTTTTTCCAAAGTAACTAAAAAAATATTTTTTTTTCCAAAGTAACTAAAAAAATATTTTTTTTTCCAAAGTAACTAAAAAAATATTTTTTTTTCCAAAGTAACTAAAAAAATATATTTTTTTCCAAAGAAACTAAAAAAATATTTTTTTTTCCAAATTAACTAAAAAAAATTTTTTTTTCCAAAGAAACTAAAAAAAATTTTTTTTTTCCAAAGTAACAAAAAAAATTTTTTTTTTTCCAAAGAAACTAAAAAAATATTTTTTTTTCCAAAGTAACTAAAAAATTTTTTTTTTTTTCCAAAGTAACTAAAAAAATTTTTTTTTTTCCAAAGAAACTAAAAAAATTTTTTTTTTTCCAAAGTAACTAAAAAAATATTTTTTTTTCCAAAGTAACTAAAAAATTATTTTTTTTCCAAAGTAACTAAAAAAATATTTTTTTTTCCAAAGTAACTAAAAAAATATTTTTTTTTCCAAAGTAACTAAAAAAATATTTTTTTTTCCAAAGTAACTAAAAAAAATTTTTTTTTTCCAAAGAAACTAAAAAAATATTTTTTTTTCCAAAGTAACTAAAAAAAATTTTTTTTCAAAGTAACTAAAAAAATTTTTTTTTTCCAAAGTAACTAAAAAAATTTTTTTTTTTCCAAAGTAACTAAAAAAATATTTTTTTTTCCAAAGTAACTAAAAAAATATTTTTTTTTCCAAAGTAACTAAAAAAATATTTTTTTTTCCAAAGTAACTAAAAAAAATTTTTTTTTTCCAAAGTAACTAAAAAAATATTTTTTTTCCAAAGTAATTAAAAAAATATTTTTTTTTCCAAAGTAACTAAAAAAATATTTTTTTTTCCAAAGTAACTAAAAAAATATTTTTTTTTCCAAAGTAACTAAAAAAATATTTTTTTTTCCAAAGTAACTAAAAAAATATTTTTTTTCCAAAGTAACTAAAAAAATATATTTTTTTCCAAAGTAACTAAAAAAATATTTTTTTTCCAAAGTAACTAAAAAAATATTTTTTTTTCCAAAGTAACTAAAAAAATATTTTTTTTCCAAAGTAACTAAAAAATATTTTTTTTTTCCAAAGAAACTAAAAAAAAATTTTTTTTTCCAAAGTAACTAAAAAAATATTTTTTTTTCCAAAGTAACTAAAAAAATTTTTTTTTTTCCAAAGTAACTAAAAATATATTTTTTTTCCAAAGTAACTAAAAAAATATTTTTTTTTCCAAAGTAACTAAAAAAATATTTTTTTTTCCAAAGTAACTAAAAAAATATTTTTTTTTCCAAAGTAACTAAAAAAATATTTTTTTTCCAAAGAAACTAAAAAAATATTTTTTTTTCCAAAGTAACTAAAAAATTTTTTTTTTCCAAAGTAACTAAAAAAATATTTTTTTTTCCAAAGTAACTAAAAAAAATATTTTTTTTCCAAAGAAACTAAAAAAATATTTTTTTTTCCAAAGTAACTAAAAAAAAATTTTTTTTTCCAAAGAAACTAAAAAAATATTTTTTTTTCCAAAGTAACTAAAAAAAATTTTTTTTTTCCAAAGTAACTAAAAAAATATTTTTTTTTCCAAAGAAACTAAAAAAATATTTTTTTTTCCAAAGTAACTAAAAAAAATTTTTTTTTTCCAAAGTAACTAAAAAAAAAAAATTTTCCCCAAAGTAACTAAAAAAATATTTTTTTTTCCAAAGTAACTAAAAAAATATTTTTTTTTCCAAAGTAACTAAAAAAAATTTTTTTTTTCCAAAGTAACTAAAAAAATATTTTTTTTCCCAAAGTAACTAAAAAAGTAACTTTTTTCCAAAGTAACTAAAAAAATATTTTTTTTTCCAAAGAAACTAAAAAAATATTTTTTTTTCCAAAGTAACTAAAAAATTATTTTTTTTTCCAAAGAAACTAAAAAAATATTTTTTTTTCCAAAGTAACTAAAAAATTTTTTTTTTCCAAAGTAACTAAAAATTTTTTTTTTTTTCCAAAGTAACTAAAAAAATTTTTTTTTTTCCAAAGTAACTAAAAATTTATTTTTTTTTCCAAAGTAACTAAAAAAATATTTTTTTTTCCAAAGAAACTAAAAAAATATTTTTTTTTCCAAAGTAACTAAAAAATTTTTTTTTTTTCCAAAGTAACTAAAAAAATATTTTTTTTTCCAAAGTAACTAAAAAAATATTTTTTTTTCCAAAGAAACTAAAAAAATATTTTTTTTTCCAAAGTAACTAAAAAAAAATTTTTTTTCCAAAGAAACTAAAAAAATATTTTTTTTTCCAAAGTAACTAAAAAAATATATTTTTTTCCAAAGTAACTAAAAAAATATTTTTTTTTCCAAAGAAACTAAAAAAATTTTTTTTTTTCCAAAGTAACTAAAAAAAATTTTTTTTTTTTCCAAAGTAACTAAAAAAAAAATTTTTTTCCCAAAGTAACTAAAAAAATATATTTTTTTCCAAAGTAACTAAAAAAATATTTTTTTTTCCAAAGTAACTAAAAAAAATTTTTTTTTTCCAAAGTAACTAAAAAATTTTTTTTTTTTCCAAAGTAACTAAAAAAGTAACTTTTTTCCAAAGTAACTAAAAAAATATTTTTTTTTCCAAAGTAACTAAAAAAATATTTTTTTTTCCAAAGTAACTAAAAAAATATTTTTTTCCCAAAGAAACTAAAAAAATATTTTTTTTTCCAAAGTAACTAAAAAAATATTTTTTTTTCCAAAGAAACTAAAAAAATATTTTTTTTTGCCAAAGTAACTAAAAAATTTTTTTTTTTTCCAAAGTAACTAAAAAATTATTTTTTTTCCAAAGAAACTAAAAAAATATTTTTTTTTCCAAAGTAACTAAAAAAATATTTTTTTTTCCAAAGTAACTAAAAAAAATTTTTTTTTTCCAAAGTAACTAAAAAAATATTTTTTTTTCCAAAGTAACTAAAAAAATATTTTTTTTTCCAAAGTAACTAAAAAAATTTTTTTTTTTCCAAAGTAACTAAAAAAATTTTTTTTTTCCAAAGTAACTAAAAAAATATTTTTTTTTCCAAAGTAACTAAAAAAATATTTTTTTTCCAAAGTAACTAAAAAAATATTTTTTTTCCAAAGTAACTAAAAAAATATTTTGTTTTTCCAAAGTAACTAAAAAAATATTTTTTTTTCCAAAGTAACTAAAAAAATATTTTTTTTTCCAAAGAAACTAAAAAAATATTTTCTTTTCCAAAGTAACTAAAAAAAAATTTTTTTTTCCAAAGTAACTAAATTTTTTTTTTTTTTTCCAAAGAAACTAAAAAAATATTTTTTTTTCCAAAGTAACTAAAAAAAAATTTTTTTTTCCAAAGTAACTAAAAAAATATTTTTTTTTCCAAAGAAACTAAAAAAAAATTTTTTTTTCCAAAGTAACTAAAAAAATTTTTTTTTTTCCAAAGTAACTAAAAAAAATTTTTTTTTCCCAAAGTAACTAAAAAAATATTTTTTTTTCCAAAGTAACTAAAAAATATTTTTTTTTCCAAAGTAACTAAAAAAATATTTTTTTTTCCAAAGTAACTAAAAAAATATTTTTTTTTCCAAAGTAACTAAAAAAATATTTTTTTTTCCAAAGTAACTAAAAAATTTTTTTTTTTCCAAAGAAACTAAAAAAAAATTTTTTTTCCCAAAGTAACTAAAAAAAATTTTTTTTTTCCAAAGAAACTAAAAAAATTTTTTTTTTCCAAAGTAACAAAAAAAAAAAATTTTTTTCCAAAGTAACTAAAAAAATATTTTTTTTTCCAAAGTAACTAAAAAAATATTTTTTTTTCCAAAGAAACTAAAAAAATATTTTTTTTTCCAAAGTAACTAAAAAAATATTTTTTTTTCCAAAGAAACTAAAAAAAAAAAAAATTTTCCAAAGTAACTAAAAAAATATTTTTTTTTCCAAAGTAACTAAAAAAATATTTTTTTTTCCAAAGTAACTAAAAAAAATTTTTTTTTTCCAAAGTAACTAAAAAAAATTTTTTTTTTCCAAAGAAACTAAAAATATATTTTTTTTCCAAAGTAACTAAAAAAATATTTTTTTTTCCAAAGTAACTAAAAAAATATTTTTTTTTCCAAAGTAACTAAAAAAATATTTTTTTTTCCAAAGTAACTAAAAAAATATTTTTTTTTCCAAAGAAACTAAAAAAATATTTTTTTTTCCAAAGTAACTAAAAAATTTTTTTTTTCCAAAGTAACTAAAAAAATATTTTTTTTTCCAAAGTAACTAAAAAAAATATTTTTTTTCCAAAGAAACTAAAAAAATATTTTTTTTTCCAAAGTAACTAAAAAAAATTTTTTTTTTCCAAAGAAACTAAAAAATTTTTTTTTTTTTCCAAAGTAACTAAAAAAAAAATTTTTTTTCCAAAGTAACTAAAAAAATATTTTTTTTTCCAAAGAAACTAAAAAAATATTTTTTTTTCCAAAGTAACTAAAAAATATATATTTTTTCCAAAGTAACTAAAAAAAAATGTTTTTCCCCAAAGTAACTAAAAAAATATATTTTTTTCCAAAGTAACTAAAAAAATATTTTTTTTTCCAAAGTAACTAAAAAAATTTTTTTTTTTCCAAAGTAACTAAAAAAATATTTTTTTTTCCAAAGTAACTAAAAAAGTAACTTTTTTCCAAAGTAACTAAAAAAATATTTTTTTTTCCAAAGAAACTAAAAAAATATTTTTTTTTCCAAAGTAACTAAAAAATTTTTTTTTTTCCCAAAGAAACTAAAAAAATATTTTTTTTTCCAAAGTAACTAAAATTTTTTTTTTTTTCCAAAGTAACTAAAAAAATTTTTTTTTTCCAAAGTAACTAAAAAAAAAATTTTTTTTCCAAAGTAACTAAAAAAATATATTTTTTTCCAAAGTAACTAAAAAAATATTTTTTTTTCCAAAGAAACTAAAAAAATATTTTTTTTTCCAAAGTAACTAAAAAATTTTTTTTTTTTCCAAAGTAACTAAAAAAATTTTTTTTTTTCCAAAGTAACTAAAAAAATTTTTTTTTTTCCAAAGAAACTAAAAAAATATTTTTTTTTCCAAAGTAACTAAAAAAATATTTTTTTTCCAAAGTAACTAAAAAAATTTTTTTTTTTCCAAAGTAACTAAAAAATTTTTTTTTTTCCAAAGTAACTAAAAAAATATTTTTTTTTCCAAAGTAACTAAAAAAATATTTTTTTTCCAAAGTAACTAAAAAAATATTTTTTTTTCCAAAGTAACTAAAAAAATATTTTTTTTTCCAAAGTAACTAAAAAAATATTTTTTTTTCCAAAGTAACTAAAAAAATATTTTTTTTTCCAAAGAAACTAAAAAAATATTTTTTTTTCCAAAGTAACTAAAAAAAAATTTTTTTTTCCAAAGTAACTAAAATTTTTTTTTTTTTTCCAAAGAAACTAAAAAAATATTTTTTTTTCCAAAGTAACTAAAAAAAATATTTTTTTTCCAAAGTAACTAAAAAATATTTTTTTTTCCCAAAGTAACTAAAAAAATATTTTTTTTTCCAAAGTAACTAAAAAAATATATTTTTTTTCCAAAGTAACTAAAAAAATATTTTTTTTTCCAAAGTAACTAAAAAAATATTTTTTTTTCCAAAGTAACTAAAAAAATATTTTTTTTTCCAAAGTAACTAAAAAAATATTTTTTTTTCCAAAGTAACTAAAAAAATATTTTTTTTTCCAAAGTAACTAAAAAAATATTTTTTTTTCCAAAGTAACTAAAAAAATATATTTTTTTCCAAAGAAACTAAAAAAATATTTTTTTTTCCAAATTAACTAAAAAAAATTTTTTTTTCCAAAGAAACTAAAAAAATTTTTTTTTTTCCAAAGTAACAAAAAAATTTTTTTTTTTTCCAAAGAAACTAAAAAAATATTTTTTTTTCCAAAGTAACTAAAAAATTTTTTTTTTTTTCCAAAGTAACTAAAAAAATTTTTTTTTTTCCAAAGAAACTAAAAAAATTTTTTTTTTTCCAAAGTAACTAAAAAAATATTTTTTTTTCCAAAGTAACTAAAAAATTATTTTTTTTCCAAAGTAACTAAAAAAATATTTTTTTTTCCAAAGTAACTAAAAAAATATTTTTTTTTCCAAAGTAACTAAAAAAATATTTTTTTTTCCAAAGTAACTAAAAAAAATTTTTTTTTTCCAAAGAAACTAAAAAAATATTTTTTTTTCCAAAGTAACTAAAAAAAATTTTTTTTCAAAGTAACTAAAAAAATATTTTTTTTCCAAAGTAACTAAAAAAATTTTTTTTTTTCCAAAGTAACTAAAAAAATATTTTTTTTTCCAAAGTAACTAAAAAAATATTTTTTTTTCCAAAGTAACTAAAAAAATATTTTTTTTTCCAAAGTAACTAAAAAAAATTTTTTTTTTCCAAAGTAACTAAAAAAATATTTTTTTTCCAAAGTAATTAAAAAAATATTTTTTTTTCCAAAGTAACTAAAAAAATATTTTTTTTTCCAAAGTAACTAAAAAAATATTTTTTTTTCCAAAGTAACTAAAAAAATATTTTTTTTTCCAAAGTAACTAAAAAAATATTTTTTTTCCAAAGTAACTAAAAAAATATATTTTTTTCCAAAGTAACTAAAAAAATATTTTTTTTCCAAAGTAACTAAAAAAATATTTTTTTTTCCAAAGTAACTAAAAAAATATTTTTTTTCCAAAGTAACTAAAAAATATTTTTTTTTTCCAAAGAAACTAAAAAAAAATTTTTTTTTCCAAAGTAACTAAAAAAATATTTTTTTTTCCAAAGTAACTAAAAAAATTTTTTTTTTTCCAAAGTAACTAAAAATATATTTTTTTTCCAAAGTAACTAAAAAAATATTTTTTTTTCCAAAGTAACTAAAAAAATATTTTTTTTTCCAAAGTAACTAAAAAAATATTTTTTTTTCCAAAGTAACTAAAAAAATATTTTTTTTCCAAAGAAACTAAAAAAATATTTTTTTTTCCAAAGTAACTAAAAAATTTTTTTTTTCCAAAGTAACTAAAAAAATATTTTTTTTTCCAAAGTAACTAAAAAAAATATTTTTTTTCCAAAGAAACTAAAAAAATATTTTTTTTTCCAAAGTAACTAAAAAAAAATTTTTTTTTCCAAAGAAACTAAAAAAATATTTTTTTTTCCAAAGTAACTAAAAAAAATTTTTTTTTTCCAAAGTAACTAAAAAAATATTTTTTTTTCCAAAGAAACTAAAAAAATATTTTTTTTTCCAAAGTAACTAAAAAAAATTTTTTTTTTCCAAAGTAACTAAAAAAAAAAATTTTTCCCCAAAGTAACTAAAAAAATATTTTTTTTTCCAAAGTAACTAAAAAAATATTTTTTTTTCCAAAGTAACTAAAAAAAATTTTTTTTTTCCAAAGTAACTAAAAAAATATTTTTTTTCCCAAAGTAACTAAAAAAGTAACTTTTTTCCAAAGTAACTAAAAAAATATTTTTTTTTCCAAAGAAACTAAAAAAATATTTTTTTTTCCAAAGTAACTAAAAAATTATTTTTTTTTCCAAAGAAACTAAAAAAATATTTTTTTTTCCAAAGTAACTAAAAAATTTTTTTTTTCCAAAGTAACTAAAAATTTTTTTTTTTTTCCAAAGTAACTAAAAAAATTTATTTTTTTTCCAAAGTAACTAAAAATTTATTTTTTTTTCCAAAGTAACTAAAAAAATATTTTTTTTTCCAAAGAAACTAAAAAAATATTTTTTTTTCCAAAGTAACTAAAAAATTTTTTTTTTTTCCAAAGTAACTAAAAAAATATTTTTTTTTCCAAAGTAACTAAAAAAATATTTTTTTTTCCAAAGAAACTAAAAAAATATTTTTTTTTCCAAAGTAACTAAAAAAAAATTTTTTTTCCAAAGAAACTAAAAAAATATTTTTTTTTCCAAAGTAACTAAAAAAATATATTTTTTTCCAAAGTAACTAAAAAAATATTTTTTTTTCCAAAGAAACTAAAAAAAATTTTTTTTTTCCAAAGTAACTAAAAAAAATTTTTTTTTTTCCAAAGTAACTAAAAAAAAAAATTTTTTCCCAAAGTAACTAAAAAAATATATTTTTTTCCAAAGTAACTAAAAAAATATTTTTTTTTCCAAAGTAACTAAAAAAAATTTTTTTTTTCCAAAGTAACTAAAAAATTTTTTTTTTTTCCAAAGTAACTAAAAAAGTAACTTTTTTCCAAAGTAACTAAAAAAATATTTTTTTTTCCAAAGTAACTAAAAAAATATTTTTTTTTCCAAAGTAACTAAAAAAATATTTTTTTCCCAAAGAAACTAAAAAAATATTTTTTTTTCCAAAGTAACTAAAAAAATATTTTTTTTTCCAAAGAAACTAAAAAAATATTTTTTTTTGCCAAAGTAACTAAAAAATTTTTTTTTTTTCCAAAGTAACTAAAAAATTATTTTTTTTCCAAAGAAACTAAAAAAATATTTTTTTTTCCAAAGTAACTAAAAAAATATTTTTTTTTCCAAAGTAACTAAAAAAAATTTTTTTTTTCCAAAGTAACTAAAAAAATATTTTTTTTTCCAAAGTAACTAAAAAAATATTTTTTTTTCCAAAGTAACTAAAAAAATTTTTTTTTTTCCAAAGTAACTAAAAAAATTTTTTTTTTCCAAAGTAACTAAAAAAATATTTTTTTTTCCAAAGTAACTAAAAAAATATTTTTTTTCCAAAGTAACTAAAAAAATATTTTTTTTCCAAAGTAACTAAAAAAATATTTTGTTTTTCCAAAGTAACTAAAAAAATATTTTTTTTTCCAAAGTAACTAAAAAAATATTTTTTTTTCCAAAGAAACTAAAAAAATATTTTCTTTTCCAAAGTAACTAAAAAAAAATTTTTTTTTCCAAAGTAACTAAATTTTTTTTTTTTTTTCCAAAGAAACTAAAAAAATATTTTTTTTTCCAAAGTAACTAAAAAAAAATTTTTTTTTCCAAAGTAACTAAAAAAATATTTTTTTTTCCAAAGAAACTAAAAAAAATTTTTTTTTTCCAAAGTAACTAAAAAAAATTTTTTTTTTCCAAAGTAACTAAAAAAATTTTTTTTTTCCCAAAGTAACTAAAAAAATATTTTTTTTTCCAAAGTAACTAAAAAATATTTTTTTTTCCAAAGTAACTAAAAAAATATTTTTTTTTCCAAAGTAACTAAAAAAATATTTTTTTTTCCAAAGTAACTAAAAAAATATTTTTTTTTCCAAAGTAACTAAAAAATTTTTTTTTTTCCAAAGAAACTAAAAAAAAATTTTTTTTCCCAAAGTAACTAAAAAAAATTTTTTTTTTCCAAAGAAACTAAAAAAAATTTTTTTTTCCAAAGTAACAAAAAAAAAAATTTTTTTTCCAAAGTAACTAAAAAAATATTTTTTTTTCCAAAGTAACTAAAAAAATATTTTTTTTTCCAAAGAAACTAAAAAAATATTTTTTTTTCCAAAGTAACTAAAAAAATATTTTTTTTTCCAAAGAAACTAAAAAAAAAAAAAATTTTCCAAAGTAACTAAAAAAATATTTTTTTTTCCAAAGTAACTAAAAAAATATTTTTTTTTCCAAAGTAACTAAAAAAAATTTTTTTTTTCCAAAGTAACTAAAAAAAATTTTTTTTTTCCAAAGAAACTAAAAATATATTTTTTTTCCAAAGTAACTAAAAAAATTTTTTTTTTCCAAAGTAACTAAAAAAATATTTTTTTTTCCAAAGTAACTAAAAAAATATTTTTTTTTCCAAAGTAACTAAAAAAATATTTTTTTTTCCAAAGAAACTAAAAAAATATTTTTTTTTCCAAAGTAACTAAAAAAATTTTTTTTTCCAAAGTAACTAAAAAAATATTTTTTTTTCCAAAGTAACTAAAAAAAATATTTTTTTTCCAAAGAAACTAAAAAAATATTTTTTTTTCCAAAGTAACTAAAAAAAATTTTTTTTTTCCAAAGAAACTAAAAAATTTTTTTTTTTTTCCAAAGTAACTAAAAAAAAAATTTTTTTTCCAAAGTAACTAAAAAAATATTTTTTTTTCCAAAGAAACTAAAAAAATATTTTTTTTTCCAAAGTAACTAAAAAATATATATTTTTTCCAAAGTAACTAAAAAAAATTGTTTTTCCCCAAAGTAACTAAAAAAATATATTTTTTTCCAAAGTAACTAAAAAAATATTTTTTTTTCCAAAGTAACTAAAAAAATTTTTTTTTTTCCAAAGTAACTAAAAAAATATTTTTTTTTCCAAAGTAACTAAAAAAGTAACTTTTTTCCAAAGTAACTAAAAAAATATTTTTTTTTCCAAAGAAACTAAAAAAATATTTTTTTTTCCAAAGTAACTAAAAAATTTTTTTTTTTCCCAAAGAAACTAAAAAAATATTTTTTTTTCCAAAGTAACTAAAAATTTTTTTTTTTTCCAAAGTAACTAAAAAAAATTTTTTTTTCCAAAGTAACTAAAAAAAAAATTTTTTTTCCAAAGTAACTAAAAAAATATATTTTTTTCCAAAGTAACTAAAAAAATATTTTTTTTTCCAAAGAAACTAAAAAAATATTTTTTTTTCCAAAGTAACTAAAAAATTTTTTTTTTTTCCAAAGTAACTAAAAAAATTTTTTTTTTTCCAAAGTAACTAAAAAATTTTTTTTTTTCCAAAGAAACTAAAAAAATATTTTTTTTCCAAAGTAACTAAAAAATTTTTTTTTTTCCAAAGAAACTAAAAAAATATTTTTTTTTCCAAAGTAACTAAAAAAATATATTTTTTTTCCAAAGTAACTAAAAAAATATATTTTTTTTCCAAAGAAACTAAAAAAATATTTTTTTTTCCAAAGTAACTAAAATTTTTTTTTTTTTTTTCCAAAGTAACTAAAATTTTTTTTTTTTTTTCCAAAGTAACTAAAAAAAATGTTTTTTCCCCAAAGTAACTAAAAAAATATATTTTTTTCCAAAGTAACTAAAAAAATATTTTTTTTTCCAAAGTAACTAAAAAAAATTTTTTTTTTCCAAAGTAACTAAAAAAAATTTTTTTTTTCCAAAGTAACTAAAAAAGTAACTTTTTTCCAAAGTAACTAAAAAAATATTTTTTTTTCCAAAGAAACTAAAAAAATATTTTTTTTTCCAAAGAAACTAAAAAAATATTTTTTTTTCCAAAGTAACTAAAATTTTTTTTTTTTTTCCAAAGTAACTAAAAAAAATGTTTTTTCCCCAAAGTAACTAAAAAAATATATATTTTTCCAAAGTAACTAAAAAAATATTTTTTTTTCCAAAGTAACTAAAAAAAATTTTTTTTTTCCAAAGTAACTAAAAAAATATTTTTTTTTCCAAAGTAACTAAAAAAGTAACTTTTTTCCAAAGTAACTAAAAAAATATTTTTTTTTCCAAAGAAACTAAAAAAATATTTTTTTTTCCAAAGTAACTAAAAAATTTTTTTTTTCCCAAAGAAACTAAAAAATTTTTTTTTTTCCAAAGTAACTAAAAAATTTTTTTTTTCCAAAGTAACTAAAAAATTTTTTTTTTTCCAAAGTAACTAAAAAAAAAATTTTTTTTCCAAAGTAACTAAAAAAATATATTTTTTTCCAAAGTAACTAAAAAAATATTTTTTTTTCCAAAGAAACTAAAATTTTTTTTTTTTTCCAAAGTAACTAAAAAAAATTTTTTTTTCCAAAGTAACTAAAAAAAAAAAAAATTTTCCAAAGTAACTAAAAAAATATATTTTTTTCCAAAGTAACTAAAAAAATATTTTTTTTTCCAAAGAAACTAAAAAAATATTTTTTTTTCCAAAGTAACTAAAAAAAATTTTTTTTTTCCAAAGTAACTAAAAAAAATTTTTTTTTTCCAAAGTAACTAAAAAATTTTTTTTTTTTCCAAAGAAACTAAAAAATTTTTTTTTTTTCCAAAGTAACTAAAAAAATTTTTTTTTTCCAAAGAAACTAAAAACATATTTTTTTTTCCAAAGTAACTAAAAATTTTTTTTTTTTTCCAAAGTAACTAAAAAAAATTTTTTTTCCCCAAAGTAACTAAAAAAATATATTTTTTTCCAAAGTAACTAAAAAAATATTTTTTTTTCCAAAGTAACTAAAAAAATTTTTTTTTTTCCAAAGTAACTAAAAAAATATTTTTTTTTCCAAAGTAACTAAAAAAGTAACTTTTTTCCAAAGTAACTAAAAAAATATTTTTTTTTCCAAAGAAACTAAAAAAATATTTTTTTTTCCAAAGTAACTAAAAAAATTTTTTTTTTCCCAAAGAAACTAAAAAAATATTTTTTTTTCCAAAGTAACTAAAATTTTTTTTTTTTTCCAAAGTAACTAAAAAAAATTTTTTTTTCCAAAGTAACTAAAAAAAAAAATTTTTTTCCAAAGTAACTAAAAAAATATATTTTTTTCCAAAGTAACTAAAAAAATATTTTTTTTTCCAAAGAAACTAAAAAAAAATTTTTTTTTCCAAAGTAACTAAAAAAAATTTTTTTTTTCCAAAGTAACTAAAAAAATATTTTTTTTTCCAAAGTAACTAAAAAATTTTTTTTTTTTCCAAAGAAACTAAAAAAATATTTTTTTTTCCAAAGTAACTAAAAAAATTTTTTTTTTCCAAAGTAACTAAAAAAAATTTTTTTTTTCCAAAGTAACTAAAAAATATTTTTTTTTCCAAAGTAACTAAAAAAGTAACTTTTTTCCAAAGTAACTAAAAATTTTTTTTTTTTTCCAAAGTAACTAAAAAAATATTTTTTTTTCCAAAGTAACTAAAAAAATATTTTTTTCCCAAAGAAACTAAAAAAATATTTTTTTTTCCAAAGTAACTAAAAAAATATTTTTTTTTCCAAAGTAACTAAAAAATTTTTTTTTTCCAAAGAAACTAAAAAAATATTTTTTTTTCCAAAGTAACTAAAAAAATATTTTTTTTTCCAAAGTAACTAAAAAAATATTTTTTTTTCCAAAGTAACTAAAAAAATATTTTTTTTTCCAAAGTAACTAAAAAAATATTTTTTTTTCCAAAGTAACTAAAAAAATATTTTTTTTTCCAAAGTAACTAAAAAAATATTTTTTTTTCCAAAGTAACTAAAAAAATATTTTTTTTTCCAAAGAAACTAAAAAAATATTTTTTTTCCCAAAGTAACTAAAAAAATTTTTTTTTTTCCAAAGAAACTAAAAAAAAAAATTTTTCCAAAGTAACAAAAAAAATTTTTTTTTTCCAAAGTAACTAAAAAAAATTTTTTTTTTCCAAAGTAACTAAAAAATTTTTTTTTTTCCAAAGTAACTAAAAAAAATTTTTTTTTCCAAAGTAACTAAAAAAATATTTTTTTTTCCAAAGTAACTAAAAAAATATTTTTTTTCCAAAGTAACTAAAAAAATATTTTTTTTTCCAAAGTAACTAAAAAAATATATTTTTTTCCAAAGTAACTAAAAAAATATTTTTTTTTCCAAAGTAACTAAAAAAATATTTTTTTTTCCAAAGAAACTAAAAAAATATTTTTTTTTCCAAAGTAACTAAAAAAATATTTTTTTTTCCAAAGTAACTAAAATTTTTTTTTTTTTCCAAAGAAACTAAAAAAATATTTTTTTTCCAAAGTAACTAAAAAATTTTTTTTTTTTCCAAAGTAACTAAAAAAATATTTTTTTTTCCAAAGAAACTAAAAAAAATATTTTTTTTTCCAAAGTAACTAAAAAAAAATTTTTTTTTCCAAAGTAACTAAAAAAAATTTTTTTTCCCCAAAGTAACTAAAAAAATATTTTTTTTTCCAAAGTAACTAAAAAATATTTTTTTTTCCAAAGTAACTAAAAAAATATTTTTTTTTCCAAAGTAACTAAAAAAATATTTTTTTTTCCAAAGTAACTAAAAAAATATTTTTTTTTCCAAAGTAACTAAAAAAATATTTTTTTTTCCAAAGTAACTAAAAAAATATTTTTTTTCCAAAGTAACTAAAAAAATATTTTTTTTTTCCAAAGTAACTAAAAAAATATTTTTTTTTCCAAAGTAACTAAAAAAATATTTTTTTTTCCAAAGTAACTAAAAAAATATTTTTTTTTCCAAAGAAACTAAAAAAATATTTTTTTTTCCAAAGTAACTAAAAAAATATTTTTTTTTCCAAAGTAACTAAAAAATTTTTTTTTTTCCAAAGAAACTAAAAAATTTTTTTTTTTTCCAAAGTAACTAAAAAAAATTTTTTTTCCCAAAGTAACTAAAAAAATATTTTTTTTTCAAAAGTAACTAAAAAAATATTTTTTTTTCCAAAGTAACTAAAAAAATATTTTTTTTTCCAAAGTAACTAAAAAAATATTTTTTTTTCCAAAGTAACTAAAAAAATATTTTTTTTTCCAAAGTAACTAAAAAAATATTTTTTTTTCCAAAGTAACTAAAAAAATATTTTTTTTCCCAAAGTAACTAAAAAAATATTTTTTTTTCCAAAGTAACTAAAAAAATATTTTT
The DNA here is from genome assembly GCF_949748355.1 of Melanostigma gelatinosum. NCBI lineage: Eukaryota > Metazoa > Chordata > Actinopteri > Perciformes > Zoarcidae > Melanostigma > Melanostigma gelatinosum. The sequence continues at coordinate 35,778 of NC_136635.1, read as the reverse complement.
TTTTCCAAAGAAACTAAAAAAATATTTTTTTTTCCAAAGTAACTAAAAAAATATTTTTTTTTCCAAAGTAACTAAAAAAATATTTTTTTTTCCAAAGTAACTAAAAAAATATTTTTTTTCCCAAAGAAACTAAAAAAATATTTTTTTTTCCAAAGTAACTAAAAAAATATTTTTTTTTCCAAAGAAACTAAAAAAATATTTTTTTTTCCAAAGTAACTAAAAAAAATTTTTTTTTTTCCAAAGTAACTAAAAAAATATTTTTTTTTCCAAAGTAACTAAAAAAATTTTTTTTTTCCAAAGTAACTAAAAAAATATTTTTTTTCCAAAGTAACTAAAAAAATATTTTTTTTTCCAAAGTAACTAAAATTTTTTTTTTTTTCCAAAGAAACTAAAAAAATATTTTTTTTTCCAAAGTAACTAAAAAAATATTTTTTTTTCCAAAGTAACTAAAAAAATTTTTTTTTTTCCAAAGAAACTAAAAAAATATTTTTTTTTCCAAAGTAACTAAAAAAAATTTTTTTTCCCAAAGTAACTAAAAAAATATTTTTTTTTCAAAAGTAACTAAAAAAATATTTTTTTTTCCAAAGTAACTAAAAAAATATTTTTTTTTCCAAAGTAACTAAAAAAATATTTTTTTTTCCAAAGTAACTAAAAAAATATTTTTTTTTCCAAAGTAACTAAAAAAATATTTTTTTTCCAAAGTAACTAAAAAAATATTTTTTTTCCCAAAGTAACTAAAAAAATATTTTTTTTTCCAAAGTAACTAAAAAAATATTTTTTTTTCCAAAGAAACTAAAAAAATATTTTTTTTTCCAAAGTAACTAAAAAAATATTTTTTTTTCCAAAGTAACTAAAAAAATATTTTTTTTTCCAAAGTAACTAAAAAAATATTTTTTTTCCCAAAGAAACTAAAAAAATATTTTTTTTTCCAAAGTAACTAAAAAAATATTTTTTTTTCCAAAGAAACTAAAAAAATATTTTTTTTTCCAAAGTAACTAAAAAAATATTTTTTTTCCAAAGTAACTAAAAAAAAATTTTTTTTTCCAAAGTAACTAAAAAAATATTTTTTTTTCCAAAGAAACTAAAAAAAATTTTTTTTTTCCAAAGTAACTAAAAAAAAATTTTTTTTTCCAAAGTAACTAAAAAAAAAATGTTTTCCCAAAGTAACTAAAAAAATATTTTTTTTCCAAAGTAACTAAAAAATATTTTTTTTTCCAAAGTAACTAAAAAAATATATTTTTTTCCAAAGTAACTAAAAAAATATTTTTTTTTCCAAAGTAACTAAAAAAATATTTTTTTTTCCAAAGTAACTAAAAAAATATTTTTTTTTCCAAAGTAACTAAAAAAATATTTTTTTTCCCAAAGTAACTAAAAAAATATTTTTTTTTCCAAAGTAACTAAAAAAATATTTTTTTTTCCAAAGAAACTAAAAAAATATTTTTTTTCCCAAAGTAACTAAAAAAATTTTTTTTTTTCCAAAGAAACTAAAAAAATATTTTTTTTTCCAAAGTAACTAAAAAAATATTTTTTTTTCCAAAGTAACTAAAAAAATATTTTTTTTTCCAAAGTAACTAAAAAAATATTTTTTTTCCCAAAGAAACTAAAAAAATATTTTTTTTTCCAAAGTAACTAAAAAAATATTTTTTTTTCCAAAGAAACTAAAAAAATATTTTTTTTTCCAAAGTAACTAAAAAAATATATTTTTTTCCAAAGTAACTAAAAAAATTTTTTTTTTTTCCAAAGTAACTAAAAAAATATTTTTTTTTCCAAAGTAACTAAAAAAATATTTTTTTTCCAAAGTAACTAAAAAAATATTTTTTTTCCAAAGTAACTAAAAAAATATTTTTTTTTCCAAAGTAACTAAAAAAAATTTTTTTTTCCAAAGAAACTAAAAAAATATTTTTTTTTCCAAAGTAACTAAAAAAAATTTTTTTTTTCCAAAGTAACTAAAAAAATATTTTTTTTTCCAAAGAAACTAAAAAAAAATTTTTTTTTCCAAAGTAACTAAAAAAAATTTTTTTTTTCCAAAGTAACTAAAAAAAATTTTTTTTCCCAAAGTAACTAAAAAAATATTTTTTTTTCCAAAGTAACTAAAAAATATTTTTTTTTCCAAAGTAACTAAAAAAATATATTTTTTTCCAAAGTAACTAAAAAAATATTTTTTTTTCCAAAGTAACTAAAAAAATATTTTTTTTTCCAAAGTAACTAAAAAAATATTTTTTTTTCCAAAGTAACTAAAAAAATATTTTTTTTTCCAAAGTAACTAAAAAAATATTTTTTTTTCCAAAGTAACTAAAAAAATATTTTTTTTTCCAAAGAAACTAAAAAAATATTTTTTTTCCCAAAGTAACTAAAAAAAATTTTTTTTTCCAAAGAAACTAAAAAAAAATTTTTTTCCAAAGTAACAAAAAAAATTTTTTTTTTCCAAAGTAACTAAAAAAATTTTTTTTTTTCCAAAGTAACTAAAAAATTTTTTTTTTTTCCAAAGTAACTAAAAAAAAATTTTTTTTCCAAAGTAACTAAAAAAATATTTTTTTTTCCAAAGTAACTAAAAAAATATTTTTTTTCCAAAGTAACTAAAAAAATATTTTTTTTTCCAAAGTAACTAAAAAAATATTTTTTTTTCCAAAGTAACTAAAAAAATATTTTTTTTTCCAAAGTAACTAAAAAAATATTTTTTTTTCCAAAGAAACTAAAAAAATATTTTTTTTTCCAAAGTAACTAAAAAAATATTTTTTTTTCCAAAGTAACTAAAAAATTTTTTTTTTTTCCAAAGAAACTAAAAAAATATTTTTTTTTCCAAAGTAACTAAAAAAAAAATTTTTTTTCCAAAGTAACTAAAAAAATATTTTTTTTTCCAAAGAAACTAAAAAATTTTTTTTTTTTTCCAAAGTAACTAAAAAAAAATTTTTTTTTCCAAAGTAACTAAAAAAAATTTTTTTTCCCCAAAGTAACTAAAAAAATATTTTTTTTTCCAAAGTAACTAAAAAATATTTTTTTTTCCAAAGTAACTAAAAAAATATATTTTTTTCCAAAGTAACTAAAAAAATATTTTTTTTTCCAAAGTAACTAAAAAAATATTTTTTTTTCCAAAGTAACTAAAAAAATATTTTTTTTTCCAAAGTAACTAAAAAAATATTTTTTTTTCCAAAGTAACTAAAAAAATATTTTTTTTTCCAAAGTAACTAAAAAAAAATTTTTTTTTCCAAAGAAACTAAAAAAAAATTTTTTTTCCCAAAGTAACTAAAAAAAATTTTTTTTTTCCAAAGAAACTAAAAAAATATTTTTTTTCCAAAGTAACAAAAAAAAAAAAAATTTTTCCAAAGTAACTAAAAAAATATTTTTTTTTCCAAAGTAACTAAAAAAATATTTTTTTTCCAAAGTAACTAAAAAAATATTTTTTTTTCCAAAGTAACTAAAAAAATATTTTTTTTCCAAAGTAACTAAAAAAATATTTTTTTTTTCCAAAGTAACTAAAAAAATATTTTTTTTCCCAAAGTAACTAAAAAAATATTTTTTTTTCCAAAGTAACTAAAAAAATATTTTTTTTTCCAAAGAAACTAAAAAAATATTTTTTTTTCCAAAGTAACTAAAAAATTTTTTTTTTTTCCAAAGTAACTAAAAATTTTTTTTTTTTTCCAAAGAAACTAAAAAAATATTTTTTTTTCCAAAGTAACTAAAAAAAATTTTTTTTCCCAAAGTAACTAAAAAAATATTTTTTTTTCAAAAGTAACTAAAAAAATATTTTTTTTTCCAAAGTAACTAAAAAAATATTTTTTTTTCCAAAGTAACTAAAAAAATATTTTTTTTTCCAAAGTAACTAAAAAAATATTTTTTTTTCCAAAGTAACTAAAAAAATATTTTTTTTTCCAAAGTAACTAAAAAAATATTTTTTTTCACAAAGTAACTAAAAAAATATTTTTTTTTCCAAAGTAACTAAAAAAATATTTTTTTTTCCAAAGAAACTAAAAAAATATTTTTTTTTCCAAAGTAACTAAAAAAATATTTTTTTTTCCAAAGTAACTAAAAAAATATTTTTTTTTCCAAAGTAACTAAAAAAATATTTTTTTTCCCAAAGAAACTAAAAAAATATTTTTTTTTCCAAAGTAACTAAAAAAATATTTTTTTTTCCAAAGAAACTAAAAAAATATTTTTTTTTCCAAAGTAACTAAAAAATTTTTTTTTTTTTCCAAAGTAACTAAAAAAATATTTTTTTTTCCAAAGTAACTAAAAAAATATATTTTTTCCAAAGTAACTAAATAAATATTTTTTTTCCAAAGTAACTAAAAAAATATTTTTTTTTCCAAAGTAACTAAAATTTTTTTTTTTTTCCAAAGAAACTAAAAAAATATTTTTTTTTCCAAAGTAACTAAAAAAATATTTTTTTTTCCAAAGTAACTAAAAAAATTTTTTTTTTTCCAAAGAAACTAAAAAAATATTTTTTTTTCCAAAGTAACTAAAAAAAATTTTTTTTCCCAAAGTAACTAAAAAAATATTTTTTTTTCAAAAGTAACTAAAAAAATATTTTTTTTTCCAAAGTAACTAAAAAAATATTTTTTTTTCCAAAGTAACTAAAAAAATATTTTTTTTTCCAAAGTAACTAAAAAAATATTTTTTTTTCCAAAGTAACTAAAAAAATATTTTTTTTCCAAAGTAACTAAAAAAATATTTTTTTTCCCAAAGTAACTAAAAAAATATTTTTTTTTCCAAAGTAACTAAAAAAATATTTTTTTTTCCAAAGAAACTAAAAAAATATTTTTTTTTCCAAAGTAACTAAAAAAATATTTTTTTTTCCAAAGTAACTAAAAAAATATTTTTTTTTCCAAAGTAACTAAAAAAATATTTTTTTTCCCAAAGAAACTAAAAAAATATTTTTTTTTCCAAAGTAACTAAAAAAATATTTTTTTTTCCAAAGAAACTAAAAAAATATTTTTTTTTCCAAAGTAACTAAAAAAAAATTTTTTTTTTCCAAAGTAACTAAAAAAATATTTTTTTTTCCAAAGTAACTAAAAAAATATTTTTTTTCCAAAGTAACTAAAAAAATATTTTTTTTCCAAAGTAACTAAAAAAATATTTTTTTTTCCAAAGTAACTAAAATTTTTTTTTTTTCCAAAGAAACTAAAAAAATATTTTTTTTCCAAAGTAACTAAAAAAAAATTTTTTTTTCCAAAGTAACTAAAAAAATATTTTTTTTTCCAAAGAAACTAAAAAAAATTTTTTTTTTCCAAAGTAACTAAAAAAAAATTTTTTTTTCCAAAGTAACTAAAAAAAAAATGTTTTCCCAAAGTAACTAAAAAAATATTTTTTTTTCCAAAGTAACTAAAAAATATTTTTTTTTCCAAAGTAACTAAAAAAATATATTTTTTTCCAAAGTAACTAAAAAAATATTTTTTTTTCCAAAGTAACTAAAAAAATATTTTTTTTTCCAAAGTAACTAAAAAAATATTTTTTTTTCCAAAGTAACTAAAAAAATATTTTTTTTTCCAAAGTAACTAAAAAAATATTTTTTTTTCCAAAGTAACTAAAAAAATATTTTTTTTTCCAAAGTAACTAAAAAAATATTTTTTTTTCCAAAGAAACTAAAAAAATATTTTTTTTCCCAAAGTAACTAAAAAAAATTTTTTTTTTCCAAAGAAACTAAAAAAATATTTTTTTTTCCAAAGTAACTAAAAAAATATTTTTTTTTCCAAAGTAACTAAAAAAATATTTTTTTTTCCAAAGTAACTAAAAAAATATTTTTTTTCCCAAAGAAACTAAAAAAATATTTTTTTTCCCAAAGTAACTAAAAAAATATTTTTTTTTCCAAAGAAACTAAAAAAATATTTTTTTTTCCAAAGTAACTAAAAAAATATATTTTTTTCCAAAGTAACTAAAAAAAATTTTTTTTTTTCCAAAGTAACTAAAAAAATATTTTTTTTTCCAAAGTAACTAAAAAAATATTTTTTTTCCAAAGTAACTAAAAAAATATTTTTTTTCCAAAGTAACTAAAAAAATATTTTTTTTTCCAAAGTAACTAAAAAAAATTTTTTTTTTCCAAAGAAACTAAAAAAATATTTTTTTTCCCAAAGTAACTAAAAAAAATTTTTTTTTTCCAAAGAAACTAAAAAAATATTTTTTTTCCAAAGTAACAAAAAAAAAATTTTCTTTCCAAAGTAACTAAAATTTTTTTTTTTTTTCCAAAGTAACTAAAAAAATATTTTTTTTTCCAAAGTAACTAAAAAAATATTTTTTTTCCAAAGTAACTAAAAAAATATTTTTTTTCCCAAAGTAACTAAAAAAATATTTTTTTTCCAAAGTAACTAAAAAAATATTTTTTTTCCCAAAGAAACTAAAAAAATATTTTTTTTTCCAAAGTAACTAAAAAAATATTTTTTTTTCCAAAGTAACTAAAAAAATATTTTTTTTTCCAAAGTAACTAAAAAAATATTTTTTTTTCCAAAGTAACTAAAAAAAATTTTTTTTTCCAAAGTAACTAAAAAAATATTTTTTTTTCCAAAGTAACTAAAAAAATATTTTTTTTTCCAAAGAAACTAAAAAAATATTTTTTTTCCCAAAGTAACTAAAAAAATTTTTTTTTTTCCAAAGAAACTAAAAAAATTTTTTTTTCCAAAGTAACAAAAAAAAAAAATTTTTTTCCAAAGTAACTAAAAAAATTTTTTTTTTTCCAAAGTAACTAAAAAAAATTTTTTTTTCCCAAAGTAACTAAAAAAAATTTTTTTTTCCAAAGTAACTAAAAAAATATTTTTTTTTCCAAAGTAACTAAAAAAATATTTTTTTTCCAAAGTAACTAAAAAAATATTTTTTTTTCCAAAGTAACTAAAAAAATATTTTTTTTTCCAAAGTAACTAAAAAAATATTTTTTTTTCCAAAGTAACTAAAAAAATATTTTTTTTTCCAAAGAAACTAAAAAAATATTTTTTTTTCCAAAGTAACTAAAAAAATATTTTTTTTTCCAAAGTAACTAAAAATTTTTTTTTTTTCCAAAGAAACTAAAAAAATATTTTTTTTTCCAAAGTAACTAAAAAAAAATTTTTTTTTCCAAAGTAACTAAAAAAATATTTTTTTTTCCAAAGAAACTAAAAAAAAAATTTTTTTTCCAAAGTAACTAAAAAAAAAAAAATTTTTCCAAAGTAACTAAAAAAAATTTTTTTTTCCCAAAGTAACTAAAAAAATATATTTTTTTCCAAAGTAACTAAAAAATATTTTTTTTTCCAAAGTAACTAAAAAAAATATTTTTTTTTCCAAAGTAACTAAAAAAATATTTTTTTTCCAAAGTAACTAAAAAAATATTTTTTTTTCCAAAGTAACTAAAAAAATATTTTTTTTTCCAAAGTAACTAAAAAAATATTTTTTTTTCCAAAGTAACTAAAAAAATATTTTTTTTTCCAAAGTAACTAAAAAAAATTTTTTTTTTCCAAAGAAACTAAAAAAAAATTTTTTTTCCCAAAGTAACTAAAAAAAAATTTTTTTTTCCAAAGAAACTAAAAAAATATTTTTTTTCCAAAGTAACAAAAAAAAAAAATTTTTTTCCAAAGTAACTAAAAAAATATTTTTTTTTCCAAAGTAACTAAAAAAATATTTTTTTTCCAAAGTAACTAAAAAAATATTTTTTTTTCCAAAGTAACTAAAAAAATATTTTTTTTCCAAAGTAACTAAAAAAATATTTTTTTTTCCAAAGTAACTAAAAAAATATTTTTTTTTCCAAAGTAACTAAAAAAATATTTTTTTTTCCAAAGTAACTAAAAAAATATTTTTTTTTCCAAAGAAACTAAAAAAATATTTTTTTTTCCAAAGTAACTAAAAAAATATTTTTTTTTCCAAAGTAACTAAAAAAATTTTTTTTTTTCCAAAGAAACTAAAAAAATATTTTTTTTTCCAAAGTAACTAAAAAAAATTTTTTTTCCCAAAGTAACTAAAAAAATATTTTTTTTTCAAAAGTAACTAAAAAAATATTTTTTTTTCCAAAGTAACTAAAAAAATATTTTTTTTTCCAAAGTAACTAAAAAAATATTTTTTTTTCCAAAGTAACTAAAAAAATATTTTTTTTTCCAAAGTAACTAAAAAAATATTTTTTTTTCCAAAGTAACTAAAAAAATATTTTTTTTCCCAAAGTAACTAAAAAAATATTTTTTTTTCCAAAGTAACTAAAAAAATATTTTTTTTCCAAAGAAACTAAAAAAATATTTTTTTTTCCAAAGTAACTAAAAAAATATTTTTTTTTCCAAAGTAACTAAAAAAATATTTTTTTTTCCAAAGTAACTAAAAAAATATTTTTTTTCCCAAAGAAACTAAAAAAATATTTTTTTTTCCAAAGTAACTAAAAAAATATTTTTTTTTCCAAAGAAACTAAAAAAATATTTTTTTTTCCAAAGTAACTAAAAATTTTTTTTTTTTTTCCAAAGTAACTAAAAAAATATTTTTTTTTCCAAAGTAACTAAAAAAATATTTTTTTTCCAAAGTAACTAAAAAAATATTTTTTTTCCAAAGTAACTAAAAAAATATTTTTTTTTCCAAAGTAACTAAAATTTTTTTTTTTTTCCAAAGAAACTAAAAAAATATTTTTTTTTCCAAAGAAACTAAAAAAAATTTTTTTTTCCAAAGTAACTAAAAAAATATATTTTTTTCCAAAGTAACTAAAAAAATATTTTTTTTTCCAAAGTAACTAAAAAAATATTTTTTTTTCCAAAGTAACTAAAAAAATATTTTTTTTTCCAAAGTAACTAAAAAAATATTTTTTTTTCCAAAGTAACTAAAAAAATATTTTTTTTTCCAAAGTAACTAAAAAAATATTTTTTTTTCCAAAGAAACTAAAAAAATATTTTTTTTCCCAAAGTAACTAAAAAAATTTTTTTTTTCCAAAGAAACTAAAAAAATATTTTTTTTCCAAAGTAACAAAAAAAAAAATTTCTTTCCAAAGTAACTAAAATTTTTTTTTTTTTTCCAAAGTAACTAAAAAAATATTTTTTTTTCCAAAGTAACTAAAAAAATATTTTTTTTCCAAAGTAACTAAAAAAATATTTTTTTTCCCAAAGTAACTAAAAAAATATTTTTTTTCCAAAGTAACTAAAAAAATATTTTTTTTCCAAAGTAACTAAAAAAATATTTTTTTTTCCAAAGTAACTAAAATTTTTTTTTTTCCAAAGAAACTAAAAAAATTTTTTTTTCCAAAGTAACTAAAAAAATTTTTTTTTTTCCAAAGTAACTAAAAAAATATTTTTTTTTCCAAAGAAACTAAAAAAAATTTTTTTTTTCCAAAGTAACTAAAAAAAAATTTTTTTTTCCAAAGTAACTAAAAAAAAAATGTTTTCCCAAAGTAACTAAAAAAATATTTTTTTTTCCAAAGTAACTAAAAAATATTTTTTTTTCCAAAGTAACTAAAAAAATATATTTTTTTCCAAAGTAACTAAAAAAATATTTTTTTTTCCAAAGTAACTAAAAAAATATTTTTTTTTCCAAAGTAACTAAAAAAATATTTTTTTTTCCAAAGTAACTAAAAAAATATTTTTTTTTCCAAAGTAACTAAAAAAATATTTTTTTTTCCAAAGTAACTAAAAAAATATTTTTTTTTCCAAAGTAACTAAAAAAATATTTTTTTTTCCAAAGAAACTAAAAAAATATTTTTTTTCCCAAAGTAACTAAAAAAAATTTTTTTTTTCCAAAGAAACTAAAAAAATATTTTTTTTTCCAAAGTAACTAAAAAAATATTTTTTTTTCCAAAGTAACTAAAAAAATATTTTTTTTTCCAAAGTAACTAAAAAAATATTTTTTTTCCCAAAGAAACTAAAAAAATATTTTTTTTTCCAAAGTAACTAAAAAAATATTTTTTTTTCCAAAGAAACTAAAAAAATATTTTTTTTCCAAAGTAACTAAAAAAATATATTTTTTTCCAAAGTAACTAAAAAAATTTTTTTTTTTTCCAAAGTAACTAAAAAAATATTTTTTTTTCCAAAGTAACTAAAAAAATATTTTTTTTCCAAAGTAACTAAAAAAATATTTTTTTTCCAAAGTAACTAAAAAAATATTTTTTTTTCCAAAGTAACTAAATTTTTTTTTTTTTCCAAAGAAACTAAAAAAATATTTTTTTTTCCAAAGTAACTAAAAAAAATTTTTTTTTTCCAAAGTAACTAAAAAAATATTTTTTTTTCCAAAGAAACTAAAAATTTTATTTTTTTTCCAAAGTAACTAAAAAATTTTTTTTTTTTCCAAAGTAACTAAAAAAATTTTTTTTTCCCAAAGTAACTAAAAAAATATTTTTTTTTCCAAAGTAACTAAAAAATATTTTTTTTTCCAAAGTAACTAAAAAAATATATTTTTTTCCAAAGTAACTAAAAAAATATTTTTTTTTCCAAAGTAACTAAAAAAATATTTTTTTTTCCAAAGTAACTAAAAAAATATTTTTTTTTCCAAAGTAACTAAAAAAATATTTTTTTTTCCAAAGTAACTAAAAAAATATTTTTTTTTCCAAAGTAACTAAAAAAATATTTTTTTTTCCAAAGTAACTAAAAAAATATTTTTTTTTCCAAAGAAACTAAAAAAATATTTTTTTTCCCAAAGTAACTAAAAAAAATTTTTTTTTTCCAAAGAAACTAAAAAAATATTTTTTTTCCAAAGTAACAAAAAAAAAATTTTCTTTCCAAAGTAACTAAAATTTTTTTTTTTTTTCCAAAGTAACTAAAAAAATATTTTTTTTTCCAAAGTAACTAAAAAAATATTTTTTTTCCAAAGTAACTAAAAAAATATTTTTTTTCCCAAAGTAACTAAAAAAATATTTTTTTTCCAAAGTAACTAAAAAAATATTTTTTTTTCCAAAGAAACTAAAAAAATATTTTTTTTTCCAAAGTAACTAAAAAAATATTTTTTTTTCCAAAGTAACTAAAAAAATATTTTTTTTTCCAAAGTAACTAAAAAAATATTTTTTTTTCCAAAGTAACTAAAAAAATATTTTTTTTTCCAAAGTAACTAAAAAAATATTTTTTTTTCCAAAGTAACTAAAAAAATATTTTTTTTTCCAAAGAAACTAAAAAAATATTTTTTTTCCCAAAGTAACTAAAAAAAATTTTTTTTTCCAAAGAAACTAAAAAAAATTTTTTTTCCAAAGTAACAAAAAAAAATTTTTTTTTTCCAAAGTAACTAAAAATTTATTTTTTTTTCCAAAGTAACTAAAAAATTATTTTTTTTCCAAAGTAACTAAAAAAAATTTTTTTTTCCAAAGTAACTAAAAAAATATTTTTTTTTCCAAAGTAACTAAAAAAATATTTTTTTTCCAAAGTAACTAAAAAAATAATTTTTTTTCCAAAGTAACTAAAAAAATATTTTTTTTTCCAAAGTAACTAAAAAAATATTTTTTTTTCCAAAGTAACTAAAAAAATATTTTTTTTTCCAAAGAAACTAAAAAAATATTTTTTTTTCCAAAGTAACTAAAAAAATATTTTTTTTTCCAAAGTAACTAAAAAATTTTTTTTTTTTCCAAAGAAACTAAAAAAATATTTTTTTTTCCAAAGTAACTAAAAAAAATTTTTTTTTTCCAAAGTAACTAAAAAAATATTTTTTTTTCCAAAGAAACTAAAAAAAATTTTTTTTTCCAAAGTAACTAAAAAAAAATTTTTTTTTCCAAAGTAACTAAAAAAAAAAATGTTTTCCCAAAGTAACTAAAAAAATATTTTTTTTTCCAAAGTAACTAAAAAATATTTTTTTTTCCAAAGTAACTAAAAAAATATATTTTTTTCCAAAGTAACTAAAAAAATATTTTTTTTTCCAAAGTAACTAAAAAAATATATTTTTTTCCAAAGTAACTAAAAAAATATTTTTTTTTCCAAAGTAACTAAAAAAATATTTTTTTTTCCAAAGTAACTAAAAAAATATTTTTTTCCAAAGTAACTAAAAAAAATTTTTTTTTCCAAAGAAACTAAAAAAAAATTTTTTTTCCCAAAGTAACTAAAAAAATTTTTTTTTTTCCAAAGAAACTAAAAAAATATTTTTTTTCCAAAGTAACAAAAAAAAAAAAAAATTTCCAAAGTAACTAAAAAAATATTTTTTTTCCCAAAGTAACTAAAAAAATATTTTTTTTCCAAAGTAACTAAAAAAATATTTTTTTTTCCAAAGTAACTAAAAAAATATTTTTTTTCCAAAGTAACTAAAAAAATATTTTTTTTTCCAAAGTAACTAAAAAAATATTTTTTTTTCCAAAGTAACTAAAAAAATATTTTTTTTTCCAAAGTAACTAAAAAAATATTTTTTTTTCCAAAGAAACTAAAAAAATATATTTTTTTCCAAAGTAACTAAAAAAATATTTTTTTTTCCAAAGTAACTAAAAAAATTTTTTTTTTTCCAAAGAAACTAAAAAAATATTTTTTTTTCCAAAGTAACTAAAAAATTTTTTTTTTCCCAAAGTAACTAAAAAAATATTTTTTTTTCAAAAGTAACTAAAAAAATATTTTTTTTTCCAAAGTAACTAAAAAAATATTTTTTTTCCAAAGTAACTAAAAAAATATTTTTTTTTCCAAAGTAACTAAAAAAATATATTTTTTTCCAAAGTAACTAAAAAAATATTTTTTTTTCCAAAGTAACTAAAAAAATTTTTTTTTTCCCAAAGTAACTAAAAAAATATTTTTTTTTCCAAAGTAACTAAAAAAATATTTTTTTTTCCAAAGAAACTAAAAAAATATTTTTTTTTCCAAAGTAACTAAAAAAATATTTTTTTTTCCAAAGTAACTAAAAAAATATTTTTTTTTCCAAAGTAACTAAAAAAATATTTTTTTTCCCAAAGAAACTAAAAAAATATTTTTTTTTCCAAAGTAACTAAAAAAATATTTTTTTTTCCAAAGAAACTAAAAAAATATTTTTTTTTCCAAAGTAACTAAAAAAAAAATTTTTTTTTCCAAAGTAACTAAAAAAATATTTTTTTTTCCAAGGTAACTAAAAAAATATTTTTTTTCCAAAGTAACTAAAAAAATATTTTTTTTCCAAAGTAACTAAAAAAATATTTTTTTTTCCAAAGTAACTAAAATTTTTTTTTTTTTCCAAAGAAACTAAAAAAAATTTTTTTTTTCCAAAGAAACTAAAAAAATATTTTTTTTTCCAAAGTAACTAAAAAAAAAAAAATTTCCCAAAGTAACTAAAAAAATATTTTTTTTTCAAAAGTAACTAAAAAAATATATTTTTTTCCAAAGTAACTAAAAAAATATTTTTTTTTCCAAAGTAACTAAAAAAATATTTTTTTTTCCAAAGTAACTAAAAAAATATTTTTTTTTCCAAAGTAACTAAAAAAATATTTTTTTTTCCAAAGTAACTAAAAAAATATTTTTTTTCCCAAAGTAACTAAAAAAATATTTTTTTTTCCAAAGTAACTAAAAAAATATTTTTTTTTCCAAAGAAACTAAAAAAATATTTTTTTTTCCAAAGTAACTAAAAAAATATTTTTTTTTCCAAAGTAACTAAAAAAATATTTTTTTTTCCAAAGTAACTAAAAAAATATTTTTTTTCCCAAAGAAACTAAAAAAATATTTTTTTTTCCAAAGAAACTAAAAAAATATTTTTTTTTCCAAAGAAACTAAAAAAATATTTTTTTTTCCAAAGTAACTAAAAATTTTTTTTTTTTTTCCAAAGTAACTAAAAAAATATTTTTTTTTCCAAAGTAACTAAAAAAATATTTTTTTTCCAAAGTAACTAAAAAAATATTTTTTTTCCAAAGTAACTAAAAAAATATTTTTTTTTCCAAAGTAACTAAAAAATTTTTTTTTTCCAAAGAAACTAAAAAAATATTTTTTTTTCCAAAGTAACTAAAAAAATATTTTTTTTTCCAAAGAAACTAAAAAAATATTTTTTTTTCCAAAGTAACTAAAAAAATATATTTTTTTCCAAAGTAACTAAAAAAAAATTTTTTTTTTCCAAAGTAACTAAAAAAATATTTTTTTTTCCAAAGTAACTAAAAAAATATTTTTTTTCCAAAGTAACTAAAAAAATATTTTTTTTCCAAAGTAACTAAAAAAATATTTTTTTTTCCAAAGTAACTAAAAAAATATTTTTTTTTCCAAAGTAACTAAAAAAATATTTTTTTTTCCAAAGAAACTAAAAATTTTTTTTTTTTTCCAAAGTAACTAAAAAAAATTTTTTTTTTCCAAAGTAACTAAAAAAATTTTTTTTTCCCAAAGTAACTAAAAAAATATTTTTTTTTCCAAAGTAACTAAAAAATATTTTTTTTTCCAAAGTAACTAAAAAAATATATTTTTTTCCAAAGTAACTAAAAAAATATTTTTTTTTCCAAAGTAACTAAAAAAATATTTTTTTTTCCAAAGTAACTAAAAAAATATTTTTTTTTCCAAAGTAACTAAAAAAATTTTTTTTTTTCCAAAGTAACTAAAAAAATTTTTTTTTTTCCAAAGTAACTAAAAAAATATTTTTTTTTCCAAAGTAACTAAAAAAATATTTTTTTTTCCAAAGAAACTAAAAAAATATTTTTTTTCCCAAAGTAACTAAAAAAAAATTTTTTTTTCCAAAGAAACTAAAAAAATATTTTTTTTCCAAAGTAACAAAAAAAAAAATTTCTTTCCAAAGTAACTAAAATTTTTTTTTTTTTTCCAAAGTAACTAAAAAAATATTTTTTTTTCCAAAGTAACTAAAAAAATATTTTTTTTCCAAAGTAACTAAAAAAATATTTTTTTTCCCAAAGTAACTAAAAAAATATTTTTTTTCCAAAGTAACTAAAAAAATATTTTTTTTTCCAAAGTAACTAAAAAAATATTTTTTTTTCCAAAGTAACTAAAAAAATATTTTTTTTTCCAAAGTAACTAAAAAAATATTTTTTTTTCCAAAGAAACTAAAAAAATATTTTTTTTTCCAAAGTAACTAAAAAAATATTTTTTTTTCCAAAGTAACTAAAAAATTATTTTTTTTTCCAAAGAAACTAAAAAAATATTTTTTTTTCCAAAGTAACTAAAAAAATTTTTTTTTCCAAAGTAACTAAAAAAATATTTTTTTTTCCAAAGAAACTAAAAAAAAAATTTTTTTTCCAAAGTAACTAAAAAAAAATTTTTTTTTCCAAAGTAACTAAAAAAATATTTTTTTTTCCAAAGTAACTAAAAAAATATTTTTTTTTCCAAAGTAACTAAAAAAATATTTTTTTTCCAAAGTAACTAAAAAAATATTTTTTTTTCCAAAGTAACTAAAAAAATATTTTTTTTTCCAAAGTAACTAAAAAAATATTTTTTTTTTCCAAAATAACTAAAAAAAATTTTTTTTTTCCAAAGTAACTAAAAAAATATTTTTTTTCCAAAGAAACTAAAAAAATATTTTTTTTTCCAAAGTAACTAAAAAAAAAATTTTTTTTCCAAAGAAACTAAAAAAAAATTTTTTTTTCCAAAGTAACTAAAAATTTTTTTTTTTTTCCAAAGTAACTAAAAAAATATTTTTTTTTCCAAAGTAACTAAAAAAATATTTTTTTTTCCAAAGTAACTAAAAAAATATTTTTTTTCCCAAAGAAACTAAAAAAATATTTTTTTTTCCAAAGTAACTAAAAAATTTTTTTTTTTTCCAAAGAAACTAAAAAAAATTTTTTTTTTCCAAAGAAACTAAAAAAAAAATTTTTTTTCCAAAGTAACTAAAAAAAATTTTTTTTTTCCAAAGTAACTAAAAAAATATTTTTTTTTCCAAAGTAACTAAAAAAAATTTTTTTTTTCCAAAGAAACTAAAAAAAATTTTTTTTCCCCAAAGTAACTAAAAAATTTTTTTTTTTTCCAAAGTAACTAAAAAAATATATTTTTTTCCAAAGTAACTAAAAAAATATTTTTTTTTCCAAAGTAACTAAAAAAATATTTTTTTTTCCAAAGAAACTAAAAAAATATTTTTTTTTCCAAAGTAACTAAAAAAAAAATTTTTTTTCCAAAGTAACTAAAAAAATATTTTTTTTTCCAAAGTAACTAAAAAAATATTTTTTTTCCAAAGAAACTAAAAAAATATTTTTTTTTCCAAAGTAACTAAAAAAAATTTTTTTTTCCAAAGTAACTAAAAAAATTTTTTTTTTTCCAAAGTAACTAAAAAAATTATTTTTTTTCCAAAGAAACTAAAAAAATATTTTTTTTTCCAAAGTAACTAAAAAAATATTTTTTTTTCCAAAGAAACTAAAAAAATATTTTTTTTTTCCCAAAGTAACTAAAAAAATATTTTTTTTTCCAAAGTAACTAAAAAAATATTTTTTTTCCCAAAGTAACTAAAAAAATATTTTTTTTTCCAAAGTAACTAAAAATATATATTTTTTTCCAAAGTAACTAAAAAAAAATTTTTTTTCCAAAGAAACTAAAAAAAATTTTTTTTTTCCAAAGTAACTAAAAAATTTTTTTTTTTTCCAAAGAAACTAAAAAAAATTTTTTTTTTCCAAATTAACAAAAAAAAATATTTTTTTTTCCAAAGAAACTAAAAAATTTTTTTTTTTTCCAAAGTAACTAAAAAAATATTTTTTTTTCCAAAGTAACTAAAAAAAATATTTTTTTTTCCAAAGTAACTAAAAAAATATTTTTTTTTCCAAAGTAACTAAAAAAATATTTTTTTTCCAAAGTAACTAAAAAAATATTTTTTTTCCAAAGTAACTAAAAAAATATTTTTTTTTCCAAAGTAACTAAAATTTTTTTTTTTTTTCCAAAGAAACTAAAAAAATATTTTTTTTTCCAAAGTAACTAAAAAAAAATTTTTTTTTCCAAAGTAACTAAAAAAATATTTTTTTTTCCAAAGAAACTAAAAAAATTTTTTTTTTTCCAAAGTAACTAAAAAAATTTTTTTTTTTCCAAAGTAACTAAAAAAATTTTTTTTTCCCAAAGTAACTAAAAAAATATTTTTTTTTCCAAAGTAACTAAAAAATATTTTTTTTTCCAAAGTAACTAAAAAAATATATTTTTTTCCAAAGTAACTAAAAAAATATTTTTTTTTCCAAAGTAACTAAAAAAATATTTTTTTTTCCAAAGTAACTAAAAAAATATTTTTTTTTCCAAAGTAACTAAAAAAATATTTTTTTTTCCAAAGTAACTAAAAATATATTTTTTTTTCCAAAGTAACTAAAAAAATATTTTTTTTTCCAAAGTAACTAAAAAAATATTTTTTTTTCCAAAGAAACTAAAAAAATATTTTTTTTTCCAAAGTAACTAAAAAAATATTTTTTTTTCCAAAGTAACTAAAAAATTATTTTTTTTCCAAAGAAACTAAAAAAATATTTTTTTTTCCAAAGTAACTAAAAAATTTTTTTTTTTCCAAAGTAACTAAAAAAATATTTTTTTTTCCAAAGAAACTAAAAAAAAATTTTTTTTTCCAAAGTAACTAAAAAAAAAAAAAATTTTCCAAAGTAACTAAAAAAATATTTTTTTTTCCAAAGTAACTAAAAAAATATTTTTTTTTCCAAAGTAACTAAAAAAATATTTTTTTTCCAAAGTAACTAAAAAAATATTTTTTTTTCCAAAGTAACTAAAAAAATATTTTTTTTTCCAAAGTAACTAAAAAAATATTTTTTTTTCCAAAATAACTAAAAAAATATTTTTTTTTCCAAAGTAACTAAAAAAATATTTTTTTTCCAAAGAAACTAAAAAAATATTTTTTTTTACAAAGTAACTAAAAAAAAAATTTTTTTTCCAAAGAAACTAAAAAAAATTTTTTTTTTACAAAGTAACTAAAAAAAAAATTTTTTTTCCAAAGTAACTAAAAAATTATTTTTTTTCCAAAGTAACTAAAAAAATATTTTTTTTCCCAAAGTAACTAAAAAAATATTTTTTTTTCCAAAGTAACTAAAAAAATATTTTTTTTTCCAAAGTAACTAAAAAAATATTTTTTTTTCCAAAGTAACTAAAAAAATATTTTTTTTCCAAAGTAACTAAAAAAATATTTTTTTTTCCAAAGTAACTAAAAAAATATTTTTTTTTCCAAAGTAACTAAAAAAATATTTTTTTTTCCAAAGTAACTAAAAAAATATTTTTTTTCCCAAAGAAACTAAAAAAATATTTTTTTTTCCAAAGTAACTAAAAATTTTTTTTTTTTCCAAAGAAACTAAAAAAATATTTTTTTTTCCAAAGAAACTAAAAAAAAATTTTTTTTTCCAAAGTAACTAAAAATTTTTTTTTTTTTCCAAAGTAACTAAAAAAATATTTTTTTTTCCAAAGTAACTAAAAAAAATTTTTTTTTTCCAAAGAAACTAAAAAAATATTTTTTTTCCCAAAGTAACTAAAAAAATATTTTTTTTTCCAAAGAAACTAAAAAAATATTTTTTTTCCCAAAGTAACTAAAAAAATATTTTTTTTTCCAAAGTAACTAAAAAAATATTTTTTTTTCCAAAGAAACTAAAAAAATATTTTTTTTTCCAAAGTAACTAAAAAAATATATTTTTTTCCAAAGTAACTAAAAAAATTTTTTTTTTCCAAAGTAACTAAAAAAATATTTTTTTTTCCAAAGTACCTAAAAAAATATTTTTTTTCCAAAGTAACTAAAAAAATATTTTTTTTCCAAAGTAACTAAAAAAATATATTTTTTTCCAAAGTAACTAAAAAAATATTTTTTTTCCAAAGTAACTAAAAAAATATTTTTTTTTCCAAAGTAACTAAAAAAATATTTTTTTTTCCAAAGTAACTAAAAAAATATTTTTTTTTCCAAAGTAACTAAAAAAATATTTTTTTTTCCAAAGAAACTAAAAAAATTTTTTTTTTCCAAAGTAACTAAAAAATTTTTTTTCCCAAAGTAACTAAAAAAATATTTTTTTTTCCAAAGTAACTAAAAAAATTTTTTTTTTTCCAAAGTAACTAAAAAAATATTTTTTTTTCCAAAGAAACTAAAAAAATATTTTTTTTCCCAAAGTAACTAAAAAAAAATTTTTTTTTCCAAAGAAACTAAAAAAATATTTTTTTTTCCAAAGTAACTAAAAAAATATTTTTTTTTCCAAAGTAACTAAAAAAATATTTTTTTTTCCAAAGTAACTAAAAAAATATTTTTTTTCCCAAAGAAACTAAAAAAATATTTTTTTTTCCAAAGTAACTAAAAAAATATTTTTTTTTCCAAAGAAACTAAAAAAATATTTTTTTTTCCAAAGTAACTAAAAAAATATTTTTTTTTCCAAAGTAACTAAAAAAAAAAATTTTTTTCCAAAGTAACTAAAAAATTTTTTTTTTTCCAAAGTACCTAAAAAAATTTTTTTTTTCCAAAGTAACTAAAAAAATATTTTTTTTCCAAAGTAACTAAAAAAATATTTTTTTTTCCAAAGTAACTAAAATTTTTTTTTTTTTTCCAAAGAAACTAAAAAAATATTTTTTTTTCCAAAGTAACTAAAAAAAATTTTTTTTTTCCAAAGTAACTAAAAAAATATTTTTTTTCCAAAGAAACTAAAAAAAATTTTTTTTTTCCAAAGTAACAAAAAAAAAATTTTTTTTTCCAAAGTAACTAAAAAAAATTTTTTTTCCCAAAGTAACTAAAAAAATATTTTTTTTTCCAAAGTAACTAAAAAATAATTTTTTTTCCAAAGTAACTAAAAAAATATATTTTTTTCCAAAGTAACTAAAAAAATATTTTTTTTTCCAAAGTAACTAAAAAAATATTTTTTTTTCCAAAGTAACTAAAAAAATATTTTTTTTTCCAAAGTAACTAAAAAAATATTTTTTTTTCCAAAGTAACTAAAAAAATATTTTTTTTCCCAAAGTAACTAAAAAAATTTTTTTTTTTCCAAAGTAACTAAAAAAATATTTTTTTTTCCAAAGAAACTAAAAAAATATTTTTTTTCCCAAAGTAACTAAAAACAATTTTTTTTTTCCAAAGAAACTAAAAAAATATTTTTTTTCCAAAGTAACAAAAAAATATTTTTCTTTCCAAAGTAACTAAAAAAATATTTTTTTTCCCAAAGTAACTAAAAAAATTTTTTTTTCCAAAGTAACTAAAAAAATATTTTTTTTCCAAAGTGACAAAAAAAATTTTTTCTTTCCAAAGTAACTAAAAATTTTTTTTTTTTTCCAAAGTAACTAAAAAAATATTTTTTTTTCCAAAGTAACTAAAAAAATATTTTTTTTCCAAAGTAACTAAAAAAATATTTTTTTTCCCAAAGTAACTAAAAAAATATTTTTTTTCCAAAGTAACTAAAAAAATATTTTTTTTTCCAAAGTAACTAAAAAAATATTTTTTTTTCCAAAGTAACTAAAAAAATATTTTTTTTTCCAAAGTAACTAAAAAAATATTTTTTTTTCCAAAGAAACTAAAAAAATATTTTTTTTTCCAAAGTAACTAAAAAAATATTTTTTTTTCCAAAGTAACTAAAAAAAATTTTTTTTTTCCAAAGAAACTAAAAAAATATTTTTTTTTCCAAAGTAACTAAAAAATATTTTTTTTTCCAAAGTAACTAAAAAAATATTTTTTTTTCCAAAGAAACTAAAAAAAAATTTTTTTTTTCCAAAGTAACTAAAAAAAAAAAAAATTTTCCAAAGTAACTAAAAAAATATTTTTTTTTCCAAAGTAACTAAAAAAATATTTTTTTTTCCAAAGTAACTAAAAAAATTTTTTTTTTCCAAAGTAACTAAAAAAATATTTTTTTTTCCAAAGTAACTAAAAAAATATTTTTTTTTCCAAAGTAACTAAAAAAATATTTTTTTTCCCAAAATAACTAAAAAAATATTTTTTTTCCAAAGTAACTAAAAAAATATTTTTTTTCCAAAGAAACTAAAAAAAATTTTTTTTTCCAAAGTAACTAAAAAAAAATTTTTTTTTCCAAAGAAACTAAAAAAAATATTTTTTTTTCCAAAGTAACTTAAAAAAAAAATTTTTTTCCAAAGTAACTAAAAATTTTTTTTTTTCCCAAAGTAACTAAAAAAATATTTTTTTTTCCAAAGTAACTAAAAACATTTTTTTTTTCCAAAGTAACTAAAAAAATATTTTTTTTTCCAAAGTAACTAAAAAAATATTTTTTTTCCAAAGTAACTAAAAAAATTTTTTTTTTCCAAAGTAACTAAAAAATTATTTTTTTTCCAAAGTAACTAAAAAAATATTTTTTTTTCCAAAGTAACTAAAAAAATATTTTTTTTTCCAAAGTAACTAAAAAAATATATTTTTTTCCAAAGTAACTAAAAAAATATTTTTTTTTCCAAAGTAACTAAAAAAATATTTTTTTTCCCAAAGAAACTAAAAATATATTTTTTTTTCCAAAGTAACTAAAAAAATATTTTTTTTTCCAAAGTAACTAAAAAAATATTTTTTTTTCCAAAGTAACTAAAAAAATATTTTTTTTTCCAAAGTAACTAAAAAAAATTTTTTTTCCAAAGTAACTAAAAAAAATTTTTTTTTTCCAAAGTAACTAAAAAATATTTTTTTTTTCCAAAGTAACTAAAAAAATATTTTTTTTTCCAAAGTAACTAAAAAAAATATTTTTTTTTCCAAAGAAACTAAAAAAAATTTTTTTTTCCAAAGTAACTAAAAAAAATTTTTTCCCAAAGTAACTAAAAAAATATTTTTTTTTCCAAAGTAACTAAAAAAATTTTTTTTTTTCCAAAGTAACTAAAAAAATATTTTTTTTTCCAAAGAAACTAAAAAAATATTTTTTTTCCCAAAGTAACTAAAAAAAATTTTTTTTTCCAAAGAAACTAAAAAAATATTTTTTTTTCCAAAGTAACTAAAAAAATATTTTTTTTTCCAAAGTAACTAAAAAAATATTTTTTTTTCCAAAGTAACTAAAAAAATATTTTTTTTCCCAAAGAAACTAAAAAAATATTTTTTTTTCCAAAGTAACTAAAAAAATATTTTTTTTTCCAAAGAAACTAAAAAAATATTTTTTTTTCCAAAGTAACTAAAAAAATATTTTTTTTTCCAAAGTAACTAAAAAAAAATTTTTTTTTCCAAAGTAACTAAAAAATTTTTTTTTTTCCAAAGTACCTAAAAAAATTTTTTTTTTCCAAAGTAACTAAAAAAATATTTTTTTTCCAAAGTAACTAAAAAAATATTTTTTTTTCCAAAGTAACTAAAATTTTTTTTTTTTCCAAAGAAACTAAAAAAATATTTTTTTTTCCAAAGTAACTAAAAAAAATTTTTTTTTTCCAAAGTAACTAAAAAAATATTTTTTTTCCAAAGAAACTAAAAAAAATTTTTTTTTTCCAAAGTAACAAAAAAAAAATTTTTTTTTCCAAAGTAACTAAAAAAAATTTTTTTTCCCAAAGTAACTAAAAAAATATTTTTTTTTCCAAAGTAACTAAAAAATAATTTTTTTTCCAAAGTAACTAAAAAAATATATTTTTTTCCAAAGTAACTAAAAAAATATTTTTTTTTCCAAAGTAACTAAAAAAATATTTTTTTTTCCAAAGTAACTAAAAAAATATTTTTTTTTCCAAAGTAACTAAAAAAATATTTTTTTTTCCAAAGTAACTAAAAAAATATTTTTTTTCCCAAAGTAACTAAAAAAATATTTTTTTTTCCAAAGTAACTAAAAAAATATTTTTTTTTCCAAAGAAACTAAAAAAATATTTTTTTTCCCAAAGTAACTAAAAAAAATTTTTTTTTTCCAAAGAAACTAAAAAAATATTTTTTTTCCAAAGTAACAAAAAAATTTTTTTCTTTCCAAAGTAACTACAAATTTTTTTTTTTTTCCAAAGTAACTAAAAAAATATTTTTTTTTCCAAAGTAACTAAAAAAATATTTTTTTTCCAAAGTAACTAAAAAAATATTTTTTTTCCCAAAGTAACTAAAAAAAATTTTTTTTCCAAAGTAACTAAAAAAATATTTTTTTTCCAAAGTGACAAAAAATTTTTTTTCTTTCCAAAGTAACTAAAAATTTTTTTTTTTTTCCAAAGTAACTAAAAAAATATTTTTTTTTCCAAAGTAACTAAAAAAATATTTTTTTTCCAAAGTAACTAAAAAAATATTTTTTTTCCCAAAGTAACTAAAAAAATATTTTTTTTCCAAAGTAACTAAAAAAATATTTTTTTTTCCAAAGTAACTAAAAAAATATTTTTTTTTCCAAAGTAACTAAAAAAATATTTTTTTTTCCAAAGTAACTAAAAAAATATTTTTTTTTCCAAAGAAACTAAAAAAATATTTTTTTTTCCAAAGTAACTAAAAAAATATTTTTTTTTCCAAAGTAACTAAAAAAAATTTTTTTTTTCCAAAGAAACTAAAAAAATATTTTTTTTTCCAAAGTAACTAAAAAATTTTTTTTTTTCCAAAGTAACTAAAAAAATATTTTTTTTTCCAAAGAAACTAAAAAAAAATTTTTTTTTTCCAAAGTAACTAAAAAAAAAAAAAAAATTCCAAAGTAACTAAAAAAATATTTTTTTTTCCAAAGTAACTAAAAAAATATTTTTTTTTCCAAAGTAACTAAAAAAATTTTTTTTTTCCAAAGTAACTAAAAAAATATTTTTTTTTCCAAAGTAACTAAAAAAATATTTTTTTTTCCAAAGTAACTAAAAAAATATTTTTTTTTCCAAAATAACTAAAAAAATATTTTTTTTCCAAAGTAACTAAAAAAATATTTTTTTTCCAAAGAAACTAAAAAAAAATTTTTTTTCCAAAGTAACTAAAAAAAATTTTTTTTTTCCAAAGAAACTAAAAAAAATATTTTTTTTTCCAAAGTAACTTAAAAAAAAAATTTTTTTCCAAAGTAACTAAAAATTTTTTTTTTTTCCCAAAGTAACTAAAAAAATATTTTTTTTTCCAAAGTAACTAAAAACATTTTTTTTTTCCAAAGTAACTAAAAAAATATTTTTTTTTCCAAAGTAACTAAAAAAATATTTTTTTTCCAAAGTAACTAAAAAATTTTTTTTTTTTCCAAAGTAACTAAAAAATTATTTTTTTTCCAAAGTAACTAAAAAAATATTTTTTTTTCCAAAGTAACTAAAAAAATATTTTTTTTTCCAAAGTAACTAAAAAAATATTTTTTTTTCCAAAGTAACTAAAAAAATATTTTTTTTTCCAAAGTAACTAAAAAAATATTTTTTTTCCCAAAGAAACTAAAAAAATATTTTTTTTTCCAAAGTAACTAAAAAAATATTTTTTTTTCCAAAGTAACTAAAAAAATATTTTTTTTTCCAAAGTAACTAAAAAAATATTTTTTTTTCCAAAGTAACTAAAAAAATATTTTTTTTTCCAAAGTAACTAAAAAAATATTTTTTTTTCCAAAGTAACTAAAAAAATATTTTTTTTCCCAAAGAAACTAAAAAAATATTTTTTTTTCTAAAGTAACTAAAAAATTTTTTTTTTTTCCAAAGAAACTAAAAAAATATTTTTTTTTCCAAAGAAACTAAAAAAAAATTTTTTTTTCCAAAGTAACTAAAAAATATTTTTTTTTTCCAAAGTAACTAAAAAAATTTTTTTTTTTCCAAAGTAACTAAAAAAATTTTTTTTTTCCAAAGAAACTAAAAAAAATTTTTTTTTCCCAAAGTAACTAAAAAATTTTTTTTTTTTCCAAAGTAACTAAAAAAATATATTTTTTTCCAAAGTAACTAAAAAAATATTTTTTTTTCCAAAGTAACTAAAAAAATATTTTTTTTTCCAAAGAAACTAAAAAAATATTTTTTTTTCCAAAGTAACTAAAAAAAAATTTTTTTTTCCAAAGTAACTAAAAAAATATTTTTTTTTCCAAAGTAACTAAAAAAATATTTTTTTTCCAAAGAAACTAAAAAAATATTTTTTTTTCCAAAGTAACTAAAAAAATTTTTTTTTTCCAAAGTAACTAAAAAAAAATTTTTTTTTCCAAAGTAACTAAAAAAATTATTTTTTTTCCAAAGAAACTAAAAAAATATTTTTTTTTCCAAAGTAACTAAAAAAATATTTTTTTTTCCAAAGAAACTAAAAAAATATTTTTTTTTCCAAAGTAACTAAAAAAAAATTTTTTTTTCCAAAGTAACTAAAAAAATATTTTTTTTTCCAAAGTAACTAAAAAAATATTTTTTTTCCAAAGAAACTAAAAAAATATTTTTTTTTCCAAAGTAACTAAAAAAATTTTTTTTTTCCAAAGTAACTAAAAAAAATTTTTTTTTTCCAAAGTAACTAAAAAAATTATTTTTTTTCCAAAGAAACTAAAAAAAAATTTTTTTTTCCAAAGTAACTAAAAAAATTTTTTTTTTTCCAAAGTAACTAAAAAATATTTTTTTTTCCAAAAAAACTAAAAAAATATTTTTTTTTTCCCAAAGTAACTAAAAAAATATTTTTTTTTCCAAAGTAACTAAAAAAATATATTTTTTCCCAAAGTAACTAAAAAAATATTTTTTTTTCCAAAGTAACTAAAAATATATTTTTTTTTCCAAAGTAACTAAAAAAATATTTTTTTTCCAAAGTAACTAAAAAAATATTTTTTTTTCCAAAGTAACTAAAAAAAAATTTTTTTTTCCAAAGTAACTAAAAAAAATTTTTTTTTTCCAAAGAAACTAAAAAAAATTTTTTTTTTCCAAAGTAACTAAAAAAATATATTTTTTTCCAAAGTAACTAAAAAATATTTTTTTTTTCCAAAGAAACGAAAAAAATATTTTTTTTTCCAAAGTAACTAAAAAAATATTTTTTTTTCCAAAGTAACTAAAAAATATTTTTTTTTCCAAAGTAACTAAAAAAATATTTTTTTTTCCAAAGTAACTAAAAAAATATTTTTTTTTCCAAAGTAACTAAAAAAATATTTTTTTTTCCAAAGTAACTAAAAAAAAATTTTTTTTTCCAAAGAAACAAAAAAAATAATTTTTTTTCCAAAGTAACTAAAAAAATTTTTTTTTCAAAGTAACTAAAAAAATATTTTTTTTTCCAAAGTAACTAAAAAAATATTTTTTTTTCCAAAGTAACTAAAAAAATATTTTTTTTTCCAAAGTAACTAAAAAAATATTTTTTTTTCCAAAGTAACTAAAAAAAATTTTTTTTTTCCAAAGTAACTAAAAAAAAAAAATTTTTCCCAAAGTAACTAAAAAAATTTTTTTTTTCCAAAGTAATTAAAAAAATTTTTTTTTTTCAAAGTAACTAAAAAAATATTTTTTTTTCCAAAGTAACTAAAAAAATATTTTTTTTTCCAAAGTAACTAAAAAAATTTTTTTTTTTCCAAAGTAACTAAAAAAATATTTTTTTTTCCAAAGTAACTAAAAAAAAAATTTTTTTTCCAAAGTAACTAAAAAAATTTTTTTTTTTCCAAAGTAACTAAAAAAATATTTTTTTTCCAAAGTAATTAAAAAAATATTTTTTTTTCCAAAGTAACTAAAAAAATATTTTTTTTTCCAAAGTAACTAAAAAAAAAAAAATTTTTCCAAAGTAACTAAAAAAATTTTTTTTTTTCCAAAGTAACTAAAAAAATATTTTTTTTTCCAAAGTAACTAAAAAAATATTTTTTTTCCAAAGTAACTAAAAAAATATTTTTTTTTCCAAAGTAACTAAAAAAATATTTTTTTTTCCAAAGTAACTAAAAAAATATTTTTTTTTCCAAAGTAACTAAAAAAATATTTTTTTTTCCAAAGAAACTAAAAAAAAATTTTTTTTCCAAAGTAACTAAAAAATTTTTTTTTTTCCAAAGTAACTAAAAAAAATTTTTTTTTTCCAAAGTAACTAAAAAAATATTTTTTTTTCCAAAGAAACTAAAAAAATATTTTTTTTTCCAAAGTAACTAAAAAAATTTTTTTTTTCCAAAGAAACTAAAAAAAAATTTTTTTTTCCAAAGTAACTAAAAAAATATATTTTTTTCCAAAGTAACTAAAAAAATATTTTTTTTTCCAAAGTAACTAAAAAAATATTTTTTTTCCAAAGTAACTAAAAAAATATTTTTTTTTCCAAAGAAACTAAAAAAATATTTTTTTTTCCAAAGAAACTAAAAAAATATTTTTTTTTCCAAAGTAACTAAAAAATTTTTTTTTTTCCAAAGAAACTAAAAAATTTTTTTTTTTTCCAAAGTAACTAAAAAAATATATTTTTTTCCAAAGTAACTAAAAAATTTTTTTTTTTCCAAAGAAACGAAAAAAATATTTTTTTTTCCAAAGTAACTAAAAAAATATTTTTTTTTCCAAAGTAACTAAAAAATTTTTTTTTTTTCCAAAGTAACTAAAAAAAATTTTTTTTTTCCAAAGTAACTAAAAAAATATTTTTTTTTCCAAAGTAACTAAAAAAATATTTTTTTTTCCAAAGTAACTAAAAAAAATTTTTTTTTTCCAAAGAAACTAAAAAAATAATTTTTTTTCCAAAGTAACTAAAAAAAATTTTTTTTCAAAGTAACTAAAAAAATATATTTTTTTTCCAAAGTAACTAAAAAAATATTTTTTTTTCCAAAGTAACTAAAAAAATATTTTTTTTTCCAAAGTAACTAAAAAAATATATTTTTTTCCAAAGTAACTAAAAAAAAAATTTTTTTTTCCAAAGTAACTAAAAAAAAATTTTTTTTTCCAAAGTAACTAAAAAAAATTTTTTTTTCCAAAGTAATTAAAAAAATATTTTTTTTTCCAAAGTAACTAAAAAAATATTTTTTTTTCCAAAGTAACTAAAAAAAAATTTTTTTTTCCAAAGTAACTAAAAAAAATTTTTTTTTTCCAAAGTAACTAAAAAAATATTTTTTTTTCCAAAGTAACTAAAAAAATATTTTTTTTCCAAAGTAACTAAAAAAATATTTTTTTTTCCAAAGTAACTAAAAAAAAATTTTTTTTTCCAAAGTAACTAAAAAAATATTTTTTTTTCCAAAGTAACTAAAAAAATATTTTTTTTCCAAAGAAACTAAAAAAAAATTTTTTTTCCAAAGTAACTAAAAAAAAATTTTTTTTCCAAAGTAACTAAAAAAAATTTTTTTTTTCCAAAGTAACTAAAAAAATATTTTTTTTTCCAAAGAAACTAAAAAAATATTTTTTTTTCCAAAGTAACTAAAAAAATTTTTTTTTTCCAAAGAAACTAAAAAAAAATTTTTTTTTCCAAAGTAACTAAAAAAATATTTTTTTTTCCAAAGTAACTAAAAAAATATTTTTTTTTCCAAAGTAACTAAAAAAATATTTTTTTTCCAAAGTAACTAAAAAAATATTTTTTTTTCCAAAGTAACTAAAAAAATATTTTTTTTCCCAAAGTAACTAAAAAAATATATTTTTTTCCAAAGTAACTAAAAAAATATATTTTTTTCCAAAGAAACTAAAAAAATATTTTTTTTTCCAAAGTAACTAAAAACATTTTTTTTTTCCAAAGTAACTAAAAAAATATATTTTTTTCCAAAGTAACTAAAAAAAAAAAAAAATTTCCAAAGAAACTAAAAAAATAATTTTTTTTCCAAAGTAACTAAAAAATATTTTTTTTTTCCAAAGAAACTAAAAAAATATTTTTTTTTCCAAAGTAACTAAAAAAAATTTTTTTTTTCCAAAGTAACTAAAAAAATATTTTTTTTTCCAAAGAAACTAAAAAAATATTTTTTTTTCCAAAGTAACTAAAAAATATATTTTTTTTCCAAAGTAACTAAAAAAATATTTTTTTTTCCAAAGTAACTAAAAAAATATTTTTTTTTCCAAAGAAACTAAAAAAATATTTTTTTTTCCAAAGTAACTAAAAAAAATATTTTTTTTCCAAAGAAACTAAAAAAATATTTTTTTTTCCAAAGTAACTAAAAAAATATTTTTTTTTCCAAAGTAACTAAAAAAAATTTTTTTTTCCAAAGAAACTAAAAAAATATTATTTTTTTTCCCAAAGTAACTAAAAAAATATTTTTTTTTCCAAAGTAACTAAAAAAATATTTTTTTTCCCAAAGTAACTAAAAAAATATTTTTTTTTCCAAAGTAACTAAAAAAATATTTTTTTTTCCAAAGTAACTAAAAAAATATTTTTTTTTCCAAAGTAACTAAAAAAAATATTTTTTTTCCAAAGTAACTAAAAAAATATTTTTTTTTCCAAAGTAACTAAAAAAATATTTTTTTTCCAAAGTAACTAAAAAAATATTTTTTTTTCCAAAGTAACTAAAAAAATATTTTTTTTTCCAAAGTAACTAAAAAAAATATTTTTTTTCCAAAGTAACTAAAAAAATATTTTTTTTCCAAAGTAATTAAAAAAATATTTTTTTTTCCAAAGTAACTAAAAAAATATATTTTTTTCCAAAGTAACTAAAAAAATATTTTTTTTTCCAAAGTAACTAAAAAAATATATTTTTTTCCAAAGTAACTAAAAAAATATTTTTTTTCCAAAGTAACTAAAAAAATATTTTTTTTTCCAAAGTAACTAAAAAAATATTTTTTTTTCCAAAGTAACTAAAAAAATATTTTTTTTTCCAAAGTAACTAAAAAAATATTTTTTTTTCCAAAGAAACTAAAAAAATATTTTTTTTTCCAAAGTAACTAAAAAAAATTTTTTTTTTCCAAAGTAACTAAAAAAATATTTTTTTTCCAAAGTAACTAAAAAAATATTTTTTTTTCCAAAGAAACTAAAAAAATATTTTTTTTTCCAAAGTAACTAAAAAATATTTTTTTTTCCAAAGAAACTAAAAAAAAAAATTTTTTTCCAAAGTAACTAAAAAAATATATTTTTTTCCAAAGTAACTAAAAAAATATTTTTTTTTCCAAAGTAACTAAAAAAATATTTTTTTTCCAAAGTAACTAAAAAAATATTTTTTTTTCCAAAGTAACTAAAAAAATATTTTTTTTCCAAAGTAACTAAAAAAATATTTTTTTTCCAAAGTAACTAAAAAAATATTTTTTTTTCCAAAGAAACTAAAAAAATATTTTTTTTCCAAAGTAACTAAAAAAATTTTTTTTTCCAAAGTAACTAAAAAAATATTTTTTTTTCCAAAGTAACTAAAAAAAAATTTTTTTTTCCAAAGAAACTAAAAAAATATTTTTTTTTCCAAAGTAACTAAAAAATATTTTTTTTTTCCAAAGAAACTAAAAAAATATTTTTTTTTCCAAAGTAACTAAAAATATTTTTTTTTTTCCAAAGTAACTAAAAAAATATTTTTTTTTTCCAAAGAAACTAAAAAAATATTTTTTTTTCCAAAGTAACTAAAAAATTTTTTTTTTTTCCAAAGTAACTAAAAAAAAATTTTTTTTCCCAAAGTAACTAAAAAAATATTTTTTTTTCCAAAGTAACAAAAAAAATATTTTTTTTTCCAAAGTAACTAAAAAAATATTTTTTTTTCCAAAGTAACTAAAAAAATATATTTTTTTCCAAAGTAACTAAAAAAGTAACTTTTTTCCAAAGTAACTAAAAAAATATTTTTTTTTCCAAAGAAACTAAAAAAATATTTTTTTTTCCAAAGTAACTAAAAAATATATTTTTTTTCCAAAGTAACTAAAAAAAATTTTTTTCCCAAAGTAACTAAAAAAATATTTTTTTTTCCAAAGAAACTAAAAAAATATTTTTTTTTCCAAAGTAACTAAAAAATTATTTTTTTTCCCAAAGAAACTAAAAAAATATTTTTTTTTCCAAAGTAACTAAAAAAATATTTTTTTTTTCCAAAGAAACTAAAAAAATATTTTTTTTTCCAAAGTAACTAAAAAAATTTTTTTTTTTCCAAAGTAACTAAAAAAAATTTTTTTTTCCCAAAGTAACTAAAAAAATATTTTTTTTTCCAAAGTAACAAAAAAAATATTTTTTTTTCCAAAGTAACTAAAAAAATATTTTTTTTTCCAAAGTAACTAAAAAAATATATTTTTTTCCAAAGTAACTAAAAAAGTAACTTTTTTCCAAAGTAACTAAAAAAATATTTTTTTTTCCAAAGAAACTAAAAAAATATTTTTTTTTCCAAAGTAACTAAAAAAAATATTTTTTTTCCAAAGTAACTAAAAAAAATTTTTTTTCCCAAAGTAACTAAAAAAATATTTTTTTTTCCAAAGAAACTAAAAAAATATTTTTTTTTCCAAAGTAACTAAAAAATTATTTTTTTTCCCAAAGAAACTAAAAAAATATTTTTTTTTCCAAAGTAACTAAAAAAAATTTTTTTTTTCCAAAGAAACTAAAAAAATATTTTTTTTTCCAAAGTAACTAAAAATTTTTTTTTTTTTCCAAAGTAACTAAAAAAATATTTTTTTTTCCAAAGTAACTAAAAAAAATTTTTTTTTTCCAAAGTAACTAAAAAAGTAACTTTTTCCAAAGTAACTAAAAAAATATTTTTTTTCCAAAGAAACTAAAAAAATAATTTTTTTTCCAAAGTAACTAAAAAAAAATTTTTTTTTCCAAAGTAACTAAAAAAAATTTTTTTTCCCAAAGTAACTAAAAAAATATTTTTTTTTCCAAAGAAACTAAAAAAAATTTTTTTTTTCCAAAGTAACTAAAATTTTTTTTTTTTCCAAAGTAACTAAAAAAATTATTTTTTTTCCAAAGTAACTAAAAAAATATTTTTTTTTCCAAAGTAACTAAAAAAATATTTTTTTTTCCAAAGTAACTAAAAAAATATTTTTTTTTCCAAAGTAACTAAAAAAGTAACTTTTTTCCAAAGTAACTAAAAATATATTTTTTTTTCCAAAGAAACTAAAAAAATATTTTTTTTTCCAAAGTAACTAAAAAAAATTTTTTTTTTCCAAAGTAACTAAAAAAAAAAAAATTTCCCAAAGTAACTAAAAAAATATTTTTTTTTCCAAAGAAACTAAAAAAATATTTTTTTTTCCAAAGTAACTAAAAAAATTTTTTTTTTTCCAAAGTAACTAAAAAAATTTTTTTTTTTCCAAAGTAACTAAAAAAATATTTTTTTTTCCAAAGTAACTAAAAAAATATTTTTTTTTCCAAAGTAACTAAAAAAATATTTTTTTTCCAAAGTAACTAAAAAAATATTTTTTTTTCCAAAGTAACTAAAAAATATTTTTTTTTCCAAAGTAACTAAAAAAATATTTTTTTTCCAAAGTAACTAAAAAAATATTTTTTTTTCCAAAGTAACTAAAAAAATATTTTTTTTTCCAAAGTAACTAAAAAAATATTTTTTTTTCCAAAGTAACTAAAAAAATATTTTTTTTTCCAAAGTAACTAAAAAAAAATTTTTTTTTCCAAAGAAACTAAAAAAATATTTTTTTTTCCAAAGTAACTAAAAAAATTTTTTTTTTTCCAAAGAAACTAAAAAAATATATTTTTTTTCCAAAGTAACTAAAAATTTTTTTTTTTTTTCCAAAGTAACTAAAAAAAATTTTTTTTCCCCAAAGTAACTAAAAAAATATTTTTTTTTCCAAAGTAACTAAAAAAATATTTTTTTTTCCAAAGTAACTAAAAAAATATTTTTTTTTCCAAAGTAACTAAAAAAGTAACTTTTTTCCAAAGTAACTAAAAAAAAAATTTTTTTTCCAAAGTAACTAAAAAAATATTTTTTTTTCCAAAGTAACTAAAAATTTTTTTTTTTTCCAAAGTAACT
Source organism: Melanostigma gelatinosum (assembly GCF_949748355.1). Lineage (NCBI taxonomy): Eukaryota > Metazoa > Chordata > Actinopteri > Perciformes > Zoarcidae > Melanostigma > Melanostigma gelatinosum. The sequence continues at coordinate 3,539 of NC_136635.1, read as the reverse complement.
AAAAAAATATTTTTTTTTCCAAAGTAACTAAAAAAATATTTTTTTTTCCAAAGTAACTAAAAAAATATTTTTTTTTCCAAAGTAAAACTAAAAAAATCTTTTTTTTTCCAAAGTAAAACTAAAAAAATATTTTTTTTTCCAAAGTAACTAAAAAAATATTTTTTTTTTCCAAAGTAACTAAAAAATATTTTTTTTTTCCAAAGTAACTAAAAAAATATTTTTTTTTCCAAAGTAACTAAAAAAATATTTTTTTTTCCAAAGTAACTAAAAAAATATTTTTTTTCCAAAGTAACTAAAAAAATATTTTTTTTTCCAAAGTAACTAAAAAAATATTTTTTTTTCCAAAGTAACTAAAAAAATATTTTTTTTTCCAAAGTAACTAAAAAAATATTTTTTTTTCCAAAGTAACTAAAAAAATATTTTTTTTTCCAAAGTAACTAAAAAAATATTTTTTTTTCCAAAGTAACTAAAAAAATATTTTTTTTTCCAAAGTAACTAAAAAAATATTTTTTTTTCCAAAGTAACTAAAAAAATATTTTTTTTTCCAAAGTAACTAAAAAAATATTTTTTTTTCCAAAGAAACTAAAAAAATATTTTTTTTTCCAAAGTAACTAAAAAAAAATTTTTTTTTCCAAAGAAACTACAAAAATATTTTTTTTTCCAAAGTAACTAAAAAAATATTTTTTTTTCCAAAGTAACTAAAAAAATATTTTTTTTCCAAAGTAACTAAAAACATATTTTTTTTCCAAAGTAACTAAAAAAATATTTTTTTTTTCCAAAGTAACTAAAAAAATATTTTTTTTCCAAAGTAACTAAAAAAATATTTTTTTTTCCAAAGAAACTAAAAAAATATTTTTTTTTCCAAAGTAACTAAAAAAATATTTTTTTTTCCAAAGTAACTAAAAAAAATATTTTTTTTCCAAAGTAACTAAAAAAAAAAAAAATTTCCCAAAGAAACTAAAATTTTTTTTTTTTCCAAAGTAACTAAAAAAAATATTTTTTTTCCAAAGTAACTAAAAAAAAAAAATTTTTCCCAAAGTAACTAAAAAAATATTTTTTTTTCCAAAGTAACTAAAAAATATTTTTTTTCCAAAGTAACTAAAAAAATATTTTTTTTTCCAAAGTAACTAAAAAAATATTTTTTTTTCCAAAGTAACTAAAAAAATATATTTTTTTCCAAAGTAACTAAAAAAATATATTTTTTTCCAAAGTAACTAAAAAAATATTTTTTTTTCCAAAGTAACTAAAAAAATATTTTTTTTTCCAAAGTAACTAAAAAAATATTTTTTTTTCCAAAGTAACTAAAAAAATATTTTTTTTTCCAAAGTAACTAAAAAAATATTTTTTTTTCCAAAGAAACTAAAAAAATATTTTTTTTTCCAAAGAAACTAAAAAAATATTTTTTTTTCCAAAGTAACTAAAAAAATATTTTTTTTCCAAAGTAACTAAAAAAATATTTTTTTTTCCAAAGTAACTAAAAAAATATTTTTTTTTCCAAAGTAACTAAAAAAATATTTTTTTTTCCAAAGTAACTAAAAAAGTAATTTTTTCCCAAAGTAACTAAAAAATTTTTTTTTTTCCAAAGTAACTAAAAAAAAAAAAAAATTTTCCAAAGTAACTAAAAAAATATTTTTTTTTCCAAAGTAACTAAAAAAATATTTTTTTTTCCAAAGTAACTAAAAAAATATTTTTTTTTCCAAAGTAACTAAAAAAATATTTTTTTTTCCAAAGTAACTAAAAAAATTTTTTTTTTCCAAAGTAACTAAAAAAATATTTTTTTTCCAAAGTAACTAAAAAAATATTTTTTTTTCCAAAGTAACTAAAAAAATATTTTTTTTTCCAAAGTAACTAAAAAAATATTTTTTTTTCCAAAGAAACTAAAAAAATATTTTTTTTTCCAAAGTAACTAAAAAAATATTTTTTTTTCCAAAGTAACTAAAAAAATATTTTTTTTCCAAAGAAACTAAAAAAAAATTTTTTTTTCCAAAGTAACTAAAAAAAATTTTTTTTTCCAAAGAAACTAAAAAAAATTTTTTTTTTCCAAAGTAACTAAAAAATATTTTTTTTTTTCCAAAGTAACTAAAAAAAATTTTTTTTTCCCAAAGTAACTAAAACAATTTTTTTTTTCCAAAGTAACTAAAAAAATATTTTTTTTTCCAAAGTAACTAAAAAAATATTTTTTTTTCCAAAGTAACTAAAAAAATATTTTTTTTCCCAAAGTAACTAAAAAAGTAACTTTTTTCCAAAGTAACTAAAAAAATATTTTTTTTCCCAAAGAAACTAAAAAAATTTTTTTTTTCCAAAGTAACTAAAAAAAATTTTTTTTTTCCAAAGTAACTCAAAAAAATTTTTTTTCCCAAAGTAACTAAAAAAATATATTTTTTTCCAAAGTAACTAAAAAATATTTTTTTTCCAAAGTAACTAAAAAAATATTTTTTTTTCCAAAGTAACTAAAAAAATATTTTTTTTTCCAAAGTAACTAAAAAAATATTTTTTTTCCAAAGTAACTAAAAAAATATTTTTTTTCCCAAAGTAACTAAAAAAATATTTTTTTTTCCAAAGTAACTAAAAAAATATTTTTTTTTCCAAAGTAACTAAAAAAATATTTTTTTTTCCAAAGTAACTAAAAAATATTTTTTTTCCAAAGTAACTAAAAAAATATTTTTTTTTCCAAAGTAACTAAAAAAATATTTTTTTTTCCAAAGAAACTAAAAAAATATTTTTTTTTCCAAAGTAACTAAAAAAATATTTTTTTTTCCAAAGTAACTAAAAAAATATTTTTTTTTCCAAAGTAACTAAAAAAATATTTTTTTTTCCAAAGTAACTAAAAAAATATTTTTTTTTCCAAAGTAACTAAAAAAGTATTTTTTTCCCAAAGTAACTAAAAAAATATTTTTTTTTCCAAAGTAACTAAAAAATATTTTTTTTTCCAAAGTAACTAAAAAAATTTTTTTTTTTCCAAAGTAACTAAAAAAATATTTTTTTTTACAAAGTAACTAAAAAAATTTTTTTTTTCCAAAGTAACTAAAAAAATATTTTTTTTCCAAAGTAACTAAAAAAATATTTTTTTTTTCCAAAGTAACTAAAAAAATATTTTTTTTTCCAAAGTAACTAAAAAAATATTTTTTTTTCCAAAGAAACTAAAAAAATATTTTTTTTTCCAAAGTAACTAAAAAAATATTTTTTTTTCCAAAGTAACTAAAAAAATATTTTTTTTTCCAAAGTAACTAAAAAAATATTTTTTTTTCCAAAGAAACTAAAAAAATATTTTTTTTTCCAAAGTAACTAAAAAAAATTTTTTTTTTCCAAAGAAACTAAAAAAATATTTTTTTTTCCAAAGTAACTAAAAAAATATTTTTTTTTCCAAAGTAACTAAAAAAAATATTTTTTTTTCCAAAGTAACTAAAAAAAATTTTTTTTTCCCAAAGTAACTAAAAAAATATTTTTTTTTCCAAAGTAACTAAAAAAATATTTTTTTTTCCAAAGTAACTAAAAAAATATTTTTTTTTCCAAAGTAACTAAAAAAATATTTTTTTTTC
>NW_027635326.1:0-51000 GCF_949748355.1 Melanostigma gelatinosum | reverse complement strand
CCGACGGTCGCGGACGTTCTCGGCCGCGCAGGCCGGAGTCCCGCCGGCACCCCGACGTGCATGCACCCCGACGTGCATATAGCGAGGGCCCGCTCATCGCTGCTCGCAGCTTTAATTAGGGCCCGAGCACCGACGTAGTCGGAGCGGAGGACCTATTGAAACCGTAATGTTTATTATTATTTATTAGGGCCCGAGCACCGACGTAGTCGGAGCGGAGGACCTATTGAAACCGTAATGTTTATTAGGGCCCGAGCACCGACGTAGTCGGAGCGGAGGACCTATTGAATTTCGAATGTTTATTATTATTCTTATTAGGGCCCGAGCACCGACGTAGTCGGAGCGGAGGACCTATTGAATTTCGAATGTTTATTATTCTTATTATTATTTTATGTGTTTCGTCGCAAAAAGGAGGTGCTTGGGATATTGGGAATGTTGTGAAATTTGGCACGCAAGCCAGAATTTGCGAAAATTGCAGTCTGATTGGGGTATCCAGCTGCGGTATGAAATATTGGCTCGCTAGCGCCCCCTATTGAGTAGCCCCGACATCAGGATTCACCCAGCTGTATGAAATTTGGTCGGTATGTGGAACGTGATGAGACGCACCAAAAATCCTCTTGGCCGTTTTGTCTAAACCAAACAGGAAGTCGGCCATTTTTGCTTTTATGACGTTTTTTGACCGTTTCAAGGCGTCATACTTTAACGAACTCCTCCCAGAGATTTGACCCGATTGACTTCACATTCGGCTAGTCTGCTCTTGAGACCTTGGCAGTGAAAAGTTACTCAAAGATCAAAAAGTTATCGAACTATGTGGCCGTGGCATGGCGTCAAAGAAACACCATTCGCCACGAAACAGGAAGTTGTTGTAACTCGGCCGTACATTGTCGAATCTGCTCAAAATCTCTCATATGTCATAAGATCCTGACCCGGAACACATCTATATGATAATTTAGAATCATAGTGATAGCGCCACCTAGTGGCAACCGGAAGTTGTACGCTGCGTACTTTGACATCCTGCTCCTCACAGATTAATCAGATCCCTCTCAAATGTTGTCAAACAAGCCTTAAGACCTTGATAATGCTTCGTTGTGAAGATTGTAAGAAGTTACTGAAGGGCGGCGACGTGGCGGCTCGGCGAATTTCGATCCTTCGCCATGAACGAATAAACTGATGTAACTCGACTCCACATCATCAGATCTTTACCAGATGTCATGTGTTTGATTAGACTCCAGGCCTGAAGACATCTGCAGGCCAATTTTGAATCATAGTCATAGCGCCACCTACTGGTAACAGGAAGTTAAAGTCTTTATACTTTGGCTTGTTTCTCTTAGTAGGTAAATCAAATCAATATCAAATTTGTTCCACACAAATACAAGAAGTTCATAATACCAGATCATGAAGCTTTTGATGTTTCGTCGAACGCCGTTGCCGTGGCGATGCAGTCTTCGCCGTGAACAACGAAGGTCATTTTGAGAGGCTAAAAATGCTCGAAACATAACCAAACTTGGCAAGTAGATTACAAGGCCGAAATGTAGTTATAGAATATGATTTTATTGGTTCAGAGTGGCAAATCGGCTCAATAGCGCCCCCTACAAAATTTCAACGAAGCAGCCCTCGCAGTACGTTTGACCTAGATGTATGAAATGTGGTAGTAACATGTATCGCATATGGACTTCAATAAAAGTCTCTTGGGGCTATGCTCTAAACCCAACCGGAAGTCAGCCATTTTGCATTTGTTATGAATTTCTCATGTCGTTTTTGTCATTTCCAGGCGCTGCACTTTAACGAACTCCTCCTAGGGAATTCATCAGATCAACTTCAAATTTGGTCGGTACAGTCTAAAGACCTTTGTGATGAAAAGTTACTCAAAGCTTGTTGTTTCGTGAAAAGCTGTTGCCGTGGCGACGGAATTTCGATCCTTCGCCATAAACGAATAAACTGATGTAACTCGAATCAACATCATCAGATCTTTACCAGATTTCACGTGTTTGATTAGACTCCAGGCCTGAAGACATATGCAGGCCAATTTTGAATCATAGTCATAGCGCCACCTACTGGTAACAGGAAGTTAAAGTCTTGATACTTTGGCTTGTTTCTCTTAGTAGGTAAATCAAATCAATATCAAATTTGTTCCACACAAATAGTTCATAATGCCAGATCATGAAGCTTTTGATGTTTCGTCGAACGCCGTTGCCGTGGCGATGCAGTCTTCGCCATCAACAACGAAGGTCATTTTGAGAGGCTACAAATGCTCGAAACATAAGCAAACTTGGCAAGCAGATTACAAGCCCGAAATGTAGTAATAGAATATATTTTCTTGGTTCAGAGTGGCAAATCGGCTCAATAGCGCCCCCTACAAAATTTCAACGAAGCAGCCCTCGCAGTACGTTTCACATAGATGTATGAAATTTGGTAGGAACATGTATCACATATGGACTTAAATAAAAGTATATTGGGGCCATGCTCTGAACCTGCATGCAGTGTCTGACGGTCACGGAACTGAATGACAGCATCAACCAGAGTCCTCGCGCCGTCCGACAGTCGCGGACGTACTCGGCCGCGCAGGCCGGAGTCCCGCCGGCACCCCGACGTGCATGCACCCCGACGTGCATATTGCGAGGGCCCGCTCATCGCTGCTCGCAGCTTTAATTAGGGCCCGAGCACCGACGTAGTCGGAGCGGAGGACCTATTGAATTTCGAATGTTTATTATTATTCTTATTCTTATTCTTATTTTTAGTGTTTCGTCGCAAAAAGGAGGTGCTTGGGATATTGGGAAGTCTGTGAAATTTGGCACGCAAGCCAGAATTTGCGAAAATTGCAGTCTGATTGGGGTGTCCAGCTACGGTATGAAATATTGGCTCGCTAGCGCCCCCTATTGAGTAGCCCCAACATCAGGTTTCACCCAGCTGTATGTAAGTTGGTAGGTATGTGGAACGTGATGAGACGCACCAAAAATCCTCTTGGAAGTTTTCTCTAAACCAAACAGGAAGTCGGCCATATTTGCATTTATGACGTTTTTTTACCGTTTCAAGGCGTCATACTTTAACGAACTCCTCCCAGAGATTTGACCCGATTGACTTCAGATTCGGCTAGTCTGCTCTTGAGACCTTGGCAGTGAAAAGTTACTCAAAGATCAAAAAGTTATCGAACTATGTGGCCGTGGCGTGGCGTCAAAGAAACACCATTCGCCACGAAACAGGAAGTTGTTGTAACTCGGCCGTACATTGTCGAATCTGCTCCAAATCTCTCATATGTCATAACATCCTGACCCGGAACACATCTATATGATAATTTAGAATCATAGTGATAGCGCCACCTAGTGGCAACCGGAAGTTGTACGCTGCGTACTTTGACATCCTGCTCCTCACAGATTCATCAGATCCCTCTCAAATGTTGTCAAACAATCCTTAAGACCTTGATAATGCTTCGTTGTGAAGATTGTAAGAAGTTACTGAAGGGCGGCGACGTGGCGGCTCGGCGAATTTCGATCCTTCGCCATGAACGAATAAACTGATGTATCTCGACTCCACATCATCAGATCTTTACCAGATTTCACATGCTTGATTAGACTCCAGGCCTGAAGACATCTGCAGGCCAATTTTGAATCATAGTCATAGCGCCACCTACTGGTAACAGGAAGTTAAAGTCTTTATACTTTGGCTTGTTTCTCTTAGTAGGTAAATCAAATCAATATCAAATTTGTTCCACACAAATACAAGAAGTTCATAATGCCAGATCATGAAGCTTTTGATGTTTCGTCGAACGCCGTTGCCGTGGCGATGCAGTCTTCGCCGTGAACAACGAAGGTCATTTTGAGAGGCTAAAAATGCTCGAAACATAAGCAAATTTGGCAAGTAGATTAAAAGGCAGAAATGTAGTTATAAAATATGATTTTATTGGTTCAGAGTGGCAAATCAGCTCAATAGCGCCCCCTACAAAATTCCGACGAAGCAGCCCTCGCAGTACGTTTGACCTAGATGTATGAAATGTGGTAGGAACATGTATCGCATATGGACTTCAATAAAAGTCTCTTGGGGCTATGCTCTAAACCCAACCGGAAGTCAGCCATTTTGCATTTTTTATGAATTTCTCATGTCGTTTTTGTCATTTCCAGGCGCTGCACTTTAACGAACTCCTCCTAGGGAATTCATCAGATCAACTTCAAATTTGGTCGGTACAGTCTAAAGACCTTTGTGATGAAAAGTTACTCAAAGCTTGTTGTTTCGTGAAAAACTGTTACCGTGGCGACGCATTCTTCGCCGTTAACAACGAAGGTAATTTTGAGAGGCTACAAATGCTCGAAACATAAGCAAACTTGGCATACACATTTAAAGCCCAAAATGTAGTTGTATAATATGATTTTATTGGTTCAGAGTGGCAAATCGGCTCAATAGCGCCCCCTACAAAATTTCAACGAAGCAGCCCTCGCAGTACGTTTCACCTAGATGTATGAAATTTGGTAGGAACATGTATCACATATGGACTTAAATAAAAGTATATTGGGGCCATGCTCTGAACCTGCATGCAGTGTCTGACGGTCACAGAACTGAATGGCAGCATCAACCAGAGTCCTCGCGCCGTCCGACGGTCGCGGACGTTCTCGGCCGCGCAGGCCGGAGTCCCGCCGCCACCCCGACGTGCATGCACCCCGACGTGCATATTGCGAGGGCCCGCCCATCGCTGCTCGCAGCTTTAATTAGGGCCCGAGCACCGACGTAGTCGGAGCGGAGGACCTATTGAATTTCGAATGTTTATTATTATTATTATTATTATTTTTAGTGTTTCGTCGCAAAAAGGAGGTGCTTGGGATATTGGGAAGTCTGTGAAATTTGGCACGCAAGCCAGAATTTGCGAAAATTGCAGTCTGATTGGGGTATCCAGCTGCGGTATGAAATATTGGCTCGCTAGCGCCCCCTATTGAGTAGCCCCAACATCAGGATTCACCCAGCTGTATGAAAGTTGGTAGTTATGTGGAACGTGATGAGACGCACCAAAAATCCTCTTGGAAGTTTTCTCTAAACCAAACAGGAAGTCGGCCATTTCTACTTTTATGACGTTTTTTGACCGTTTCAAGGCGTCATACTTTAACGAACTCCTCCCAGAGATTTAACCCGATTGACTTCAGATTCGGCTAGTCTGCTCTTGAGACCTTGGTAGTGAAAAGTTACTCAAAGATCAAAAAGTTATCGAACGATGTGGCCGTGGCGTGGCGTCAAAGAAACACCATTCGCCACGAAACAGGAAGTTGTTGTAACTCGGCCGTACATTGTCGAATCTGCTCAAAATCTCTCATATGTCATAACATCCTGACCCGGAACACATCTATATGATAATTGTGAATCAAACTGATAGCGCCACCTAGTGGCAACCGGAAGTTGTACGCTGCGTACTTTGACATCCTGCTCCTCACAGATTAATCAGATCCCTCTCAAATGTTGTCAAACAAGCCTTAAGACCTTGATAATGCTTCGTTGTGAAGATTGTAAGAAGTTACTGAAGGGCGGCGACGTGGCGGCTCGGCGAATTTCGATCCTTCGCCATGAACGAATAAACTGATGTAACTCGACTCCACATCATCAGATCTTTACCAGATTTCACGTGTTTGATTAGACTCCAGGCATGAAGACATCTGCAGGCCAATTTTGAATCATAGTCATAGCGCCACCTACTGGTAACAGGAAGTTAAAGTCTTTATACTTTGGCTTGTTTCTCTTAGTAGGTAAATCAAATCAATATGAAATTTGTTCCACACAAATAGAAGAAGTTCATAATGCCAGATCATGAAGCTTTTGATGTTTCGTCGAACGCCGTTGCCGTGGCGATGCAGTCTTCGCCGTTAACAACTAAGGTCATTTTGAGAGGCTAAAAATGTTCGAAACATAAGCAAACTTGGCAAGTAGATTACAAGGCCGAAATGTAGTTACAGAATCTGATTTTATTGGTTCAGAGTGCCAAATCGGCTCAATAGCGCCACCTACAAAATTTCGACGAAGCAGCCCTCGCAGTACGTTTGACCTAGATGTATGAACTGTGGTAGGAACATGTATCGCATATGGACTTCAATAAAAGTCTCTTGGGGCTATGCTCTAAACCCAACCGGAAGTCAGCCATTTTGCATTTTTTATGAATTTCTCATGTCGTTTTTGTCATTTCCAGGCGCTGCACTTTAACGAACTCCTCCTAGGGAATTCATCAGATCAACTTCAAATTTGGTCGGTACAGTCTAAAGACCTTTGTGATGAAAAGTTACTCAAAGCTTGTTGTTTCGTGAAAAGCTGTTGCCGTGGCGACGGAATTTCGATCCTTCGCCATGAACAAAGAAACTGATGTAACTCGACTCCACATCATCAGATCTTTACCAGATTTCACGTGTTTGATTAGACTCCAGGCCTGAAGACATCTGCAGGCCAATTTTGAATAATAGTCATAGCGCCACCTACTGGTAACAGGAAGTTAAATCTTGATACTTTGGCTTGTTTCTCTTAGTAGGTCAATCAAATCAATATCAAATTTGTCCAACACAAATACAAGAAGTTCAGAATGCCAGATCATGAAGCTTTTGATGTTTCATCGAACGCCGTTGCCGTGGCGATACAGTCTTCGCCGTTAACAACGAAGGTCATTTTGAGAGGCTACAAATGCTCGAAACATAAGCAAACTTGGCAAGCAGATTACAAGCCCGAAATGTAGTTATAGAATATGATTTTATTGGTTCAGAGTGGCAAATCGGCTCAATAGCGCCCCCTACAATATTTCAACGAAGCAGCCCTCGCAGTACGTTTCACCTAGATGTATGAAATTTGGTAGGAACATGTATCACATATGGACTGAAATAAAAGTATATTGGGGCCATGATCTGAACCTGCATGCAGTGTCTGACGGTCACAGAACTGAATGGCAGCATCAACCAGAGTCCTCGTGCCGTCCGACGGTCGCGGACGTTCTCGGCCGCGCAGGCCGGAGTCCCGCCGGCACGCCGACGTGCATGCACCCCGACGTGCATATAGCGAGGGCCCGCTCATCGCTGCTCGCAGCTTTAATTCTTATTCTTATTCTTATTTTTAGTGTTTCGTCGCAAAAAGGAGGTGCTTGGGATATTGGGAATGTTGTGAAATTTGGCACGCAAGCCAGAATTTGCGAAAATTGCAGTCTGATTGGGGTGTCCAGCTGCGGTATGAAATATTGGCTCGCTAGCGCCCCCTATTGAGTAGCCCCAACATCAGGTTTCACCCAGCTGTATGAAATTTTGTCGGTATGTGGAACGTGATGAGACGCACAAAAAATCCTCTTGGCCGTTTTCTCTAAACCAAACAGGAAGTCGGCCATTTTTACTTTTATGACGTTTTTTGACCGTTTCAAGGCGTCATACTTTAACGAACTCCTCCCAGAGATTTGACCCGATTGACTTCAGATTCGGCTAGTCTGCTCTTGAGACCTTGACAGTGAAAAGTTACTCAAAGATCAAAAAGTTATCGAACTATGTGGCCGTGGCGTGGCGTCAAAGAAACACCATTCGCCACGAAACAGGAAGTTGTTGTAACTCGGCCGTATATTGTCGAATCTGCTCCAAATCTCTCATATGTCATAACATCCTGACCCGGAACACATCTATATGATAATTTAGAATCATAGTGATAGCGCCACCTAGTGGCAACCGGAAGTTGTACGCTGCGTACTTTGACATCCTGCTCCTCACAGATTAATCAGATCCCTCTCAAATGTTGTCAAACAAGCCTTAAGACCTTGATAATGCTTCATTGTGAAGATTGTAAGAAGTTACTGAAGGACGGCGACGTGGCGGCTCGGCGAATTTCGATCCTTCGCCATGAACGAATAAACTGATGTAACTCGACTCCACATCATCAGATCTTTACCAGATTTCACGTGTTTGTTTAGACTCCAGGCCTGAAGACATCTGCAGGCCAATTTTGAATCATAGTCATAGCGCCACCTACTGGTAACAGGAAGTTAAAGTCTTTATACTTTGGCTTGTTTCTCTTAGTAGGTAAATCAAATCAATATCAAATCTGTTCCACACAAATACAAGAATTTCATAATGCCAGATCATGAAGCTTTTGATGTTTCGTCGAACGCCGTTGCCGTGGCGATGCAGTCTTCGCCGTTAACAACGAAGGTCATTTTGAGAGGCTAAAAATGCTCGAAACATAAGCAAACTTGGCAAGTAGATTACAAGGCCGAAATGTAGTTAGGGAATATGATTTTATTGGTTCAGAGTGGCAAATCGGCTCAATAGCGCCCCCTACAAAATTTCGACGAAGCAGCCCTCGCAGTACGTTTGACCTAGATGTATGAAATGTGGTAGGAACATGTATCGCATATGGACTTCAATAAAAGTCTCTTGGGGCTATGCTCTAAACCCAACCGGAAGTCAGCCATTTTGCATTTGTTATGAATTTCTCATGTCGTTTTTGTCATTTCCAGGCGCTGCACTTTAACGAACTCCTCCTAGGGAATTCATCAGATCAACTTCAAATTTGGTCGGTACAGTCTAAAGACCTTTGTGATGAAAAGTTACTCAAAGCTTGTTGTTTCGTGAAAAGCTGTTGCCGTGGCGACGCATTCTTCGCCGTTTACAACGAAGGTCATTTTGAGGGCTAAAAATGCTTGAAACATAAGCAAACTTGCCAAGTAGATTACAAGGCCGAAATGTAGTTATGGACTATGATTGTATTGGCTCAGAGTGGCAAATCGGCTCAATAGCGCCCCCTACAAAATTTTGACGAAGCAGCCATCGCAGTACGTTTGACCTAGATGTATGAAATGTGGTAGGAACATGTATCACATATGGACTTAAGTAAAAGTAGATTGGGGCCATGCTCTGAACCTGCATGCAGTGTCTGACGGTCACAGAACTGAATGGCAGCATCAGCCAGAGTCCTCGCGCCGTCCGACGGTCGCGGACGTTCTCGGCCGCGCAGGCCGGAGTCCCGCCGGCACCCCGACGTGCATATTGCGAGGGCCCGCTCATCGCTGCTCGCAGCTTTAATTCTTATTATTATTTTTAGTCTTTCGTCGCAAAAAGGAGGTGCTTGGGATATTGGGAAGTCTGTGAAATTTGGCACGCAAGCCAGAATTTGCGAAAATTGCAGTCTGATTGGGGTGTCCAGCTGCGGTATGAAATATTGGCTCGCTAGCGCCCCCTATTGAGTAGCCCCAACATCAGGATTCACCCAGCTGTATGAAAGTTGGTAGGTATGTGGAACGTGATGAGACGCACCAAAAATCCTCTTGGCCGTTTTCTCTAAACCAAACAGGAAGTCGGCCATTTTTGCTTTTATGACGTTTTTTGACCGTTTCAAGGCGTCATACTTTAACGAACTCCTCCCAGAGATTTGACCCGATTGACTTCAGATTCGGCTAGTCTGCTCTTGAGACCTTGGCAGTGAAAAGTTACTCAAAGATCAAAAAGTTATCGAACTATGTGGCCGTGGCGTGGCGTCAAAGAAACACCATTCGCCACGAAACAGGAAGTTGTTGTAACTCGGCCGTACATTGTCGAATCTGCTCAAAATCTCTCATATGTCATAACATCCTGACCCGGAACACATCTATATGATAATTTAGAATCATAGTGATAGCGCCACCTAGTGGCAACCGGAAGTTGTACGCTGCGTACTTTGACATCCTGCTCCTCACAGATTTATCAGATCCCTCTCAAATGTTGTCAAACAAGCCTTAACACCTTGATAATGCTTCGTTGTGAAGATTGTAAGAAGTTACTGAAGGGCGGCGACGTGGCGGCTCTGCGAATTTCGATCCTTCGCCATGAACGAATAAACTGATGTAACTCGACTCCACATCATCAGATCTTTACCAGATGTCATGTGTTTGATTAGACTCCAGGCCTGAAGACATCTGCAGGCCAATTTTGAATCATAGTCATAGCGCCACCTACTGGTAACAGGAAGTTAAAGTCTTTATACTTTGGCTTTTTTCTCTTAGTAGGTAAATCAAATCAATATCAAATTTCTTCCACACAAATACAAGAAGTTCATAATGCCAGATCATGAAGTTTTTGATGTTTCGTCGAACGCCGTTGCCGTGGCGATGCAGTCTTCGCCGTTAACAACGAAGGTCATTTTGACAGGCTAAAAATGCTCGAAACATAAGCAAACTTGGCAAGTAGATTACAAGGCCGAAATGTAGTTAGGGAATATGATTTTATTGGTTTAGAGTGGCAAATCGGCTCAATAGCGCCCCCTACAAAATTTCGACGAAGCAGCCCTCGCAGTACGTTTGACCTAGATGTATGAAATTTGGTGGGAACATGTATCACATATGGACTTAAATAAAAGTATATTGGGGCCATGCTCTAAACCTGCATGCAGTGTCTGACGGTCACAGAACTAAATGGCAGCATCAGCCAGAGTCCTCGCGCCGTCCGACGGTCGCGGACGTTCTCGGCCGCGCAGGCCGGAGTCCCGCCGGCACCCCGACGTGCATATTGCGAGGGCCCGCCCATCGCTGCTCGCAGCTTTAATTAGGGCCCGAGCACCGACGTAGTCGGAGCGGAGGACCTATTGAAACCGTAATGTTTATTAGGGCCCGAGCACCGACGTAGTCGGAGCGGAGGACCTATTGAATTTCGAATGTTTATTATTCTTATTCTTCTTATTCTTATTAGGGCCCGAGCACCGACGTAGTCGGAGCGGAGGACCTATTGAAACCGCAATGTTTATTATTAGGGCCCGAGCACCGACGTAGTCGGAGCGGAGGACCTATTGAATTTCGAATGTTTATTCTTCTTCTTATTAGGGCCCGAGCACCGACGTAGTCGGAGCGGAGGACCTATTGAATTTCGAATGTTTATTCTTCTTCTTATTCTTAGTCTTTCGTCGCAAAAAGGAGGTGCTTGGGATATTGGGAATGTTGTGAAATTTGGCACGCAAGCCAGAATTTGCGAAAATTGCAGTCTGATTGGGGTGTCCAGCTGCGTTATGAAATATTGGCTCGCTAGCGCCCCCTATTGAGTAGCCCCAACATCAGGTTTCACCCAGCTGTATGAAAGTTGGTAGGTATGTGGAACGTGATGAGACGCACCAAAAATCCTCTTGGAAGTTTTCTCTAAACCAAACAGGAAGTCGGCCATTTTTGCATTTATGACGTTTTTTGACCGTTTCAAGGCGCCATACTTTAACGAACTCCTCCCAGAGATTTAACCCGATTGACTTCAGATTCGGCGAGTCTGCTCTTGAGACCTTGGCAGTGAAAAGTTACTCAAAGATCAAAAAGTTATCAAACTATGTGGCCGTGGCGTGGCGTCAAAGAAACACCATTCGCCACGAAACAGGAAGTTGTTGTAACTCGGCCGTACATTGTCGAATCTGCTCAAAATCTCTCATATGTCATAACATCCTGACCCGGAACACATCTATATGATAATTTAGAATCATAGTGATAGCGCCACCTAGTGGCAACCGGAAGTTGTACGCTGCGTACTTTGACATCCTGCTCCTCACAGATTAATCAGATCCCTCTCAAATGTTGTCAAACAAGCCTTAACACCTTGATAATGCTTCGTTGTGAAGATTGTAAGAAGTTACTGAAGGGCGGCGACGTGGCGGCTCGGCGAATTTCGATCCTTCGCCATGAACGAATAAACTGATGTAACTCGACTCCACATCATCAGATCTTTACCAGATGTCATGTGTTTGATTAGACTCCAGGCCTGACGACATCTGCAGGCCAATTTTGAATCATAGTCATAGCGCCACCTACTGGTAACAGGAAGTTAAAGTCTTTATACTTTGGCTTGTTTCTCTTAGTAGGTTAATCAAATCAATATCAAATTTGTTCCACACAAATAGAAGAAGTTCATAATGCCAGATCATGAAGCTTTTGATGTTTCGTCGAACGCCGTTGCCGTGGCGATGCAGTCTTCGCCGTTAACAACGAAGGTCATTTTGAGAGGCTAAAAATGCTCGAAACATAAGCAAACTTGGCAAGTAGATTACAAGGCCGAAATGTAGTTAGGGAATATGATTTTATTGGTTCAGAGTGGCAAATCGGCTCAATAGCGCCCCCTACAAAATTTCAACCAAGCAACCCTCGCAGTACGTTTCACCTAGATGTATGAAATTTGGTAGGAATATGTATCACATATGGACTTCAATAAAAGTATCTTGGGGCCATGCTCTGAACCTGCATGCAGTGTCTGACGGTCACGGAACTGAATGACAGCATCAACCAGAGTCCTCGCGCCGTCCGACGGTCGCGGACGTTCTCGGCCGCGCAGGCCGGAGTCCCGCCGGCACCCCGACGTGCATGCACCCGACGTGCATATTGCGAGGGCCCGCTCATCGCTGCTCGCAGCTTTAATTATTATTATTATTATTATTATTCTTAGTCTTTCGTCGCAAAAAGGAGGTGCTTGGGATATTGGGAATGTTGGGAAATTTGGCACGCAAGCCAGAATTTGCGAAAATTGCAGTCTGATTGGGGTGTCCAGCTGCAGTATGAAATATTGGCTCGCTAGCGCCCCCTATTGAGTAGCCCCGACATCAGGATTCACCCAGCTGTATGAAAGTTGGTAGTTATGTGGAACGTGATGAGACGCACCAAAAATCCTCTTGGCCGTTTTCTCTAAACCAAACAGGAAGTCGGCCATTTTTGCTTTTATGACGGTTTTTGACCGTTTCAAGGCGTCATACTTTAACGAACTCCTCCCAGAGATTTGACCCGATTGACTTCAGATTCGGCTAGTCTGCTCTTGAGACCTTGGCAGTGAAAAGTTACTCAAAGATCAAAAAGTTATCGAACTATGTGGCCGTGGCGTGGCGTCAAAGAAACACTATTCGCCACGAAACAGGAAGTTGTTGTAACTCGGCCGTACATTGTCGAATCTGCTCAAAATCTTCCATATGTCATAACATCCTGACCCGGAACACATCTATATGATAATTTTGAATCAAACTGATAGCGCCACCTAGTGGCAACCGGAAGTTGTACGCTGCGTACGTTGACATCCTGCTCCTCACAGATTAATCAGATCCCTCTCAAATGTTGTCATACAAGCCTTAAGACCTTGATAATGCTTCATTGTGAAGATTGTAAGAAGTTACTGAAGGGCGGCGACGTGGCGGCTCGGCGAATTTCGATCCTTCGCCATGAACGAATAAACTGATGTATCTCGACTCCACATCATCAGATCTTTACCAGATTTCACGTGTTTGATTAGACTCCAGGCCTGAAGACAACTGCAGGCCAATTTCGAATCATAGTCATAGCGCCACCTACTGGTAACAGGAAGTTAAAGTCTTTATACTTTGGCTTGTTTCTCTTAGTAGGTAAATCAAATCAATATCAAATTTGTTCCACACAAATACAAGAAGTTCATAATGCCAGATCATGAAGCTTTTGATGTTTCGTCGAACGCCGTTGCCGTGGCGATGTGGTCTTCGCCGTGAACAACGAAGGTCATTTTGAGAGGCTAAAAATGCTCGAAACATAAGCAAACTTGGCAAGTAGATTACAAGGCCGAAATGTAGTTATGGAATATGATTTTATTGGTTCAGAGTGGCAAATCGGCTCAATAGCGCCCCCTACAAAATTTCAACGAAGCAGCCCTCGCAGTACGTTTGACCTAGATGTATGAAATGTGGTAGGAACATGTATCGCATAAGAACTTCAATAAAAGTCTCTTGGGGCCATGCTCTAAACCCAACCGGAAGTCAGCCATTTTGCATTTTTTATGAATTTCTCATGTCGTTTTTGTCATTTCCAGGCGCTGCACTTTAACGAACTCCTCCTAGGGAATTCATCAGATCAACTTCAAATTAGATCGGTACAGTCTAAAGACCTTTGTGATGAAAAGTTACTCAAAGCTTGTTGTTTCGTGAAAAGCTGTTGCCGTGGCGACGGAATTTCGATCCTTCGCCATGAACGAATAAACTGATGTAACTCGACTCCACATCATCAGATCTTTACCAGACTTCACGTGTTTGATTAGACTCCAGGCCTGAAGACATCTGCAGGCCAATTTTGAATCATAGTCATAGCGCCACCTACTGGTAACAGGAAGTTAAAGTCTTGATACTTTGGCTTGTTTCTCTTAGTAGGTAAATCAAATCAATATCAAATTTGTTCCACACAAATAGTTCATAATGCCAGATCATGAAGCTTTTGATGTTTCGTCGAACGCCGTTGCCGTGGCGATGCAGTCTTCGCCGTTAACAACGAAGGTCATTTTGAGAGGCTAAAAATGCTCGAAACATAAGCAAACTTGGCATACACATTTAAAGCCCAAAATGTAGTTGTATAATATGATTTTATTGGTTCAGAGTGGCAAATCGGCTCAATAGCGCCCCCTACAAAATTTCAACGAAGCAGCCCACGCAGTACGTTTCACCTAGATGTATGAAATTTG
Organism: Melanostigma gelatinosum; assembly: GCF_949748355.1. NCBI lineage: Eukaryota > Metazoa > Chordata > Actinopteri > Perciformes > Zoarcidae > Melanostigma > Melanostigma gelatinosum. The sequence continues at coordinate 36,616 of NW_027635326.1, read as the reverse complement.
GTAGGAACATGTATCACATATGTACTTAAATAAAAGTATATTGGGGCCATGCTCTGAACCTGCATGCAGTGTCTGACGGTCACGGAACTGAATGACAGCATCAGCCAGAGTCCTCGCGCCGTCCGACGGTCGCGGACGTTCTCGGCCACGCAGGCCGGAGACCCGCCGGCACCCCGACGTGCATATTGCGAGGGCCCGCCCATCGCTGCTCGCAGCTTTAATTAGGGCCCGAGCACCGACGTAGTCGGAGCGGAGGACCTATTGAATTTCGAATGTTTTTAGGGCCCGAGCACCGACGTAGTCGGAGCGGAGGACCTATTGAATTTCGAATGTTTATTATTATTCTTATTCTTATTCTTATTTTTAGTGTTTCGTCGCAAAAAGGAGGTGCTTGGGATATTGGGAATGTTGTGAAATTTGGCACGCAAGCCAGAATTTGCGAAAATTGCAGTCTGATTGGGGTGTCCAGCTGCGGTATGAAATATTGGCTCGCTAGCGCCCCCTATTGAGTAGCCCCAACATCAGGTTTCACCCAGCTGTATGAAATTTTGTCGGTATGTGGAACGTGATGAGACGCACAAAAAATCCTCTTGGCCGTTTTCTCTAAACCAAACAGGAAGTCGGCCATTTTTACTTTTATGACGTTTTTTGACCGTTTCAAGGCGTCATACTTTAACGAACTCCTCCCAGAGATTTGACCCGATTGACTTCAGATTCGGCTAGTCTGCTCTTGAGACCTTGACAGTGAAAAGTTACTCAAAGATCAAAAAGTTATCGAACTATGTGGCCGTGGCGTGGCGTCAAAGAAACACCATTCGCCACGAAACAGGAAGTTGTTGTAACTCGGCCGTATATTGTCGAATCTGCTCCAAATCTCTCATATGTCATAACATCCTGACCCGGAACACATCTATATGATAATTTAGAATCATAGTGATAGCGCCACCTAGTGGCAACCGGAAGTTGTACGCTGCGTACTTTGACATCCTGCTCCTCACAGATTAATCAGATCCCTCTCAAATGTTGTCAAACAAGCCTTAAGACCTTGATAATGCTTCGTTGTGAAGATTGTAAGAAGTTACTGAAGGGCGGCGACGTGGCGGCTCGGCGAATTTCGATCCTTCGCCATGAACGAATAAACTGATGTAACTCGACTCCACATCATCAGATCTTTACCAGATTTCACGTGTTTGATTAGACTCCAGGCCTGAAGACATCTGCAGGCCAATTTTGAATCATAGTCATAGCGCCACCTACTGGTAACAGGAAGTTAAAGTCTTGATACTTTGGCTTGTTTCTCTTAGTAGGTAAATCAAATCAATATCAAATTTCTTCCACACAAATAGTTCATAATGCCAGATCATGAAGCTTTTGATGTTTCGTCGAACGCCGTTGCCGTGGCGATGCAGTCTTCGCCGTTAACAACGAAGGTCATTTTGAGAGGCTAAAAATGCTCGAAACATAAGCAAACTTGGCATACACATTTAAAGCCCAAAATGTAGTTGTATAATATGATTTTATTGGTTCAGAGTGGCAAATCGGCTCAATAGCGCCCCCTACAAAATTTCAACGAAGCAGCCCTCGCAGTACGTTTCACCTAGATGTATGAAATTTGGTAGGAACATGTATCACATATGGACTTAAATAAAAGTATATTGGGGCCATGCTCTGAACGTGCATGCAGTGTCTGACGGTCACGGAACTGAATGACAGCATCAACCAGAGTCCTCGCGCCGTCCGACGTTCGCGGACGTTCTCGGCCGCGCAGGCCGGAGTCCCGCCGGCACCCCGACGTGCATATTGCGAGGGCCCGCCCATCGCTGCTCGCAGCTTTAATTCTTATTATTATTATTATTATTCTTAGTCTTTCGTCGCAAAAAGGAGGTGCTTGGGATATTGGGAATGTTGTGAAATTTGGCACGCAAGCCAGAATTTGCGAAAATTGCAGTCTGATTGGGGTGTCCAGCTGCGGTATGAAATATTGGCTCGCTAGCGCCCCCTATTGAGTAGCCCCAACATCAGGTTTCACCCAGCTGTATGAAAGTTGGTAGGTATGTGGAACGTGATGAGACGCACCAAAAATCCTCTTGGCCGTTTTCTCTAAACCAAACAGGAAGTCGGCCATTTTTGCTTTTATGACGTTTTTTGACCGTTTCAAGGCGTCATACTTTAACGAACTCCTCCCAGAGATTTGACCCGATTGACTTCAGATTCGGCTAGTCTGCTCTTGAGACCTTGGCAGTGAAAAGTTACTCAAAGATCAAAAAGTTATCGAACTATGTGGCCGTGGCGTGGCGTCAAAGAAACACCATTCGCCACGAAACAGGAAGTTGTTGTAACTCGGCCGTACATTGTCGAATCTGCTCAAAATCTCTCATATGTCATAACATCCTGACCCGGAACACATCTGTATGATAATTTTGAATCAAACTGATAGCGCCACCTAGTGGCAACCGGAAGTTGTACGCTTCGTACTTTGACATCCTGCTCCTCACAGATTAATCAGATCCCTCTCAAATGTTGTCAAACAAGCCTTAAGACCTTGATAATGCTTCATTGTGAAGATTGTAAGAAGTTACTGAAGGGCGGCGACGTGGCGGCTCGGCGAATTTCGATCCTTCGCCATGAACGAATAAACTGATGTAACTCGACTCCACATCATCAGATCTTTACCAGATTTCACGTGTTTGATTAGACTCCAGGCCTGAAGACATCTGCAGGCCAATTTTGAATCATAGTCATAGCGCCACCTACTGGTAACAGGAAGTTAAAGTCGTTATACTTTGGCTTGTTTCTCTTAGTAGGTAAATCAAATCAATATCAAATTTGTTCCACACAAATACAAGAAGTTCATAATGCCAGATCATGAAGCTTTTGATGTTTCGTCGAACGCCGTTGCCGTGGCGATGCAGTCTTCGCCGTTAACAACTAAGGTCATTTTGAGAGGCTAAAAATGCTCGAAACATAAGCAAACTTGGCAAGTAGATTACAAGGCCGAAATGTAGTTACAGAATATGATTTTATTGGTTCAGAGTGGCAAATCGGCTCAATAGCGCCCCCTACAAAATTTCGACGAAGCAGCCCTCGCAGTACGTTTGACCTAGATGTATGAAATGTGGTAGGAACATGTATCGCATATGGACTTCAATAAAAGTCTCTTGGGGCTATGCTCTAAACCCAACCGGAAGTCAGCCATTTTGTATTTTTTATGAATTTCTCATGTCGTTTTTGTCATTTCCAGGCCCTGCACTTTAACAAACTCCTCCTAGGGAATTCATCAGATCAACTTCAAATTTGGTCGGTACAGTCTAAAGACCTTTGTGATGAAAAGTTACTCAAAGCTTGTTGTTTCGTGAAAAGCTGTTGCCGTGGCGACGGAATTTCGATCCTTCGCCATGAACGAATAAACTGATGTAACTCGACTCCACATCATCAGATCTTTACCAGATTTCACGTGTTTGATTAGACTCCAGGCCTGAAGACATATGCAGGCCAATTTTGAATCATAGTCATAGCGCCACCTACTGGTAACAGGAAGTTAAAGTCTTGATACTTTGGCTTGTTTCTCTTAGTAGGTAAATCAAATCAATATCAAATTTGTTCCACACAAATACAAGAAGTTCATAATGCCAGATCATGAAGCTTTTGATGTTTCCTCGAACGCCGTTGCCGTGGCGATGCAGTCTTCGCCGTTAACAACGAAGGTCATTTTGAGAGGCTAGAAATGCTCGAAACATAAGCAAACTTGGCAAGTAGATTACAAGGCCGAAATGTAGTTAGGGAATATGATTTGATTGGTTCAGAGTGGCAAATCGGCTCAATAGCGCCCCCTGCAAAATTCCGACGAAGCAGCCCTCGCAGTACGTTTGACCTAGATGTATGAAATTTGGTAGGAACATGTATCACATATGGACTTAAATAAAAGTATATTGGGGCCATGCTCTGAACCTGCATGCAGTGTCTGACGGTCACAGAACTGAATGGCAGCATCAACCAGAGTCCTCGCGCCGTCCGACGGTCGCGGACGTTCTCGGCCGCGCAGGCCGGAGTCCCGCCGGCACTCCGACGTGCATGCACCCCGACGTGCATATAGCGAGGGCCCGCTCATCGCTGCTCGCAGCTTTAATTAGGGCCCGAGCACCGACGTAGTCGGAGCGGAGGACCTATTGAATTTCGAATGTTTATTATTATTATTATTCTTATTTTTAGTGTTTCGTCGCAAAAAGGAGGTGCTTGGGATATTGGGAAGTCTGTGAAATTTTTCACGCAAGCCAGAATTTGCGAAAATTGCAGTCTGATTGGGGTGTCCAGCTACGGTATGAAATATTGGCTCGCTAGCGCCCCCTATTGAGTAGCCCCAACATCAGGATTCACCCAGCTGTATGAAATTTGGTCGGTATGTGGAACGTGATGAGACGCACAAAAAATCCTCTTGGCCGTTTTGTCTAAACCAAACAGGAAGTCGGCCATTTTTGCTTTTATGACGTTTTTTGACCGTTTCAAGGCGTCATACTTTAACGAACTCCTCCCAGAGATTTGACCCGATTGACTTCAGATTCGGCTTGTCTGCTCTTGAGACCTTGGCAGTGAAAAGTTACTCAAAGATCAAAAAGTTATCGAACGATGTGGCCGTGGCGTGGCGTCAAAGAAACACCATTCGCCACGAAACAGGAAGTTGTTGTAACTCGGCCGTACATTGTCGAATCTGCTCAAAATCTCTCATATGTCATAACATCCTGACCCGGAACACATCTATATGATAATTTAGAATCATAGTGATAGCGCCACCTAGTGGCAACCGGAAGTTGTACGCTGTGTACTTTGACATCCTGCTCCTCACAGATTAATCAGATCCCTCTCAAATGTTGTCAAACAAGCCTTAAGACCTTGATAATGCTTCCTTGTGAAGATTGTAAGAAGTTACTGAAGGGCGGCGACGTGGCGGCTCGGCGAATTTCGATCCTTCGCCATGAACAAATAAACTGATGTAACTCGACTCCACATCATCAGATCTTTACCAGATTTCACGTGTTTGATTAGACTCCAGGCCTGAAGACATCTGCAGGCCAATTTTGAATCATAGTCATAGCGCCACCTACTGGTAACAGGAAGTTAAAGTCTTTATACTTTGGCTTGTTTCTCTTAGTAGGTAAATCAAATCAATATCAAATTTCTTCCACACAAATACAAGAAGTTCATAATGCCAGATCACGAAGCTTTTGATGTTACGTCGAACGCCGTTGCCGTGGCGATGCAGTCTTCGCCGTTAACAACGAAGGTCATTTTGAGAGGCTAAAAATGCTCGAAACATAAGCAAACTTGGCAAGTAGATTACAAGGCCGAAATGTAGTTATGGAATATGATTTTATTGGTTCAGAGTGGCAAATCGGCTCAATAGCGCCCCCTACAAAATTTCAACGAAGCAGCCCTCGCAGTACGTTTGACCTAGATGTATGAAATGTGGTAGGAACATGTATCACATATGGACTTAAATAAAAGTATATTGGGGCCATGCTCTAAACCTGCATGCAGTGTCTGACGGTCACAGAACTAAATGGCAGCATCAGCCAGAGTCCTCGCGCCGTCCGACGGTCGCGGACGTTCTCGGCCGCGCAGGCCGGAGTCCCGCCGGCACCCCGACGTGCATATTGCGAGGGCCCGCCCATCGCTGCTCGCAGCTTTAATTATTATTATTATTCTTATTCTTAGTCTTTCGTCGCAAAAAGGAGGTGCTTGGGATATTGGGAATGTTGTGAAATTTGGCACGCAAGCCAGAATTTGCGAAAATTGCAGTCTGATTGGGGTGTCCAGCTGCGGTATGAAATATTGGCTCGCTAGCGCCCCCTATTGAGTAGCCCCAACATCAGGATTCACCCAGCTGTATGAAAGTTGGTAGGTATGTGGAACGTGATGAGACGCACAAAAAATCCTCTTGGCCGTTTTCTCTAAACCAAACAGGAAGTCAGCCATTTATGCTTTTATGACGCTTTTTGACCGTTTCAAGGCATCATACTTTAACGAACTCCTCCCAGAGATTTGACCCGATTGACTTCAGATTCGGCTAGTCTGCTCTTGAGACCTTGGCAGTGAAAAGTTACTCAAAGATCAAAAAGTTATCGAACTATGTGGCCGTGGCGTGGCGTCAAAGAAACACCATTCGCCACGAAACAGGAAGTTGTTGTAACTCGGCCGTACATTGTCGAATCTGCTCCAAATCTCTCATATGTCATAAGATCCTGACCCGGAACACATCTATATGATAATTTAGAATCATAGTGATAGCGCCACCTAGTGGCAACCGGAAGTTGTACGCTGCGTACTTTGACATCCTGCTCCTCACAGATTAATCAGATCCCTCTCAAATGTTGTCAAACAAGCCTTAAGACCTTGATAATGCTTCATTGTGAAGATTGTAAGAAGTTACTGAAGGGCGGCGACGTGGCGGCTCGGCGAATTTCGATCCTTCGCCATGAACGAATAAACTGATGTAACTCGACTCCACATCATCAGATCTTTACCAGATTTCACGTGTTTGATTAGACTCCAGGCCTGAAGACATCTGCAGGCCAATTTTGAATCATAGTCATAGCGCCACCTACTGGTAACAGGAAGTTAAAGTCTTTATACTTTGGCTTGTTTCTCTTAGTAGGTAAATCAAATCAATATCAAATTTGTTCCACACAAATACAAGAAGTTCATAATGCCAGATCATGAAGCTTTTGATGTTTCGTCGAACGCCGTTGCCGTGGCGATGCAGTCTTCGCCGTGAACAACGAAGGTCATTTTGAGAGGCTAAAAATGCTCGAAACATAAGCAAACTTGGCAAGTAGATTACAAGTCTGACATGTAGTTACAGAATATGATTTTATTGGTTCAGAGTGGCAAATCGGCTCAATAGCGCCCCCTACAAAATTTAGACGAAGCAGCCCTCGCAGTACGTTTGACCTAGATGTATGAAATTTGGTGGGAACATGTATCACATATGGACTTAAATAACAGTATATTGGGGCCATGCTCTAAACCTGCATGCAGTGTCTGACGGTCACAGAACTAAATGGCAGCATCAGCCAGAGTCCTCGCGCCGTCCGACGGTCGCGGACGTTCTCGGCCGCGCAGGCCGGAGTCCCGCCGGCACCCCGACGTGCATATTGCGAGGGCCCGCTCATCGCTGCTCGCAGCTTTAATTAGGGCCCGAGCACCGACGTAGTCGGAGCGGAGGACCTATTGAATTTCGAATGTTTATTAGGGCCCGAGCACCGACGTAGTCGGAGCGGAGGACCTATTGAATTTCGAATGTTTATTAGGGCCCGAGCACCGACGTAGTCGGAGCGGAGGACCTATTGAATTTCGAATGTTTATTATTAGGGCCCGAGCACCGACGTAGTCGGAGCGGAGGACCTATTGAATTTCGAATGTTTATTATTATTCTTATTCTTATTATTATTATTTTATGTGTTTCGTCGCAAAAAGGAGGTGCTTGGGATATTGGGAAGTTTGTGAAATTTGGCAAGCAAGCCAGAATTTGCGAAAATTGCAGTCTGATTGGGGTGCCCAGCTGCGGTATGAAATATTGGCTCGCTAGCGCCCCCTATTGAGTAGCCCCAACATCAGGTTTCACCCAGCTGTATGAAAGTTGGTAGGTATGTGGAACGTGATGAGACGCACAAAAAATCCTCTTGGCCGTTTTCTCTAAACCAAACAGGAAGTCGGCCATTTTTGCTTTTATGACGTTTTTTGACCGTTTCAAGGCGTCATACTTTAACGAACTCCTCCCAGAGATTTGACCCGATTGACTTCAGATTCGGCTAGTCTGCTCTTGAGACCTTGGCAGTGAAAAGTTACTCAAAGATCAAAAAGTTATCAAACTATGTGGCCGTGGCGTGGCGTCAAAGAAACACCATTCGCCACGAAACAGGAAGTTGTTGTAACTCGGCCGTACATTGTCGAATCTGCTCCAAATCTCTCATATGTCATAACATCCTGACCCGGAACACATCTGTATGATAATTTAGAATCATAGTGATAGCGCCACCTAGTGGCAACCGGAAGTTGTACGCTGCGTACTTTGACATCCTGCTCCTCACAGATTAATCAGATCCCTCTCAAATGTTGTCAAACAAGCCTTAAGACCTTGATAATGCTTCATTGTGAAGATTGTAAGAAGTTACTGAAGGGCGGCGACGTGGCGGCTCGGCGAATTTCGATCCTTCGCCATGAACGAATAAACTGATGTAACTCGACTCCACATCATCAGATCTTTACCAGATTTCACGTGTTTGATTAGACTCCAGGCCTGAAGACATCTGCAGGCCAATTTTGAATCATAGTCATAGCGCCACCTACTGGTAACAGGAAGTTAAAGTCGTTATACTTTGGCTTGTTTCTCTTAGTAGGTAAATCAAATCAATATCAAATTTGTTCCACACAAATACAAGAAGTTCATAATGCCAGATCATGAAGCTTTTGATGTTTCGTCGAACGCCGTTGCCGTGGCGATGCAGTCTTCGCCGTTAACAACTAAGGTCATTTTGAGAGGCTAAAAATGCTCGAAACATAAGCAAACTTTGCAAGTAGATTACAAGGCCGAAATGTAGTTACAGAATATGATTTTATTGGTTCAGAGTGGCAAATCGGCTCAATAGCGCCCCCTACAAAATTTCGACGAAGCAGCCCTCGCAGTACGTTTGACCTAGATGTATGAAATGTGGTAGGAACATGTATCGCATATGGACTTCAATAAAAGTCTCTTGGGGCTATGCTCTAAACCCAACCGGAAGTCAGCCATTTTGTATTTTTTATGAATTTCTCATGTCGTTTTTGTCATTTCCAGGCCCTGCACTTTAACGAACTCCTCCTAGGGAATTCATCAGATCAACTTCAAATTTGGTCGGTACAGTCTAAAGACCTTTGTGATGAAAAGTTACTCAAAGCTTGTTGTTTCGTGAAAAGCTGTTGCCGTGGCGACGGAATTTCGATCCTTCGCCATGAACGAATAAACTGATGTAACTCGACTCCACATCATCAGATCTTTACCAGATTTCACGTGTTTGATTAGACTCCAGGCCTGAAGACATATGCAGGCCAATTTTGAATCATAGTCATAGCGCCACCTACTGGTAACAGGAAGTTAAAGTCTTGATACTTTGGCTTGTTTCTCTTAGTAGGTAAATCAAATCAATATCAAATTTGTTCCACACAAATAGTTCATAATGCCAGATCATGAAGCTTTGATGTTTCGTCGAACGCCGTTGCCGTGGCGATGCAGTCTTCGCCGTTAACAACGAAGGTCATTTTGGGAGGCTAAAAATGCTCGAAACATAAGCAAACTTGGCATACACATTTAAAGGCCAAAATGTAGTTGTATAATATGATTTCATTGGTTCAGAGTGGCAAATCGGCTCAATAGCGCCCCCTACAAAATTTCAACGAAGCAGCCCTCGCAGTACGTTTCACCTAGATGTATGAAATTTGGTAGGAACATGTATCACATATGGACTTAAATAAAAGTATATTGGGGCCATGCTCTGAACCTGCATGCAGTGTCTGACGGTCACGGAACTGAATGGCAGCATCAACCAGAGTCCTCGCGCCGTCCGACGGTCGCGGACGTTCTCGGCCGCGCAGGCCGGAGTCCCGCCGCCACCCCGACGTGCATGCACCCCGACGTGCATATTGCGAGGGCCCGCCCATCGCTGCTCGCAGCTTTAATTATTATTATTCTTCTTCTTCCGCTTTCATGGCAAAAAGGAGGTGCTTGGGATATTGGGAAGTCTGTGAAATTTGGCACGCAAGCCAGAATTTGCGAAAATTGCAGTCTGATTGGGGTGTCCAGCTGCGGTATGAAATATTGGCTCGCTAGCGCCCCCTATTGAGTAGCCCCAACATCAGGTTTCACCCAGCTGTATGAAAGTTGGTCGGTATGTGGAACGTGATGAGACGCACAAAAAATCCTCTTGGCCGTTTTCTCTAAACCAAACAGGAAGTCGGCCATTTTTACTTTTATGACGTTTTTTGACCGTTTCAAGGCGTCATACTTTAACGAACTCCTCCCAGAGATTTGACCCGATTGACTTCAGATTCGGCTAGTCTACTCTTGAGACCTTGGCAGTGAAAAGTTACTCAAAGATCAAAAAGTTATCGAACTATGTGGCCGTGGCGTGGCGTCAAAGAAACACCATTCGCCACGAAACAGGAAGTTGTTGTAACTCGGCTGTACATTGTCGAATCTGCTCAAAATCTCTCATATGTCATAACATCCTGACCCGGAACACATCTATATGATAATTTAGAATCATAGTGATAGCGCCACCTAGTGGCAACCGGAAGTTGTACGCTGCGTACTTTGACATCCTGCTCCTCACAGATTAATCAGATCCCTCTCAAATGTTGTCAAACAAGCCTTAAGACCTTGATAATGCTTCATTGTGAAGATTGTAAGAAGTTACTGAAGGACGGCGACGTGGCGGCTCGGCGAATTTCGATCCTTCGCCATGAACGAATAAACTGATGTAACTCGACTCCACATCATCAGATCTTTACCAGATTTCACGTGTTTGATTAGACTCCAGGCCTGAAGACATCTGCAGGCCAATTTTGAATCATAGTCATAGCGCCACCTACTGGTAACAGGAAGTTAAAGTCTTTATACTTTGGCTTGTTTCTCTTAGTAGGTAAATCAAATCAATATCAAATTTCTTCCACACAAATACAAGAAGTTCATAATGCCAGATCATGAAGCTTTTGATGTTTCGTTGAACGCCGTTGCCGTAGCGATGCAGTCTTCGCCGTTAACAACGAAGGTCATTTTGAGAGGCTAAAAATGCTCGAAACATAAGCAAACTTGGCAAGTAGATTACAAGGCCGAAATGTAGTTACAGAATCTGATTTTATTGGTTCAGAGTGCCAAATCGGCTCAATAGCGCCCCCTACAAAATTTCGACGAAGCAGCCCTCGCAGTACGTTTGACCTAGATGTATGAAATGTGGTAGGAACATGTATCGCATATGGACTTCAATAAAAGTCTCTTGGGGCTATGCTCTAAACCCAACCGGAAGTCAGCCATTTTGCATTTTTTATGAATTTCTCATGTCGTTTTTGTCATTTCCAGGCGCTGCACTTTAAAGAACTCCTCCTAGGGAATTCATCAGATCAACTTCAAATTTGGTCGGTACAGTCTAAAGACCTTTGTGATGAAAAGTTACTCAAAGCTTGTTGTTTCGTGAAAAGCTGTTGCCGTGGCGACGCATTCTTCGCCGTTAACAACGAAGGTCATTTTGAGAGGCTAAAAATGCTCGAAACATAAGCAAACTTGGCAAGTAGATTACAAGGCCGAAATGTAGTTATGGAATATGATTTTATTGGTTCAGAGTGGCAAATCGGCTCAATAGCGCCCCCTACAAAATTTCAACGAAGCAGCCCTCGCAGTACGTTTCACCGAGATGTATGAAATTTGGTAGGAACATGTATCACATATGGACTGAAATAAAAGTATATTTACACCCCGACGTGCATGCACCCCGACGTGCATATTGCGAGGGCCCGCTCATCGCTGCTCGCAGCTTTAATTAGGGCCCGAGCACCGACGTAGTCGGAGCGGAGGACCTATTGAATTTCGAATGTTTATTATTCTTATTATTATTATTAGGGCCCGAGCACCGACGTAGTCGGAGCGGAGGACCTATTGAATTTCGAATGTTTATTATTCTTATTCTTCTTATTATTCTTATTTTTAGTGTTTCGTCGCAAAAAGGAGGTGCTTGGGATATTGGGAAGTCTGTGAAATTTGGCACGCAAGCCAGAATTTGCGAAAATTGCAGTCTGATTGGGGTGTCCAGCTACGGTATGAAATATTGGCTCGCTAGCGCCCCCTATTGAGTAGCCCCAACATCAGGTTTCACCCAGCTGTATGTAAGTTGGTAGGTATGTGGAACGTGATGAGACGCACCAAAAATCCTCTTGGAAGTTTTCTCTAAACCAAACAGGAAGTCGGCCATATTTGCATTTATGACGTTTTTTGACCGTTTCAAGGCGTCATACTTTAACGAACTCCTCCCAGAGATTTGACCCGATTGACTTCAAATTCGGCTAGTCTGCTCTTGAGACCTTGGCAGTGAAAAGTTACTCAAAGATCAAAAAGTTATCGAACTATGTGGCCGTGGCGTGGCGTCAAAGAAACACCATTCGCCACGAAACAGGAAGTTGTTGTAACTCGGCCGTACATTGTCGAATCTGCTCCAAATCTCTCATATGTCATAACATCCTGACCCGGAACACATCTGTATGATAATTTAGACTCATAGTGATAGCGCCACCTAGTGGCAACCGGAAGTTGTACGCTGCGTACTTTGACATCCTGCTCCTCACAGATTAATCAGATCCCTCTCAAATGTTGTCAAACAAGCCTTAAGACCTTGATAATGCTTCATTGTGAAGATTGTAAGAAGTTACTGAAGGGTGGCGACGTGGCGGCTCGGCGAATTTCGATCCTTCGCCATGAACGAATAAACTGATGTATCTCGACTCCACATCATCAGATCTTTACCAGATTTCACATGCTTGATTAGACTCCAGGCCTGAAGACATCTGCAGGCCAATTTTGAATCATAGTCATAGCGCCACCTACTGGTAACAGGAAGTTAAAGTCTTGATACTTTGGCTTGTTTCTCTCAGTAGGTAAATCAAATCAATATCAAATTTGTTCCACACAAATACAAGAAGTTCATAATGCCAGATCATGAAGTTTTTGATGTTTCGTCGAACGCCGTTGCCGTGGCGATGCAGTCTCCGCCGTTAACAACGAAGGTCATTTTGACAGGCTAAACATGCTCGAAACATAAGCAAACTTGGCAAGTAGATTACAAGGCCGAAATGTAGTTAGGGAATATGATTTTATTGGTTCAGAGTGGCAAATCGGCTCAATAGCGCCCCCTACAAAATTTCGACGAAGGAGCCCTCGCAGTACGTTTGACCTAGCTGTATGAAATTTGGTGGGAACATGTATCACATATGGACTTAAATAAAAGTATATTGGGGCCATGCTCTAAACCTGCATGCAGTGTCTGACGGTCACAGAACTAAATGGCAGCATCAGCCAGAGTCCTCGCGCCGTCCGACGGTCGCGGACGTTCTCGGCCGCGCAGGCCGGAGTCCCGCCGGCACCCCGACGTGCATGCACCCCGACGTGCATATTGCGAGGGCCCGCCCATCGCTGCTCGCAGCTTTAATTATTATTATTTTATGTGTTTCGTCGCAAAAAGGAGGTGCTTGGGATATTGGGAATGTTGTGAAATTTGGCACGCAAGCCAGAATTTGCGAAAATTGCAGTCTGATTGGGGTGTCCAGCTGCAGTATGAAATATTGGCTCGCTAGCGCCCCCTATTGAGTAGCCCCGACATCAGGATTCACCCAGCTGTATGAAAGTTGGTAGTTATGTGGAACGTGATGAGACGCACCAAAAATCCTCTTGGCCGTTTTCTCTAAACCAAACAGGAAGTCGGCCATTTATGCTTTTATGACGTTTTTTGACCGTTTCAAGGCATCATACTTTAACGAACTCCTCCCAGAGATTTGACCCGATTGACTTCAGATTCGGCTAGTCTGCTCTTGAGACCTTGGCAGTGAAAAGTTACTCAAAGATCAAAAAGTTATCGAACTATGTGGCCGTGGCGTGGCGTCAAAGAAACACCATTCGCCACGAAACAGGAAGTTGTTGTAACTTGGCCGTACATTGTCGAATCTGCTCCAAATCTCTCATATGTCATAAGATCCTGACCCGGAACACATCTATATGATAATTTAGAATCATAGTGATAGCGCCACCTAGTGGCAACCGGAAGTTGTACGCTGCGTACTTTGACATCCTGCTCCTAACAGATTAATCAGATCCCTCTCAAATGTTGTCATACAAGCCTTAAGACCTTGATAATGCTTCATTGTGAAAATTGTAAGAAGTTACTGAAGGGCGGCGACGTGGCGGCTCGGCGAATTTCGATCCTTCGCCATGAACGAATAAACTGATGTATCTCGACTCCACATCATCAGATCTTTACCAGATTTCACATGCTTGATTAGACTCCAGGCCTGAAGACATCTGCAGGCCAATTTCGAATCATAGTCATAGCGCCACCTACTGGTAACAGGAAGTTAAAGTCTTTATACTTTGGCTTGTTTCTCTTAGTAGGTAAATCAAATCAATATCAAATTTGTTCCACACAAATACAAGAAGTTCATAATGCCAGATCATGAAGCTTTTGATGTTTTGTCGAACGCCGTTGCCGTGGCGATGCAGTCTTCGCCGTGAACAACGAAGGTCATTTTGAGAGGCTAAAAATGCTCGAAACATAAGCAAACTTGGCAAGTAGATTCCAAGGCCGAAATGTAGTTATAGAATATGATTTTATTGGTTCAGAGTGGCAAATCGGCTCAATAGCGCCCCCTACAAAATTTCGACGAAGCAGCCCTCGCAGTACGTTTGACCTAGATGTATGAAATGTGGTAGGAACATGTATCGCATATGGACTTCAATAAAAGTCTCTTGGGGCTATGCTCTAAACCCAACCGGAAGTCAATAACTTTGCATTTCTTCTGAATTTCTAGTGTCGTTTTTGTCATTTCCAGGCGCTGCACTTTAACGAACTCCTCCTAGGGAATTAATCAGATCAACTTCAAATTTGGTCGGTACAGTCTAAAGACCTTTGTGATGCAAAGTTACTCAAAGCTTGTTGTTTCGTGAAAAGCTGTTGCCGTGGCGACGCATTCTTCGCCGTTAACAACGAAGGTCATTTTGAGAGGCTAAAAATGCTCGAAACATAAGCAAACTTGGCATACACATTTAAAGCCCAAAATGTAGTTGTATAATATGATTTTATTGGTTCAGAGTGGCAAATCGGCTCAATAGCGCCCCCTACAAAATTTCAACGAAGCAGCCCTCGCAGTACGTTTCACCTAGATGTATGAAATTTGGTAGGAACATGTATCACATATGGACTTAAATAAAAGTATATTGGGGCCATGCTCTGAACCTGCATGCAGTGTCTGACGGTCACAGAACTGAATGGCAGCATCAACCAGAGTCCTCGCGCCGTCCGACGGTCGCGGACGTTCTCGGCCGCGCAGGCCAGAGTCCCGCCGCCACCCCGACGTGCATGCACCCCGACGTGCATATTGCGAGGGCCCGCCCATCGCTGCTCGCAGCTTTAATTAGGGCCCGAGCACCGACGTAGTCGGAGCGGAGGACCTATTGAAACCGCTATGTTTATTATTATTATTATTATTCTTATTATTTTATGTGTTTCGTCGCAAAAAGGAGGTGCTTGGGATATTGGGAAGTTTGTGAAATTTGGCACGCAAGCCAGAATTTGCGAAAATTGCAGTCTGATTGGGGTGTCCAGCTGCGGTATGAAATATTGGCTCGCTAGCGCCCCCTATTGAGTAGCCCCGACATCAGGTTTCACCCAGCTGTATGAAAGTTGGTAGGTATGTGGAACGTGATGAGACGCACAAAAACTCCTCTTGGACGTTTTCTCTAAACCAAACAGGAAGTCGGCCATTTTTACTTTTATGACGTTTTTTGACCGTTTCAAGGCGTCATACTTTAACGAACTCCTCCCAGAGATTTGATCCGATTGACTTCAGATTCGGCTAGTCTGCTCTTGAGACCTTGGCAGTGAAAAGTTACTCAAAGATCAAAAAGTTATCGAACTATGTGGCCGTGGCGTGGCGTCAAAGAAACACCATTCGCCACGAAACAGGAAGTTGTTGTAACTCGGCCGTACATTGTCGAATCTGCTCAAAGTCTCTCATATGTCATAACATCCTGACCCGGAACACATCTATATGATAATTTTGAATCAAACTGATAGCGCCACCTAGTGGCAACCGGAAGTTGTACGCTGCGTACTTTGACATCCTGCTCCTAACAGATTAATCAGATCCCTCTCAAATGTTGTCATACAAGCCTTAAGACCTTGATAATGCTTCATTGTGAAAATTGTAAGAAGTTACTGAAGGGCGGCGACGTGGCGGCTCGGCGAATTTCGATCCTTCGCCATGAACGAATAAACTGATGTATCTCGACTCCACATCATCAGATCTTTACCAGATTTCACATGCTTGATTAGACTCCAGGCCTGAAGACATCTGCAGGCCAATTTCGAATCATAGTCATAGCGCCACCTACTGGTAACAGGAAGTTAAAGTCTTTATACTTTGGCTTGTTTCTCTTAGTAGGTAAATCAAATCAATATCAAATTTGTTCCACACAAATACAAGAAGTTCATAATGCCAGATCATGAAGCTTTTGATGTTTCGTCGAACGCCGTTGCCGTGGCGATGCAGTCTTCGCCGTGAACAACGAAGGTCATTTTGAGAGGCTAAAAATGCTCGAAACATAAGCAAACTTGGCAAGTAGATTCCAAGGCCGAAATGTAGTTATAGAATATGATTTTATTGGTTCAGAGTGGCAAATCGGCTCAATAGCGCCCCCTACAAAATTTCGACGAAGCAGCCCTCGCAGTACGTTTGACCTAGATGTATGAAATGTGGTAGGAACATGTATCGCATATGGACTTCAATAAAAGTCTCTTGGGGCTATGCTCTAAACCCAACCGGAAGTCAGCCATTTTGCATTTTTTATGAATTTCTCATGTCGTTTTTGTCATTTCCAGGCGCTGCACTTTAAAGAACTCCTCCTAGGGAATTCATCAGATCAACTTCAAATTTGGTCGGTACAGTCTAAAGACCTTTGTGATGAAAAGTTACTCAAAGCTTGTTGTTTCGTGAAAAGCTGTTGCCGTGGCGACGCATTCTTCGCCGTTAACAACGAAGGTCATTTTGAGAGGCTAAAAATGCTCGAAACATAAGCAAACTTGGCAAGTAGATTACAAGGCCGAAATGTAGTTATGGAATATGATTTTATTGGTTCAGAGTGGCAAATCGGCTCAATAGCGCCCCCTACAAAATTTCAACGAAGCAGCCCTCGCAGTACGTTTCACCGAGATGTATGAAATTTGGTAGGAACATGTATCACATATGGACTGAAATAAAAGTATATTTACACCCCGACGTGCATGCACCCCGACGTGCATATTGCGAGGGCCCGCTCATCGCTGCTCGCAGCTTTAATTAGGGCCCGAGCACCGACGTAGTCGGAGCGGAGGACCTATTGAATTTCGAATGTTTATTATTCTTATTATTATTATTAGGGCCCGAGCACCGACGTAGTCGGAGCGGAGGACCTATTGAATTTCGAATGTTTATTATTCTTATTCTTCTTATTATTCTTATTTTTAGTGTTTCGTCGCAAAAAGGAGGTGCTTGGGATATTGGGAAGTCTGTGAAATTTGGCACGCAAGCCAGAATTTGCGAAAATTGCAGTCTGATTGGGGTGTCCAGCTACGGTATGAAATATTGGCTCGCTAGCGCCCCCTATTGAGTAGCCCCAACATCAGGTTTCACCCAGCTGTATGTAAGTTGGTAGGTATGTGGAACGTGATGAGACGCACCAAAAATCCTCTTGGAAGTTTTCTCTAAACCAAACAGGAAGTCGGCCATATTTGCATTTATGACGTTTTTTGACCGTTTCAAGGCGTCATACTTTAACGAACTCCTCCCAGAGATTTGACCCGATTGACTTCAAATTCGGCTAGTCTGCTCTTGAGACCTTGGCAGTGAAAAGTTACTCAAAGATCAAAAAGTTATCGAACTATGTGGCCGTGGCGTGGCGTCAAAGAAACACCATTCGCCACGAAACAGGAAGTTGTTGTAACTCGGCCGTACATTGTCGAATCTGCTCCAAATCTCTCATATGTCATAACATCCTGACCCGGAACACATCTGTATGATAATTTAGACTCATAGTGATAGCGCCACCTAGTGGCAACCGGAAGTTGTACGCTGCGTACTTTGACATCCTGCTCCTCACAGATTAATCAGATCCCTCTCAAATGTTGTCAAACAAGCCTTAAGACCTTGATAATGCTTCATTGTGAAGATTGTAAGAAGTTACTGAAGGGTGGCGACGTGGCGGCTCGGCGAATTTCGATCCTTCGCCATGAACGAATAAACTGATGTATCTCGACTCCACATCATCAGATCTTTACCAGATTTCACATGCTTGATTAGACTCCAGGCCTGAAGACATCTGCAGGCCAATTTTGAATCATAGTCATAGCGCCACCTACTGGTAACAGGAAGTTAAAGTCTTGATACTTTGGCTTGTTTCTCTCAGTAGGTAAATCAAATCAATATCAAATTTGTTCCACACAAATACAAGAAGTTCATAATGCCAGATCATGAAGTTTTTGATGTTTCGTCGAACGCCGTTGCCGTGGCGATGCAGTCTCCGCCGTTAACAACGAAGGTCATTTTGACAGGCTAAACATGCTCGAAACATAAGCAAACTTGGCAAGTAGATTACAAGGCCGAAATGTAGTTAGGGAATATGATTTTATTGGTTCAGAGTGGCAAATCGGCTCAATAGCGCCCCCTACAAAATTTCGACGAAGGAGCCCTCGCAGTACGTTTGACCTAGCTGTATGAAATTTGGTGGGAACATGTATCACATATGGACTTAAATAAAAGTATATTGGGGCCATGCTCTAAACCTGCATGCAGTGTCTGACGGTCACAGAACTAAATGGCAGCATCAGCCAGAGTCCTCGCGCCGTCCGACGGTCGCGGACGTTCTCGGCCGCGCAGGCCGGAGTCCCGCCGGCACCCCGACGTGCATGCACCCCGACGTGCATATTGCGAGGGCCCGCCCATCGCTGCTCGCAGCTTTAATTATTATTATTTTATGTGTTTCGTCGCAAAAAGGAGGTGCTTGGGATATTGGGAATGTTGTGAAATTTGGCACGCAAGCCAGAATTTGCGAAAATTGCAGTCTGATTGGGGTGTCCAGCTGCAGTATGAAATATTGGCTCGCTAGCGCCCCCTATTGAGTAGCCCCGACATCAGGATTCACCCAGCTGTATGAAAGTTGGTAGTTATGTGGAACGTGATGAGACGCACCAAAAATCCTCTTGGCCGTTTTCTCTAAACCAAACAGGAAGTCGGCCATTTATGCTTTTATGACGTTTTTTGACCGTTTCAAGGCATCATACTTTAACGAACTCCTCCCAGAGATTTGACCCGATTGACTTCAGATTCGGCTAGTCTGCTCTTGAGACCTTGGCAGTGAAAAGTTACTCAAAGATCAAAAAGTTATCGAACTATGTGGCCGTGGCGTGGCGTCAAAGAAACACCATTCGCCACGAAACAGGAAGTTGTTGTAACTTGGCCGTACATTGTCGAATCTGCTCCAAATCTCTCATATGTCATAAGATCCTGACCCGGAACACATCTATATGATAATTTAGAATCATAGTGATAGCGCCACCTAGTGGCAACCGGAAGTTGTACGCTGCGTACTTTGACATCCTGCTCCTAACAGATTAATCAGATCCCTCTCAAATGTTGTCATACAAGCCTTAAGACCTTGATAATGCTTCATTGTGAAAATTGTAAGAAGTTACTGAAGGGCGGCGACGTGGCGGCTCGGCGAATTTCGATCCTTCGCCATGAACGAATAAACTGATGTATCTCGACTCCACATCATCAGATCTTTACCAGATTTCACATGCTTGATTAGACTCCAGGCCTGAAGACATCTGCAGGCCAATTTCGAATCATAGTCATAGCGCCACCTACTGGTAACAGGAAGTTAAAGTCTTTATACTTTGGCTTGTTTCTCTTAGTAGGTAAATCAAATCAATATCAAATTTGTTCCACACAAATACAAGAAGTTCATAATGCCAGATCATGAAGCTTTTGATGTTTTGTCGAACGCCGTTGCCGTGGCGATGCAGTCTTCGCCGTGAACAACGAAGGTCATTTTGAGAGGCTAAAAATGCTCGAAACATAAGCAAACTTGGCAAGTAGATTCCAAGGCCGAAATGTAGTTATAGAATATGATTTTATTGGTTCAGAGTGGCAAATCGGCTCAATAGCGCCCCCTACAAAATTTCGACGAAGCAGCCCTCGCAGTACGTTTGACCTAGATGTATGAAATGTGGTAGGAACATGTATCGCATATGGACTTCAATAAAAGTCTCTTGGGGCTATGCTCTAAACCCAACCGGAAGTCAATAACTTTGCATTTCTTCTGAATTTCTAGTGTCGTTTTTGTCATTTCCAGGCGCTGCACTTTAACGAACTCCTCCTAGGGAATTAATCAGATCAACTTCAAATTTGGTCGGTACAGTCTAAAGACCTTTGTGATGCAAAGTTACTCAAAGCTTGTTGTTTCGTGAAAAGCTGTTGCCGTGGCGACGCATTCTTCGCCGTTAACAACGAAGGTCATTTTGAGAGGCTAAAAATGCTCGAAACATAAGCAAACTTGGCATACACATTTAAAGCCCAAAATGTAGTTGTATAATATGATTTTATTGGTTCAGAGTGGCAAATCGGCTCAATAGCGCCCCCTACAAAATTTCAACGAAGCAGCCCTCGCAGTACGTTTCACCTAGATGTATGAAATTTGGTAGGAACATGTATCACATATGGACTTAAATAAAAGTATATTGGGGCCATGCTCTGAACCTGCATGCAGTGTCTGACGGTCACAGAACTGAATGGCAGCATCAACCAGAGTCCTCGCGCCGTCCGACGGTCGCGGACGTTCTCGGCCGCGCAGGCCAGAGTCCCGCCGCCACCCCGACGTGCATGCACCCCGACGTGCATATTGCGAGGGCCCGCCCATCGCTGCTCGCAGCTTTAATTAGGGCCCGAGCACCGACGTAGTCGGAGCGGAGGACCTATTGAAACCGCTATGTTTATTATTATTATTATTATTCTTATTATTTTATGTGTTTCGTCGCAAAAAGGAGGTGCTTGGGATATTGGGAAGTTTGTGAAATTTGGCACGCAAGCCAGAATTTGCGAAAATTGCAGTCTGATTGGGGTGTCCAGCTGCGGTATGAAATATTGGCTCGCTAGCGCCCCCTATTGAGTAGCCCCGACATCAGGTTTCACCCAGCTGTATGAAAGTTGGTAGGTATGTGGAACGTGATGAGACGCACAAAAACTCCTCTTGGACGTTTTCTCTAAACCAAACAGGAAGTCGGCCATTTTTACTTTTATGACGTTTTTTGACCGTTTCAAGGCGTCATACTTTAACGAACTCCTCCCAGAGATTTGATCCGATTGACTTCAGATTCGGCTAGTCTGCTCTTGAGACCTTGGCAGTGAAAAGTTACTCAAAGATCAAAAAGTTATCGAACTATGTGGCCGTGGCGTGGCGTCAAAGAAACACCATTCGCCACGAAACAGGAAGTTGTTGTAACTCGGCCGTACATTGTCGAATCTGCTCAAAGTCTCTCATATGTCATAACATCCTGACCCGGAACACATCTATATGATAATTTTGAATCAAACTGATAGCGCCACCTAGTGGCAACCGGAAGTTGTACGCTGCGTACTTTGACATCCTGCTCCTAACAGATTAATCAGATCCCTCTCAAATGTTGTCATACAAGCCTTAAGACCTTGATAATGCTTCATTGTGAAAATTGTAAGAAGTTACTGAAGGGCGGCGACGTGGCGGCTCGGCGAATTTCGATCCTTCGCCATGAACGAATAAACTGATGTATCTCGACTCCACATCATCAGATCTTTACCAGATTTCACATGCTTGATTAGACTCCAGGCCTGAAGACATCTGCAGGCCAATTTCGAATCATAGTCATAGCGCCACCTACTGGTAACAGGAAGTTAAAGTCTTTATACTTTGGCTTGTTTCTCTTAGTAGGTAAATCAAATCAATATCAAATTTGTTCCACACAAATACAAGAAGTTCATAATGCCAGATCATGAAGCTTTTGATGTTTCGTCGAACGCCGTTGCCGTGGCGATGCAGTCTTCGCCGTGAACAACGAAGGTCATTTTGAGAGGCTAAAAATGCTCGAAACATAAGCAAACTTGGCAAGTAGATTCCAAGGCCGAAATGTAGTTATAGAATATGATTTTATTGGTTCAGAGTGGCAAATCGGCTCAATAGCGCCCCCTACAAAATTTCGACGAAGCAGCCCTCGCAGTACGTTTGACCTAGATGTATGAAATGTGGTAGGAACATGTATCGCATATGGACTTCAATAAAAGTCTCTTGGGGCTATGCTCTAAACCCAACCGGAAGTCAGCCATTTTGCATTTTTTATGAATTTCTCATGTCGTTTTTGTCATTTCCAGGCGCTGCACTTTAACGAACTCCTCCTAGGGAATTCATCAGATCAACTTCAAATTTGGTCGGTACAGTCTAAAGACCTTTGTGATGAAAAGTTACTCAAAGCTTGTTGTTTCGTGAAAAGCCGTTGCCGTGGCGACGCATTCATCGCCGTTAACAACGAAGGTCATTTTGAGAGGCTAAAAATGCTCGAAACATAGCCAAACTTGGCAAGTAGATTACAAGGCCGAAATGTAGTTATGGAATATGATTTTATTGGTTCAGAGTGGCAAATCGGCTCAATAGCGCCCCCTACACAATTTCAACGAAGCAGCCCTCGCAGTACGTTTCATCTAGATGTATGAAATTTGGTTAGGAAAATGTATCACATATGGACTTCAATAAAAGTCTCTTGGGGCTATGCTCTAAACCCAACCGGAAGTCAGCTACTTTGCATTTCTTATGAATTTCTAGTGTCGTTTTTGTCATTTCCAGGCGCTGGACTTTAACGAACTCCTCCTAGGGAATTAATCAGATCAACTTCAAATTTGGTCGGTACAGTCTAAAGACCTTTGTGACGAAAAATTACTCAAAGCTTGTTGTTTCGTGAAAAGCTGTTGCCGTGGCGACGCATTCTTCACCATGAAATATTAAGGTGTTTTGAGGGGCTAAAAATGCTCAAAACATAAGCATACTTGCCAAGCCCGAAATGTAGTTATAGAATATGATTTTATTGGTTCAGAGTGGCAAATCGGCTCAATAGCGCCCCCTACAAAATTTCAATGAAGCAGCCCTCGCAGTACGTTTCACCTAGCTGTATGAAATTTGGTAGGTATGTGGAACGTGATGAGACGCACAAAAAAAATCCTCTTGGAAGTTTTCTCTAAACCAAACAGGAAGTCGGACATTCTTACTTTTATGACGTTTTTTGAGTGTTTCAAGGCATCCTACTTTAACGAACTCCTCCCAGAGATTTGACCCGATTGACTTCAGATTCAGCGAGTCTGCTCTTGAGACCTTGGCAGTTAAACGTTACTCAAAGATGAAAAAGTTATCGAACTATGTGGCCGTGGCGTGGCGTCAAAAAAACACCATTTGCCGCGAAACAGGAAGTTGTTGTAACTCGGCTGTACATTGTCTAATCTGCTCCAAAGTTCTCATATGTCATAACATCCTGACCCGGAACACATCTATATGATAATTTTGAATCATAGTGATAGCGCCACCTAGTGGCAACCGGAAGTTGTACGCTGCATACTTTGACATCCTGCTCCTCACAGATTAATCAGATCCCTCTCAAATGTTGTCAAACAAGCCTTAAGACCTTGATAATGCTTCATTGTGAAGATTGTAAGAAGTTACTGAAGGGTGGCGCCGTGGCGGCTCAACGAATTTCGATCCTTCGCCATGAACAAATAAACTGATGTAACTCGACTCCACATCATCAGATCTTTACCAGATTTCACGTGTTTGATTAGACTCCAGGCCTGAAGACATCTGCAGGCCAATTTTGAATCATAGTCACAGGGTTTGTGGGCACACCATGAGAAAAGGACTTCTCTGATCTAAATATGTGCAAACTAAGATGCTTGGAGAGCAGAAATTAGATTAAAGTGGTTGTCAAGTCAGTGGGCATCAGTATAAATGATCTGTCCAGAGCTTCTTCGTGAGAATCAGGTTGAACGTTATAATGAATGCTTCACACTACAATCTAAAGTTACATAACAGCTTAAAATGAAAACAGTGTTAAATTGAAGTGTTCAAGTAAAAGTAAATGGCACCGTTTTGTTAACTTTCATGTAAGTCCAAACACAATCAGCAGGACACTGCAGGGAGTTGAACCCCATCCCAGTAAACTGGGAGTACCACTTACCAGTGCCTTTTGCTTTTTGGTCTAGACAGAAGGTCAAGCAAAACCTACATTAACAACAGCATATGAGTGGCAATATTTAATATTACAGAATTCTTGTGAATCACTTGGATTTCAAATGCTCATAAGTAATCGCATTTTTGATTAAGTGCTTAAAGAGCAAAGTACATGTTAATGTGTTATATTTTAAATGCTATGCAGCATAGATTCGGTTTTATAAATGAGCTTAATGTTTAATTTAACTCAGTTATAGTCATGGTTTAAATGTTCAAGAACATACTGTATCTGTTTCAAAATGCTGTTTTAATGCAGGAAAAGAAACCAGAGATTATATATGAATTTTATTTATATAGCGTTTTTCACAGACAAAAATATCACAAAGTGCTTAACAGAGCAGACATTTAAAAGCATAAAAACAACAATGTCAATAAAGTATATACACAGAGAAAAGTAAAAACGGCCCAAACACTGAACTTATTGAAAGGCTTGATCTAAATATGTGCAAACTAAGATGCTTGGAGAGCAGAAATTAGATGAAAGTGGTTGTCAAGCCACTGTCAGTGGGCATTAGTATAAATGATCTGTCCAGAGCTTCTTCGTGAGAATCAGGTTGAACGTTATAATGAATGAGTCACACTACAATCTAAAGTTACAGAAGAGCTTAAAATGAAAACAGTTTTAAATTAAAGTGTTTAAGTAAAAGTATATGGCACTACTGTTTTGTTAACTTTCATGTAAGTCCAAATACAATCAGCAGGACACTGCAGGGAGTTGAACCCCATCCCAGTAAACTGAGAGTACCACTTACCAGTGCCTTTTGCTTTTTGGTCTAGACAGAAGGTCAAGCAAAACCTACATTAACAACAGCATATGAGTGGCAATATTTAATATTACAGAATTCTTGTGAATCACTTGGATTTCAAATGCTCATAAGTAATCGCATTTTTGATTAAGTGCTTAAAGAGCAAAGTACATGTTAATGTGTTATATTTTAAATGCTATGCAGCATAGAGTTGGTTTTATAAATGAGCTTAATGTTTAATTTAACTCAGTTATAGTCATGGTTTAAATCTTCAAGAACATACTGTATCCGTTTCAAAATGCTGTTTTAATGCAGGAAAAGAAACCAGAGAATATATATATATATATATATATATATATATATATATATATATATATATATATATATATATATATATATATATATATATATATATATATATATATATATATATATATATATATATATATATATATATATATATATATATATATATATATATATATATATATATATATATATATATATATATATAGTGATTTTCACAGACAATAATATCACAAAGTGCTTAACAGAGCAGACATCTAAAAGCATAAAAAACAACAATGTCAATAAAGTATATACACAGAGAAAAGTAAAAATATAAAAAATAAAAATGTAAAACATATTTTAAGAGCAGGTCTAGGACATGGGTTTACTTTGTACACAAACGCCAGCCTAAACAGGTGGGTTTTGAGCTGGTTTTTAAATGTAGTCACAGTATCTGCGAGGCAGATACAGACAGAATGAACATCATAACAGAGTTATAACGCATTCAATGCATATGACAGAACCATGGCAGGTCCAGGGTCCAGATATAACCACGATCCTTTGAAACCTGTGAGGCGAGAAAGCACAAAGACTCCGGGGAAGAAGCAAAGTCAGTAATGTGCGTTCATGGTATCGGTAATAGAGTGAATAATATGAATAATAAAAATGATATCAGCAGTGGGAGTCAACAGGGCCATGGTGGGAGGAAGGACCAGGGTCCACATAAAACCACGATCCATGGAACCTGTGAGGCGAAAAAGCACAAAGACTCCGGGGAAGAAGCAAAGTCAGTAATGTGCATGAATGAGACATGAATTCATACAGAATGCGAGAGAGAAGAGAAGCTCAGTGTATCCTAGGAAGTCCCCCAGTAGTCTAAGCCTATAGCAGCTTATTTAGGGGCTGGTCCAAGGCAAACCTGAGCCAGCCCAAACTATAAACCTGAGCCAGCCCCAACTATAAACACTATCACAAAGGAAAGTCTTAAGCCTACTTTTAAATATGGTGAGTGTGTCTGAAACAGTTAGAATGTATTCATTTTTTCTTAGTGAGCAGCTTTATGTGAAAAAGAGCATACAATTGCATCGTGATCACTGAAATATGCTGGCAGTACTATAGTTTGTGTATCATACTGTGTTGTTTTAATGTACACATGGTCAATTAATGTGCCTTTCCCAGTAGTGGGCTGAGAGACAACTTGAATGTACCCTTTATCTGTCATAAAATCATAAATGATTGAGGATTTCAAAATGTTGTCATTGAAATCTCCCATTACAGCAATTGTATCACTAAGTGGATCCAAGGACTCAAGTAGATTGTTTAAATGTGCTTTAAACAATGGCATGGGATATGATGGCGGGCGATAGATGACTGCTATCAATATGTTGTAAGTAACACAGTTGTATACCAGACATTCTAAATTGACATGTGGTAGATTAATAATGTTGTATGTCAACTTGTCTGCACTATACATGCCAACACCGCCATGATGCTGGTTTTGCAAGGCAATCAATGACGGATTGTCACTAGTATATGATGCACTTCGAGGACAGCTATCAAAATGAAAACCATCAATGTTGATTGCCTGTGTAGAGGGAGCAGCAGGTAGCCATGTTTCTGTAACAGCAATACAGTGAAGGTTCAAACGTTGTGTAAATACTGTTAAATCTGCCACATGGCGAGGCAAGCTTTGCACGTTCATCAAAAACACATTAAAAGCACGATCAGGTAATTTCTGCTGTGTCATATTGTCAGTTAAATATGGTTCCATGCGTTGAAGTGCATGTTGAATATTTTCCTTACAATAAATAGCTTTCTCCTCGAAATCTTGAATTACTAACCCTGACAGATTTCTCACACGACTCAGTGCCACATATGCTTGTCCAGCGGCAAAGATTTTCTTCAGGGAAACCACAGCTTTATCAACTGTAATACCCTGTACCTTATGCACTGTACACGCCCAAGCCAGTTTTAGTGGAAATTGTCGTCGCAATCCTCCATTACTACTGACCTTATCTTCTTCAGGTTTGATACCTGTGGAAGTCGTGGATTGTGTTGAGAATGATGCACTTTGTTTTCTGCACTGTGCGCCAACTAGTTTATCATCAAATTCAACATAGATCATTTGAGGAAAAGTGCTGTTACTTGAAGTTATTATATCAGTTATGGTGCCACATACACCGTTAACAAGACCATCCATAACATCAACATTCTTTGTAAGCATTACTCGAGCATTTTTCCCCAAAAGCAGTTTTTCAGTTAAACATGTATGATATACTTTAGCATGATGTTTTCTTTTCAACTGTCGTTTGCCGGTTTTTTTATTATTTTCATAATCCTGGGCATTTATTTCAATATAATCTGGACAGAATTTGAATAACTGTTTCACATTGTGCTCATTCACTTGCATATTTGTCGGGAAAATGTGTAAATCTTGGGAATCCTCACCTGTTTCACATTGTTTTAGGACCGTAAGGTCCCCTGGTGACATTGGGCTGTCTTTTGATCGTGTTCTTAAGCGGTTTAATAGCTGTGCAAAAGCTTGATCTTTTTGCCTCACAATTGTTTTTAACTCCACAATTTTGAAATTGTTGGACCATAAGTTATCAGATGCAAAATCAATACAAAGTGGTTTCCCTTTCACAGGAGGCAGTTGGAAGAAATCACCAACAGCTATTACACAAACTTTTCCAAATGTGGAGAAGTCTCCAGTTTGTTTGATTTGACGCAGTCGACCATGAACGTATGTGAGTAGTTTGTTGTCAACCATGGAAATCTCATCTATAATTACTATCTGCAGAGAACGATATTTTACTCGTAATGTGTTCAGTTTCTCCTCCCCTAAAGGTGTGTATGGTAACTGAATATTAGTTCCAATGCTAAATGTACTGTGAATGGTTGCTGCATGTAAATTGTATGCAGCAATCCCAGTTGGAGCAGTTAACAATACACAAATGTCATCAGGATGTTCACAGGTTGGTGACAGTAAGCGTGTTGCTTCGTATTGGATAGCCTTGATTACATGACTTTTGCCTGTTCCTGCGCCCCCTGTAATGAAAACGGTAAGCGGTGGTGGATTCTCTCCCTTGACTTTCTTTAAACACCAGTTCCTTACATCATTAAATATTGCCATTTGTAGTTCATTCAATGATCGAATCAATGCTAAACCTTCTTCTCTACTCAGTGTGTTGTTTTTTTCTAGACGTGCACCTGCTTGTTGACTCATTGATAGATCTGGAATATGTTCTGGTTCTTCTTCGGCTACCTGTTCCTGCTCTTTCATTTCTTCCTCACATTCTAAGCGCTCAAGCTCTTGTTCGGGGCACATCTGACACCAGGCATCCTCTAAGATACCTTCATTTTCAATCGTGGCTTGGACTCTATCTAACACATCAGCATCAATTTCAAAGGCACTGCTATTCCTCTCAACAATTGTTTTCACAGAAAGTTTGGAGCCATCAGTATATTTGATGTTACCAGTCATATAAAACTGTTCAAATGTTTCAAATGTTGTGGGTTTTAGCTGGGCGTCAACTCGATGTGGTACAAATAACTGAAGTCTACTCTGATAAAACTGTTCTGGAGACTTTGTTTCAGAAAAATGCGCAAAACGTATAACTGCAGCTGGTGATCGTGTTCTTTTGGCTATGTATCCTAAGTTGTTGCTCAAACCAATTTTTGTTTGAGAGTTTTCGTTTTTATATACCGGTCTATATTCTGATGCAAATGTTGCCAAACACATGTTATTAAAGGTGTCATCTTTTGGCCGATTCTTATATCGGTCACCTATACCAGGCATCCACATATCTTCTGATGTCAGCTCTTGGTGTTGCGCCTTTTCCTTCAACACATTTAATGGCAAACTCATTTTAACCACATTATCACCTGTTGGGACAAACACAACTTTTCTGGAACATTCTTTAAGATGCAAATTCATAACTCTATAGGCTGCCTCTTGAGCACAAACATCTCTATTATACAAGTATACACGGCCTAATTTAGTCAATGCTTCTTTAGCATCAACATTCCCTTGTGTGGAGGCTTCTTTTTGCGCATTTCCCAACAATAGTCCAACTTCTCGTTCAGATTTAGAAATGTATGAAATAATATACACAAGGCATGCGTATGGATCACAAACATATTGTAAGTCCAAATTTGCATTCCAACATTTTAAGAGCGACTTATTATATTGATTGATCCATATCTCATCAACTGCCCTCTTCAGCACAACATGTGTATTTTTCCCCATACATTTGTAGGCAGCTTCAAAAGTATCCTGATTCAAACCTAGACTGTCAAACAATTTATTCACATCATCATGTTTCACTGACTCATCTGAGAGAGCAGTTTTTAATTTTGACATCAACTCTTTCGCATCAACCCTTTTGACACACTGACACTGTGTCAAGTCATTTGCATTCATTTCATCACAGTTGCATGCTGTTGAGCCATCATCTTTAGGTGAAATGCGAGATATGAACGTGCGATTAGAAGGTGGTCTTGGAAAAGCAAATCGACAAGCAGTATTCTTTTTTCGACACGTTTTGGAATGTCTTTTGGAATGCTGCTGCACAGATGTTACAATGTCTAACAAGACTTCATCATCTGATGGTAATCCACATGTGATATACTTGTCAATAAACTGAATCACCTCTTCATCTGTGTTTTTATCTATTTGAGGCGCATTCTCGATCCAGAATAAACAATGCACATGTGGTGAACCACGTTGTTGAAATTCAACACGATAAAAATAGTCTGTCATCTTTCCTATTGGATGTAATGGAGACCTAAGTACTTCCTTCAAATAGATATGCCAGCGATAATCAAACATCCGTGCTGCAGTAACAGGATTACAACGCAAGAGCTCACACTTGTCAGCCCACTGTAAATCTTCTGCAGTTTGCGTTCTACCCTGTTGTTTCAATAAACTAGAAATGAGATTTGGCCATCGCATATCTGCGGATGAAAATGAACCAAACCACGTTGGGAGACCTATTTGTCGAACACATGCCACCAAATCTTTTTGAGCTCCCTGCCAAAATGCTGGAGTACCACGAATAGGTCTAAGGAATCGATACCCTTCATCAAACTGCAATAGTTTTCTCAAAGAGTCCTGATCTTTAAACACATCATTCGATACTTTTTGTGAATTACAACCCCCTTTGCCCTTGCGTAAAGCTATGGATACACTTGATAAAACCTGATAGACTTCTGATACATACTGAGCATAAAAGATGTACTCACAACTTCGGGCAAACCTACCATCTGCATGGAATATTCTTGCGTTAAAATACTTAGCCAATGTCAATTTCGTTATCCTATCTTTATGATATGTATTATTTCCTTGTGGAAACAACACTGGGAAGCATTTTGCTTCGTTTGAGGGATCTGTAAGCAATTTTACAGGATTATTGCCTTCAGCTGGAGCAATATTTAAGATATTATCCAAATATTGATCTAGCATTTCTTGACCAATATCAATTGGCATAAGACAAGTGTCGGAATGAATACCATACCGTTGTCCATCATAGAGCTCATCGTCATTACCATCTGCAGTGTCACCAGTTTCTGTATTTGAAGCACTCTCTTTATCTTCTACATCAGCATTTTCTTCCCTACAAAATGCATTCAGCCACTCCTCGTTAAATTTTACATCTTTATAATGAATGTTACTTTTTCTCAAAAAAAGCAAGGCTTGTCTTACATGCATGGTATCAACAAATTTATACTCATAATGTCCTTTATATGTTAGCTTACGTTTCAATTTGACACGTAACAGCGATCCATCATCTGAGTGAGGAAGCAAGTTAGTGGTTTGAACTACATTGGCTGGAACACATGTTACTGGTCCATGTACACCATTTTGTCCACCTTTGGGTAATGCCAAGACTTTCATAAATGGAATCTGAAGTGCTATTAGATGTTGTTCTAAATTGTTTAGACAAGCTAATTCTGTGGGAATTGGATCTATTGTCAAATTGTTAACATTACATTGAGCTGGTACTTCACCTTTTTTAAGTTTAGAATGGCAAGTGAAGCATATCCACGGGTGTCCCATAGCGGTCTCCAAAAGTTGGCAAGATGGTGCACAGTGATCATTACATTTGTGAACAAAATCATAGCTGATGCATTTGTCTGCATTAAGCAATATTTTTTTGTTCTTTCTATAATCATCTCTCTTACAATGCAAAACCTGACGTTCAAACAGTAATCTATGGCAAACACTACACACAAAATCTGGGCCATTTCTAACATGGGATGTAAACTGCTCCATCACAAAGTCAAAGTCCTTCGACTTCTCTTTTTTCTTTTGCCTCTTCAATGCAATACCTTTCATGACACTTTCCTTGAATTTAGGATTGTGATGGTATTTCTCTTTACTGCTCGTTTTAACCGTTTCACGGTGCAAATCATCTACTTTGTACTTAGTCGTACTCAATAGTTTCATTTTCTCTTTATGCAAATCATCTACTTTGTACTTAGTCGTACTCAATAGTTTCATTTTCTCTTTATGCAAATCATCTACTTTGTACTTAGTCGTACTCAATAGTTTCATTTTCTCTTTATGCAAATCATCTACTTTGTACTTAGTCGTACTCAATAGTTTCATTTTCTCTTTATGCAAATCATCTACTTTGTACTTAGTCGTACTCAATAGTTTCTTTTTCTCTTTATGAAAGTCATCTACTTTGTACTTAGTCTTACTCAATAGTTTCATTTTATCTTGATGACGAGTATCCAGTTTGTATTTACGCTTACTTTGTTGTTTAATGTCTTCCATGTGCATCATATATTTTTTCTTGGAAACACTTTTAGT
Organism: Melanostigma gelatinosum; assembly: GCF_949748355.1. Taxonomy (NCBI): domain Eukaryota; kingdom Metazoa; phylum Chordata; class Actinopteri; order Perciformes; family Zoarcidae; genus Melanostigma; species Melanostigma gelatinosum. The sequence continues at coordinate 4,644 of NW_027635326.1, read as the reverse complement.
ACTTTGTTGATACAATGCATTAGCCTCATAATACATTTTCACAAGGAAACTGTTTTTCTTCTTTAAATACTTTGACGGAGATAAACTACATGGCTGTTCTTCAACATTCTCCTTTACATGTGAGACTGCAGATGCATCTTGAGGTTTTCTTCTACACATGTACGGTGTGTCTGGTACAATCTTTTCTTGACAAACATTCAAGCAATTATGGTCAGGATGAACAATATGATCAGAATCAACAACAGTTGTACAGCAGGTGTCATTCTGCAATGTTTCCAATGGACTACACGGTTTTGTCTTCTGTGATCTAGTTCTGTACCCTTTGTCAAATGAAATATTGTTTTTGCATAAGCCATAACACGATTGCAGTCCAGGTCGATGAACACAAACTACATTTTCATAATGATTGCCAGCAAGATTTTCTAAATATATGCAATGTTTGGAGAAAAGGTTGCTGGTGCAACTATATTTTAGCCACCTTCCATCAAGAAATGTAAATATGTTTACTCCTAATTTATCTGCTGCTGCTTGTATTTCAACTTCCGTAGCCCAGGTCTTAACTTTTCGCATTTGAGTAATAGTTAAGTACTGTGACACTGAATGATACACGTTCCTCAAATTATTCACATAGTGGGCAGCATTCATTTCCAACTGTCTAACAATAGCTCGTCGAACTGTGAGATGATTCTTTTGTGTTCCACTTACAGCTTGAGAGACAGCTCGAAAGAAACAATTACCATCAGCCAATATGCTTTCATTTTTGCATGGGACTCCTAATAGACCAACACGTGTAGGTTCCGCTGTGTGTGTTTTTTCATGTTGTATTCTTAAGCGTGTGCACAAAGCTTGTGACACACGTTCACAAATTGGTGTAAAGTCCAGATTGTTATTTTCAACTTCAGTAACAAATTCAACATCCGAGTTAACTTCGGAAACATGTGTTTTATCTAAATCAATCTCAGCAGCAATATTCTCATCAGACGTTGTACCACTCGGTGTTACTTTTAAACGCTTGTTACGCTTGTTACTTCTACCAATGTTGATGTTCAGTTCATCTTCAAGTATCACCAAATCCAAATCCTGAGTTACAAATGTTTTAGAATCTTGACACAACACTGTTGGTTTTGCAACAAGACTACTCACCTGGGGAAGTTCTGGTACATGTGAAGAACCCAACCCAAGCTCATGAGTAGCTAAGCCTATGACAGAATCTATTTGCATCTCTGATGTACTTACGGGCAGACTGTTGGGTTTTGCAGGACTCTCAATGACACAAACACCACTTATTTCAAAAGGCTTTTGATGACCACCAAGCCCTTCAGACAGATGGCAAATGTGCTCGTATACATCGTCCATTGAAGCGAAATACAGAACAACACTCTTTCCCTCTCCATCAACCATGCCACTAGCATTGCGTGCATGCGAGTCAACCATTGCATACTGTCCATTTCCCTTAATGATTGAGCACGTACTGCCACACAACGTCAGAAGACATGTGGTGTATTTGGACAAGATCTGCACCAGTCCACTATGAAGTGTGCTGATGGTATGATTTTCAATCAGGTCACCTTCAACCACATTTACATATCCTGACACAAAGTCGTTAGCATAACTAAATTGAAAATGATGTCCATCAATAAGTCTCTGCTTAGGCAAGTCATTGACACACAACAAAGCAGACGATCCGCTGATCGCCTCGCTTTCTCTCAAACGTGTGTACAACTGGTCACCTGAAAGCAACACCGAGTCCAGATCTGTTGTCTGCCATGAGAAGACACTCTCTCTACTATGTTTTGCTAAACTTACCAACGCAATTGCCATGCACTGAACTCCTCCAAATGTAAACCTCTTATCCCCCTGGTGAAATGATCCCATTACAGTGTTACCAAGCCTGACAGAACTGCCTGCCTCAACATCAGTTGCAACATTCATGTCACCACTGCTGTCAAGATCACAACTGACAGAATGTGTGTCTACACTCTCTGTAAACCCAGTAGCACACTCCATGTCAGTATCAGTTTGGTACTGAACTGAAAGGCTATGAATACCCCACCACCCAGCGTTTAAAGACCTCTTTAGATCCCTAATGTGATACATCAGGTCTGCCATGCACGTGTTGAAAACGGCCACAGGCGTGCCATAAGTAGATGCAAACCCGGACGTGGCGTCACGTACGCCACAATCAACTACGACAAAAAACTTGCCGTGTTGAAGAACAGTAATAACTGCACCGTCGAGGTTCAAAAGACACATTTGATCTCTATTGAGTAGTTCTTCCATTTTTCGCGACAGCACAGTCTCACAGGTATTGTACTCAGGCTTGCCCACATCAACTGCCCAGCTAATGCCAAACACAGCACTCTGTTTTAGCACCGTGCACAGTTGTTCCTCTGCTCCACTACTTTCATGGCTTGCCGTTTCCAATTTCATACTTTCTACACGTATGCTATCAACCTCTGACCCCTTCCATGTGCATACAGGAGTAATCACATGTTTGATTGCAGCAACAACACTACGTGCAAGACCTGTGTTCGCATTAGACTGCCCATCTGCTTTGCAGAACACAGTCCCAGCCACAACAGCCGCTTGCCGTTTGTTTGCACAGATGCACTCATTAGGATTAGAACCAGTCTGACCTTTGATGTTTCTTTGTGTGCAGCCCTTAAGGTGGTCACTCTCTCTCACATCCACTTGCAGAGCCCTGGAAGGTGATGTTGGCGTTGAGGAGAGTTCCACAGCCTGGGGGATCGGCAGACAAAGAACATTTAAAAACATGTACTTGCTTAAAAACTGATTTCAGTGTAATTGAACTGCATTTTCAATAACATGTTATATTAGCTCATTTCAATACAAGTATGAAGAACACCCACCTCTGCATTCACAGCCACTGGCAGTGATGTTGCCGTTGAGGAGAGTTCCACAGCCTGGTCCTGGGGAATCGGCACCTTCATAAAGAGATCATAAAGAGAAAAAGAACATTTAAAAACATGTACTTGCTTAAAAACTGATTTCAGTGTAATCTAACTGCATTTTCACTAACATGTTCTGTTACATCATGTAATTTTGTAGCTGATTGTGTAGCCACTGTATAGCGTTAACATGGTAGCATATAATGGTCAAATGAGACACGTGTTTGAAAAGTATGAAGAACACCCACCTCTGCATTCACATCCACTGGCAGTGATGTTGGCATTGAGGACAGTTCCACAGCCTGGTCCTGGGGGATCGGCACCTTATAAAGGGACAAAGAACATTTAAAAGCATGTACTTGCTTAAAAACTGATTTCAGTGTAATCTAACTGCATTTTCAATAACATGTTCTATTAGCTCATTTCAATATAAGTATGAACACCCACCTCTGCATTCACAGCCACCGTCTCTGATGGCTCCACAGGGATGTTTGCAACACTAGGCGTGTCCACCTACAAAATAATGCCACAGTTAACTTTCAGCACAGTGCAATGTACAAATGCAGAAATGTCTTTACTTGCATACACTGCATAAAATTCAATTTCACAACAGACAGATATGGTATACACAAAAACACACCTGCTGCTCTGTCACCGTCTTGCCTGAAACTGCCTTCTGGAGAAGTCCCATGCGTCGTTCCTAAATTGAGATAAACAAACATTTGTAAGCACAACTTGCAACATTTTGGTATGGAAATATAATCATTTCTGACTTTTAAAATGATATAGATAGACAGAGGACATGTAGTTGCAAGTTACCTTTCTGCATTGTGAAACAACTGGTGGGCATGCGGCTGGGGATGCAGCTGGACTTGGAAAATGCGATGGCACAACAGCATCCATGGCATCCAAGATGGCACTGCTGAACCTCCAGAGACGTACAGAACATTCTTTGACAACCTGAAATATACAGCAGAAGAAATATTATGGACACCTTGCTACACAAACCCTATCCATACGATTATGATCATAAATATTGCCGTGTTTTTCAGCAAATAAATGAAACTTCACAAACCTGCTGATGAACAAGCCTCCTCTTGGGTGCTTCGCAAGACTGTTCTGGTTTCCCCAAATGATGTCTCTGTAATGACAAAAGCATTCCTCATATTAAACACGTGTCTCTTTTGACCATTACATGCTAACGCTATACACGTGTCTGCACAATCAGCTACAAAATAACAGTCTGCAATCATTTACCTTATTGCCACATCCAGCAAATGTCCACTCAGAAGGGTCTGGGCGGCGTGGCACGTGGCGGACCTCTCCCTTCACGACCACCTTCGGCGAGATCCTGCGAGCAGGAGGCGATGTCTTTGGAGAAACATCTGGCTTCTTGGTAGAAACAGGATCCAGCACCTTCCTCAGCAGGTGGTCATGTGCAGCCGAAAAGAACGCCTTTGCCAAGATGGGCATCCCGTCAGAGTCACTCAAATGCACCTACAAAGCAATAACAGAGAAATGACTTAACACACACAACCTACGAATCAATATAAATCTGCCATGAATTGATTGCTATAATCTATAAACAAAAATACATCACACTTCTGCACATGTCAACCTATTTTACTTACGCTGTCTTTGTACCACAGCTGGAGGTCGTTCATAGGAAACTGCTCAGCAACAGACCAGTACCGGACACCTTAACATGAGAAGAAAAAGCCAGAGTTACCAAAAA